>NC_043705.1:14852318-14928357 GCF_006229205.1 Suricata suricatta
TCCAGGGATGTGTCGAGGAGGAAATTTCTGCGATTGAGGTCTAGGAGGCTATTTCCTGCTTTCTCCTCCAGGGTTTTTATGGTTTCCTGTCTCACATTCAGATCTTTTATCCATTTTGAGTTAATTTTTGTGAATGGTGTCAGAAAGTGGTCTAATTTCATTTTTCTACATGTTGCTGTCCAGCTCTCCCAACACCACCTGTTGAAGAGGCTCAAGAAGATGTGGTATATATATATATAGATATACACACACACACACACACACACACACACACACACACACACACAATGGAATACTATATGGCAATGAGGAAGAATGAAATCTGGCCATTTGTAGGAAAGTGGATGGACCTCGAGGGTGTCATGCTAAGTGAAATAAGTCAGGTAGAGAAGGACAGATGCCATGTTTGATCTCATAGGTCTAACAGGAGAAACCTAACAGGGGACCATGAGGAGCGGAAGGAGGGGAAAAAGAAACTTAGGGAGAGGGAGGGAGGCAAATCATGAGAGACTCTTGAATACTGAAAACAAACTGAGGGCTGAAGGAGGAGTAGGAGAGGGGAACAGGGGTGATGGCCATGGAAGAGGGCACTTGTGGGGAGAAGCACTGGGTGTTATATGGAAACCAATTTGGCAATAAACTATTAAATAAAAAAAAAGTTCAGTGCTTTGCCCTTTGAACTTCAGTTGCAAGCCATATTTTGTGTAAGAATTATATAGGAATATATAATTTCCCACATGAATGCAATCCATCCAGCACTACTGACTGAAAATCATCTTTTTTTCTACTTTACTTTGAAAACATTTTTTTTCATGAATTCAACCAGATATCAATCTAGCCTCTTTGTTTTGAACTCATCTATAATCACACCTTGAAACCTTAATTTGGAAAAATGTAAACCTATTGCTATGCAATAAATAATATACTTATGAAGTATTAAGTTTCAGAGTTAGAATCAGGATTTAAAAATGATTCGGAAGGAGTAATTGCTCTCTACTTGATGTTTTATTTTTTTCATTTAATATGTCACTTACAAGTGTCTGACTTTGGCTCAGGTCATCTCACTGTTCCGAGTTCAAGCCTTGCAATAGGCTCTGTGCTGAAAGCTCAGAGCCTGGGGCCTGCCCCTCTCTGCCCCTCCCCTGCTCATTATCTGTCTCTCTCTCTCTGTCTCTCAATAATGAATAAACATTAAAAAAACTTTAATAATAATCAATATTAACAACATTTTACTATCCATCCTGCCCTGGGGTACAGTCTATCCTGAGAACACCCAAAAACAGACATGAGCCTCTGCCCCCTAGAGGAGTATTCGAGGAAATTGTCACTTCCTTCAGTAGATACAACCTTTTGCTTTCTCTCCTCAATCTATTCAGAATTCCATTTTATTCATCTTATTTCCAAATGTACTGATATTTCCTCCTTTTCAAAATGATCTTTGGCAATTTGCCGTAACCTTGCCAGTGGAAATTTAACTAACATGTATTGAATGTATATTAGGCAGTACGGTAGTTTTCTCTTAAAATGATACTTCTTTATTTTTTTATTCTTATTTTACAGCAAGAGACAATGTGTGCACGAGCAGGAGAAAGGGCCAAAGGGAAAAAGAGAGAGACAATCATAAGCAGGCTCTGCACTGTGGGCAGAGGGTTCAATCCCATGACTCTGGGAACATGACCTGAGCTGAAAGCAAGAGTCAGACATTCAACCAATGGAGCCATTAGGCGCCCTTAAAATCATATTTCTAATAGGTAGATCCAGTCTGTAAAGGAGGTCATTGCCTTAGTTTTATAACTGTAAACATTGTTAATATTTTTTGGAGATCAAAGACTTCTATGAGAATCTGATTAAAGTTTTAGTTTTTCTCTCCTGAAAATACACAAATACACAAAATAATATATAACGTTTCAAGGGTTTCTAAGGCCACAGGTTGAGAACCTCTCCATCAGGGAATCTCAAAAAGCAAGTCTTATTCTATGAGGATGATCTTCCACAAGCATCTTTGATGGCTAATAGCACAGTAGGTGTATATACATGCTGCTTTATTGAGGATAATTTTGTGGTTGCTCTTAGGGCTTACTAAATGATTCCAGTATAAAAGCATATTAAGCTGACTATATTCTAGATGAATTTAAGATACTTCATTTAGTAATAACAAGTTTATGAAAATCCTTTTAAAAAAGACGTGTCATCAAGAATAGATATTTTCTTCAACTATATAATGAAACATTTAGTGATTGCCCCTTCAGCCTATCTCTAAGCCTCTAGGTAAGAGAAAGACAGATGCCTAATTACCAGCTCTTTTTTTTTCCCAAATAAAGAGAACAAAATATAATTGCTTTGTGTAGTTGTAAAAGAACACAGCAGGGGGTCTTTTCTTTAAAAAATGAAAATGTATTTAATTAGTTTGTGTTACAAAATATATCAACTTGCCATGACACTCAGCAATGCCACCTGGAGCGCTCTGCAGTGACATATCTGGGCACCGACACATACAAAGCCTCACACATCTGAACACTAGACCGGAGCACAAAGCCTGCATGTGGTGTCACGCAGCCAGCTGTGTGTTGCAATTAACTGCAACCTCAGCCTATCATCCTCAATGTCTTCTCTCCCCAAAACGTGCTGTTTTTATTTCTTCTACGGACTCTACAGATGTTAACGCTGTCATCTCTGACTTCCATCTAACAGAATCATTCTTTGCTTCATCAAAAGAAAATCAAACTCCAGAATGTAATACCCTGTTTAGATGTGACACCAAAGAAGCAGTGGATGGATCTCCATGAGCCAGGAGTTTGTGCCACATGCGCAAGCGGCCTTCATGAGTTAAGATTTGGAAAAAAAAAATCAAAAAATTTCAGTCTTGAAATTTGATACCTGGTAGCTCCTAACACAATCTAGTCTTATTGAAAATCTACATAATTTGTATGTCATACTGAATAAGGCAATTGCTATTTCCTTAGTGACTCTGTCAACACAGAATCCTAGGTCGACTGGACGGGAGGAAGTTGAGCTGACTTTTGGCACTGGCTGTTTGCTGGTAAGACGAGTAACTACTGGTGTTTTCAGAGAGGATACACAGAAGGGAAGAACTTAGAGGTTGTACAATAATTTGTAATATGCTGCATAAGTACAAATTACACCTTTGTTCTCATTTTACCCAAGCCACCTTCCCACTGTCCATCCATCCATTCACTCTCATTCACCTTCAATTCTCCAGACCCTACTTTTAGATTTCAAACCCACCTGCACAAACCCCTTAAGATTAGAGCCAACTCTGATTCCTTTGGTCTACTCCTGAGAAACTAAATATGGCTAGAACAAACCACCCAGCCATTCTGACTTTAAATTAATGGTCATGAACCCTGAGTAGGCTTTTGATATTGTCCTACCACCTTACTATTTTCCTCAGCCAATTCATACTGACTCTCTTTGAGTGCATCGTCTACGTACTACCTTCTCCTAGATCCTTCATTTTCCAAAACCTCCTCCCTGTCAGCACATGATATTTTTAATATTTCAATGAGAAAATGTGAATAACTGGAAGAGAACTTCTGGATCTTTCCATTTCTAAAACTAACAACATACTAGCAACCACACTCACACTTGGTCCTCACTTCCGTCATAGAGATTTATTTATTTTTTTATACATGTAGATCTAGTTAATTCATTTTTTTTCTTTTTTTTTCATTTTTATTTTATTTTTTTATATAGCTTATTACCAAATTAGTTTCCATATAACACCCGGTGCTCTTCCCCACAAGTGCCCGTCATAGAGATTTAAAAATAAGTCCCCTTGGGGCACCTGGGTGGCTCAGTTGGTTAAGTGACCAACTCTAGATTTCAGCTCAGGTCATGAGGTCACAGTTTGTGGGACAGAGCCCTGCGACAGGCTCTGACAGCATGGAGCCTGCTTAGAATTCTCTCTCCCTTTTTCTCTGCCCCTCCCCCACTCAAACTCTCTCAAAATTAAAAAAAAAAACAACAACACCTTTTTTAAAACTTAAAAACAAAATAGTAAGCCCACCACTTCAGCAATGCATCCAATCCTAGTTTGCCTATTGAAGGACTTCACTTTTGCAATCAATCAAGCTTTCTTCTGCAACATCACCTCTTACACTTGAAGGGATTATTTCCATCTGCATATAAACCTGTTGTAATATGGTTTACCCCCCCAAAAATAAGTGGACATTCTTGACTCTTTATCCCTTATCAGCTTCTTCACTTCTTATCCTTCCTACACAGCAAAATACTCATGAGGATTCATAACTGCTTGGTGCACTTCCTCTCCTCCTCTGGTCCTCATCTTTGCCACTTCATTTAAACTACTTTCAAACATGCCTACTGATGTCCATGTTGCCAAGTTCATGATTATCTGTCTGCCCCATCTTCCTCTACCTCTCAGGGCTTTTCGCACACTTTTTCTTACTTAAAATAGTTTTTTTTTAATGATTTTCTAGATACCATACCCTCCTTATTTCCTCTGACCTTGTTAACAGATTCTTTATGGTCTCTTTGACTTCCACTCAAGAACTTAGGTCTAAGCTTTTATCTCCCATCTCTTCTCTGCATTTACTCTTTTTGTGATCTCATCCATTCCCATGGTTTTTAAAATAACCTCTGCACTCATAAATTATTTACGTCTTTGGACTCAACCTCTCCCTTGAGCTTTGTCCTTGTATATCCAACATGTTAATTTGGTCTCTACTCTTTGATGTCCAATACGCATAAGAAACAATATTTAAAATTAAGTTCCTTATTTCTCTTCCAACTTTCTCCTCTCCAAATTTTCTCTATTTCAGTGAATGGTTCCAATATTAAAAAAAATTTTTTAATAATGTTTTTTTAATTTTTGAGAGACAGAGAGAGACAGCGCGAGCAGGGGAAGGTCAGAGAGAGAGGGAGATACAGAATCTGAAGCAGGCTCCAGGCTCTGAGCTAGCTGTCAGCACAGAGCCTGCTGCGGGGCTCGAACCCACGAACTGTGAGATCATGACCTGAGCTGAAGCCAGACGCTTAACCGACGAAGTCACCCAGGAGGCCCTGAATGGTACCAATATTCATCCAAGTGTCCAGGTGAAACATCTTGGAGTCCTCCCTGACTTTTCCCGTCCTTGCTTACCAACGTACAATCCAATAGCAAACCATGTCACCTTTTCCTTTAAGATGTAAACAGAATTACTGGCCCACCCCAAGTCCCTATTCATTTTCACATTTTCTTTTTTTTTAATGTCTATTTATTTTTGAGAGGCAGAGAGAGAGAGAGAGCGCGAGCATGTGCGAGCAGGTGGGGGGCACAGATGATACAAAGGGAGCTCCATGCTGACAGCAGAGAGCCTGATGTGGGGCTTGAACTCACCAACTGTGAGATCATGACCTGAGCCGAAGTCAGACACTTAGCCATATGAGCCACCCAGGTGCCTTCATTTTCACATTTTTAACTACAGTTGACTTGTATTCTCTTCCAGCCTATATGTTATATAAAGTCATAAATTGATCATTGGGATTAAATAACCAATTCAAATAATTATTTTAAATTATGTAAGATGATATCTCCCCCAGGCACAAAGTTTTCTACAGCTTCCCTTCAAACTCTTAATCTTGATCCACAAAACTGGACCTGGTCTAGTCCCTGGATACCTCTCTGACCTATAATCGGATAAGTCCCCCTTGCTCACTGTACTCTAGTCACTGTTTCTTCCAACAACTCAACAAGCACTTACCGGCAGGGCCTTTGCGCCTACTGTCCCCTCTGCTTGGACTGTTCTTCCCCCAGACACACACATGGGTTCACCCCTTCAGCTCTTTCAGCTCTTGCACCTCCCCAGAGAAGCGATCATTTCTACCCTTTGTAAAATCACAGAACTGCTATCCCTTCTTACCTTTATCCATTTTACTTCTTTCATGTCACTTACTACTACCTGACAGTGTTTCACATGATTATTTTATCCATATTTACAATATAAGCTTTATAAGGGTCATTATGCTAATTTTATTTATTGTTATGGTTTCAGGGTCTAGGACAGTGCTCTATTCAATACAAAGCAGGTAATCATTCAGCCTTTGTTAAATGCACAAATGCTTCCTGAGCCTTAACATGATGGATTTGCTAATTACTATTCAGAACCAAGACTCTCTGTATATTATCAGAAACAGTCTAGTCAATCAATAATGTCGCTTTTTTGGCAAGTCAAGCAAATATTAAAAGAGTATTAAAACAAAAGGGAGGTAACTGCATTCATGAAATTGAATTCCTTTCAGTTAAAGAAAGTGCATGCTGAAATAGCTGGTGACTACAAAAGCAATTGTTGTCATTCTGGAACCAGGATCTAGAAATAAAAGAAATTCCTTTCCCTAAAGCAACTACACAGTCAGAACCTGTTTCCAAAGTAGGAACAGCATTATCAACACTTACCTAACAAGTATTTCTTTGAATAAATTTAACTTGCTCTCTGCTAAGAGCTCATTACTTAAATCAAGTAGGAAAACATCGCTTCCTAAATGAACTGCTGGTGCACAGTGTGAGGTACATGGTCAGTACGAAAACAGAGTGTACAAGGATCTGGTTAGTACACTGTGGGTTCCAGTGGATAACATTGCCCAGAGTGAGTCTAACTTTTCATAATGTCCTGAAAGTTTTCATAATGTCGTCGATTATTACCTTGTAATAATAAGCTACTAATGTCTTCTAATTGTTTGAGCCATTCCAACTCATTCATGTAATAATCACACATTTTTCAGTGCAACTTGGAGTTCTTCCACTACATAAGAATCTCAACTATTCTGTTCTAGCCTTCAAATAAACAGAAATCAAAAGTAAGATATATTAATGTTAAATGTAAATTGATTTTATGAGTCTCATTGACATTCCTTCCTAAATGCTATCCAGGGATGCAGAGCTATAGTCCCTCATGTGCTTTTTAAAGCAGTAATGCTTTACTGTAGAACAGTGAACTTATATTTGGCGTTAACTTAAAATTCCTATAAATACATTTCTGAGGGTCAGACTATATGTCCTGTGCCATGTAAGAGTGTTACTTCAAAATTAAATTAAGTTCCTTTGAAAATAAATTTTACACTTCTATTGTTAGCTATTAAGGAGTGTGGCTTCAATAAAAAGGAAGACTCTCAGTTTGGCTGAGTGCTGGGAAATTAGTTAGGAAAATGAAATTGGAACTTTGAGTTGGGATACAGAAGATTTCTCTTCTCTTACAAGATAATACATAATACTTAACTGGGCCGTCTGGGAGGCTCAGTCCATTTAACCTCCAACTCTTGTTTCTAGCTCAGGTCATAGCCTCACTGTTTGGGCCCCATGTCAGGCTTTGCATTGACAGCATGGAGCCTGCTTGGGATTCTCTCTCTCTCTCTAGCCCTCCCCTGTGCTCTCTCTCGCTCTCAAAATAAAATAAAATTAAATTAAAATAAAGTCTGTAGGAATATTTCCCTATGTGTCTTCCATGGGCTTAGACATGAAAGAAAAAAAAAAGAATTGAAAGTGTTGGACAGAAAATCTTCATGACAGGAGCAAGTCAAAAATGGTACTGCATTTGAGAAGGAAAGAGGTAAAGCTGTCACAGGTGAAATGGTAAAGAGCAACGTGTTCTTTTCAGTAGTCGCTGTTGGGTGTGGGATATACACTCCCTTGTCCGTCTCCTGTGTGAAACTTTTTAGCTTTTATTTATTTGTTTATTTGGAGAAGGAGAGACAGAGTGAGTGCAAGAGAGAGAGGAGCAGAGACACAAGGAGAGAGAGAACCCCAAGCACGCTCCATGCTGTGAGCACAGAGCCCAACACAGAGTTCTATCTCAGGAACAGTGAGATGACCTGAGATGATGTCAAGAGTGAGGCGCTTAACCAATAGAGCCACCCAGGGGGCCCCTCCTTTGTGGAATTTTTATTAGAAGATACATTGTGACTAATAGTGACAGCTGCATAGGTCAACTCCTTCGGGGAAACTGGAAAGATGCAATAGTGGTGTTAACAGAAAAACAACTCATGAATGCAGAGGTGGAAAAGAAGGAAGGGCTGGTGCCTGAATAGGGCACTCTCTTTGATCCACCCCTACTTCCCCAACTCTGAAAGTTAGTATCTGCTTTCACCAAAAGGCTATTGTTCCACCACAAAATAACCTTGGAACACTTTGAATATCAAGTTAACAAACTTCATTTATAAAACGGACCTTAACAATGGACTTCACTTCTGGAGGAATTATGCCCAGATGGTACTTTTATAATTTATTCAAGACTTACAACAGATATATTTGAAAATAGTTTAATATGTTCATTAGAGATTTATATGTATCATGAATTCTCAGCCACATTTCATCCCATTAGGATAGATAACAAATTGATTTCAGGCCAGAAGCCATCTAGAAATATGGAAGGATGCACACTTCCCTTCTATACCATCCACTTGAATCAAGATTTCAACCCTTGAATAAAATCATGTCGAGCAGCTTCCCCTGGGGATGGTTTTGTGACTCAGTAGGGCAGGTGCTCTCTTACCTGACAATTCAAGCTGCTTCTTCCCCAGCATAATAAAGTTAAATGGACAAGTTGTGTGGCTCACAAGAGAAGGTAACCACTGTTCTAGTAACTGGATGTCCTCAGTCTACCATTATTCAAATCAATCACAATATTCAGTTAATCACCCAAACCCAAATCACTTGCCTAATACAAGCAGGCTTTTCGTAAGTGGCAAAAGTCATGCAGAGGCTGGCAGAAAACATGTACAGAAGCATAATAATCTGTCAATTCATTTCTTATGAAAATAAGATTCATCAGACATAAGTAGCAGCTATTGAGAATGCAACAAAATAGAAAGAAATAAGGAGAGTCCAAAGGGCAGTCTATAATAAGAAAAATTCATTCAACCCACATGTAACAGTGTTCAGACAGGTATTAATTTGGGGAGAGGGAAAAGAAAAGAAGAGCCAATATGAATATACAGTTAAAGACATTAGGCAGTGTATCTGATAGAGAAAGAGTTTAGGAGAGAGAAGAACAAAAGTACAGAAGTGATATGTTGGGGCAAATGTAACTGACTAACTAGAAAGGGGGGGTTTTAAGAGTTACCACAATCCAATTACATGGATAGAGATAATCGTTCTTTCGATGTTGTGTTTAACTTCTACATTAAAAAATTCTTTTTGGGGTGCATGGGTGGCTCAGCTAGCTGAGCGTCTGACTCTTGATTTCACCTCAGATCACGATCCCAGGACCATAGGATGGAGCCCCAAATAGGATGCTGTGCTCAATCCTCTGCCCCTCCCCCACTCATTCTCATTCTCTCTCTCCCAATAAACATAAAAATATATAAAAAATTAAAAAGTATTTTAATTTTTATTTCAGTAATTGGCATCATGTTTGTGCTCTAAAAATGCTCAATGACTCAGAGTAATAGCTCTCTCTTCCCTGTTTCCCTTTCTTTCAAAACTATTCCAAATGATAACAAAAGAAAACCAAAGTATTTGGTCAACAAAGATTACTTTTGTTGATAATTTAAAACAGAACTTCTTAGCTTGGAATACCTAGAAACACAAAAACAGGGGTGCCTGGGTGATTCAGTTGGTTAAGCATCTGACTTCGGCTCAGGTCATGATCTCATGGTTTTTGAGTTTGAGCCCACGTTGGGCTCTGTGCTGACAGCTCAGAACCTGGAGCCTGCTTCAGATTCTGTGTCTCCCTCTCTCTCTGCCCCTCCTCTTCTTGCACTATGTCTCTGTCTCTGTCTCTGTCTCTCTCTCAAAAATAAATAACATTAAAATTATTTTTAAATACAAAAACAAGCCCCCCACAAAAACATGTTATCTTTACCACCTGTAATCAATCTGCTTCCACATTTTATATGGGAGAATACTCCTATTGGGTGCATGAAATTTATTACAGTTAACTCCCATGCTTCATGGGAACCAGAGTTCACATCTACTACAGTGAGGCACAAACAGGAGCATGATCAAAGTTATAGGTAAATAATGAATTTCTCCTCCTATAATAGTAAAGGAAATTCTTCAGGGCTTTCCATAGGTTCTCTTAAGGTCAACTTCTTTTCTCATGTTTACAAGACAATATTTTACCTGTGCCAATATAAAAATTTTTTGAACACCAGCAATATTTCCCCAGGTGTGTTCTGTAGAATTTTTTAAATGATTTTTTTAAATGTTTTTAATGTTTTATTTATTTTTGATACAGAAAGAGACAGAGCATGAGAGGGGGAGGGGCAGAGAGAGAAGAAGACACAGAATCTGAAGCAGGCTCCAGGCTCTGAGCTAGCTGTCAGCACAGAGCCTGATGCGGGGCTGGAACCCACGAACGTGAGATCTGACCTGAGCCGAAGCCGGAGGCTTAACCGACTGAGCCACCCAGGCGCCCCTGTAGAATTTTTTTTTTGTGATATGTTAGTAAATGTCCTAGAGATAAATGGATCTTGCTCAACTAAGTTTGAAAGCACTGGATTAGCAGATTTTTATTTTACTTCAGATCTTCTCAGAAGATTTGACTGCTCAACATCTAGTGCATTTAAAAGCAATACACTCTGCAGAGGTTCACTTCTTATTTGATCAGGAAACCACTGCATTGAGTGTCCATTCTGTGATATTAGTGTTGTGCAGAAACACTTGGTAAATGCTATTATTCTGTCTATTCAGGAGACAGTTAAATGTATAACAGGTAAATTTACAATGTCAAATATACACACTTTTTATTCCTAAGATGTGGGTTAGAGATCATGACACACTTTGAATCATAACACAAAATAAGAGGTCTTTGGTCTACACGTGTAGAAATAGGGTTATTCTCTGCAAGTTCATGGAAACTAATTAATGGCAGATTCTTTCAACAAAGGCTTAACTTTTTCCCAGAAGTTTCTGTAGACCAATATGAAAAAGTCTCATGGACCTTTTAATCCCCATCTTTGTAAAAACGGAAAGCCAAAACAGAAGAAGTTGGATTCTAGCTAGTAAGATTATATTCTGGATCATAATGTTATCTCAAGTGAAGGGTTATTTGGAAAAATGCAATACAACAGTTTAGTGATCACTTTAAAATTATTCAAATCATAAAATGAGAGTGAGGCATTAAATAAGTCAGTTGCCACCTTTCATATATAAATAAAAAATAGTTAACATTCAAAGTGTACTCTAAGTTATTTATAATGTTTGTCTTCACATTTAGAGGAGACCGCATCGGGCTCTGTGCTGACAGTGTGGAGCCTGCTTTGGAGTCTGTGTCTCCCTCTCTCTCTGCCCCTCCCCTGCTCCTGCTCTCTTCTCTCTCTCAAAAAATGAATAAACATTAAAAAAATTCTTCCCAGTAATATTTTCTATTTATTATTTAAAAGCTCCAAATACTTCCTGGGTAATATCATAATTAGTGCTTACATTACCCTTGGGAAATGAATACGCATATAAGTTATTTTCTCTATTATATAATTAGGGACCTGAGGCACCCACTCTAGCATTCAATTTTTTTCCTAAGGAATACAGCTTTTTAAACTATATACAGAACTCAACATTTGACCACAGTTCCTGTATCTGGATAGAGTTTATAACAAGGCCCCATGGTGTAATGATAGAAAAGTTTCTACAAATTTTAGCAGCTTTCTGAAATATTTACATTAAAAGCCTCTATTTAAGCTTGTAAACACCAAGAATTTGGCAGTCACATTCAGGTAAATATTTCTAGCATTCTGTGTATGAGGAAGTATACATGTGTCAATACTGTAGTGACAAAATATGTTTTTTAATGTTTATTTTTAAGAGAGAGAGAGAGAGAGAGAGAGAGAGAGAATCCAAAGAAGGTTTGGGGCGTTGAGCTGTCAGCACAGAGCCTGACGCAGGGCTTGAACCCATAAACTGTGAGATCATGACCTGAGCTGAAGTCAGATACTTAACTGACTGAGCTACCCAGGCACCCCAAAATGTGTTTTTATTCAATTAATTAACCAACAGATTAATTAAAGATTTCTCTAGGATTTCAGCTCAGTGGTCTGGGACTTCTCTGCGGTTAACGTACCCTCAGTAGGACTTATGAGCTTCTGATCAGAAAGATGAAAATGTAAGAAGGAGGGAAGAGAGTACATCCATCTTGGACAGAGTGAGGGAGAGTGTGTTAAAACCACATCTCAGAGTGTGGTCCTGGGGAACACACCTGCAACAGTGGATTCTGGGATCAGTCGATTTCAAGAAAGAGAACACTAAGTTGGGAGTTATACAACTTGCTACCCCCTGGCAGAAAGGACCTTTACTGTTAGTAGCAGATGGAGCACTAGAATCTCTGGCACATGTCTCAGGCCACTAGCTAAAATTTTCCAGAGCCCTGGGGTCTCCTGGGTGGTTAAGCCTCCATCGTCACTTGAGTCATGCTCTCACAGTTTGTGAATTCGAGCCCCGTGCTGAGTCTGTAGGTTGCTTCAGATTCTGTGTCCCCTGTCTCTGTCTCACCTTCACTCATGCTCTCTCTCTCTTCTCTCTTTCTCAAAAATAAATAAACATTAAAAGAAAGAAAAAAGACTCTCCAGAGCCCTAAATTAGGATGGTAGGCAAGTGGAGCAAACACATTAGCTGGTGCATTGTGCGAAGCATCTGAGAAAAAGGAGAGACGTAGTAACAATAAATAACACAATACAATTGGGTGGTTATTACTAAGAACGATTGATATTCTGAGAAAAGATAAAGAAAAGCTAAGAGGGATTAGTCACTGACTGATAGTTAAGTGAAAGTCAGAGGGCCTCCTTGCTGGCTCACAGCCACTCATCTCTTGCAGAGGGCAGAAAACGTTGGAGGCCAGGCCCAGGACTTAGTATTTGGAGGAGCCCAACTCCAAAGAAGTCTAAACCATCAACCAAGGCAGCTCTGCTCTGCCAGACTGAGAGCCGTCCGCGGAAGAATGGGACCCAAGCGGCTCTCTAGGGGACCCAGAGCAGAAGAGGCTCTGCTGAGCACCCACACTGCAATATAAGAGCTCAGTTACTTGAGCCTCTCAGATTCCATGGTATAAAAGGGTTTGGTGGTGGGCAAAGATGACACGAGGAACTTTTGGAAACCTCCAGGGACATCACAATGCAAACTTGTTAAACAAGGCCATACTCTATCATAAGCTATAATCCTAATTCCATACATACTTGTAATATTTTGCTTTAACTTCTAGCTTCTATATTGCTTTCATGGTTATTCATTTTAAAAGATGAAAATTTTCCTATTAAGTTCATATAATATAATTTACCTTCATGTTATTAAAAATGAGGGGTGCCTGGGTGGCTCAGTCGGTTAAGCAGCCGATTCTTGACTTGAACACAGGTCATGATCTCACAGTTCGAGTGTTCAAAGCCCTGCATAGGGCTCAAAGCACAAAGCCTGCTTGCGATTCTCTCTCTTTACCTGTCTCTCTGTCCCTCTCTCACGTCTGTGAGTGTGCTCTCTCTCTCTCTCTCTCTCTCTCTCAAAATGAATTTTTTTTTAAAAAAGCCCATGTCTGCTTTTTTGCTATTACATACAATAAATACTTTGATGAACAATTGGCATATGTAACTTTATATTAATTTCAATTATTTCTATACTGTTAAATACCAGTAGTAGAGTGTTTGATATAAACACATGAACATTATATGTCTCTTGATTATTATCATTATCTTATTTTATCTGCTCTCCAAAATTCTTATAGCAATTATAGTAACTTAAACAATTTCAATAGGGCATCAAATCCTCAAAAAATGAAGTAACTTACCCCCTCAAAAAAGCACTTCATCAGTAACAGAACCGGTATTAGAATCACATCTTTAACAGCATGACATTAATTTATTGAGGACACACTTAAAAATACAAGAGAAAAATGAAATTAAGGGCTTGGCTTTGCCAATAAGAAAGTAGATTTTACTCAGTTCCAAGGATAATAGGACTTATTTTGATGCTATTTCTTCAGCATGAAATACCTTTTCCTGATTTTCTCCTTACTTGGAAATTTCTACCCATTCTCCTTTAAAACCTTTTTAAAAAATGTTTATTTTTGAGAGAGCACATGCGCACACACGTGCTCACACACACATGCACACACATGTGTGAGTTGGAGAGGGGCAGAGAGAGGGTAACAGAGGAGACCAATATGGGGCTTGAACTCATGAACCATGAGATCATGACCTGAGCCAATGCCAAACAGACTGAGCCACCCAGGAGCACCTACCTATTCTTCTTTAGAGAAGAACTCAAAACTTAATTTATGGAAGAAAACACACTTTATCTCCAGATTAGGTTAGGTTTTCTATAAGATACTGTCATTCCAGACTAATTTCCGCTTGTAGAATTGATCAAGAGTATAATAAAATCATTAATAATTAATTACTTTCCTAATAAAACATGAGGTAAGTCTGTCTTCTTCATCACTAGATCTGTAATACCTAACACAGTGCTGCATACAAAAATTGATCAGTATTTATTGAATAAATAACCAATACATGGATAGTAGTATGGATGGTCATTTAAGCAGTACTGATTCACGCTCATGGAAAATCCTGTTAGCACTAGCTTTCTTTTTTCTAAAAATCTAAAGGGAAACTTTGTTTCAAGATGATGCATTACTATAAGCCTTTTCCACTATTGGCTCCAAAAAGCATCATGAAATGAAAGTAAAATTACACTATAAATAATAAAATATACCCCAAAATAGAAAATATGTCACGTATGAAGGAAAAAAGTATCGGTGATGTAATGGCAGACAAATCACGTCAGACAAAGTGACTACCCAAAGTATGAACAGAAGAAGGCAGTTGCAGAGATGGGAGTGGTTGAGCATGGTGAAGCGCTGAGATTTCAAGCTTGGAGTTGACAGATACTGAAAATAGAAATGGGGTGCAGGGAAGTACCACGTGTTCACTGCGAGGTTACTGATAACGTCCCTGGCTCTGCTCCCAGCGACAGCCCTCAAAGGTAATTCACGAAGAGGAAGATTTCCGAGTGGCCAGTCAGGACATGAGTGTGAAAAAAGGGGAGAGAGATAGCTGAGAGCCGGCAGTGACTCCAAACCTCCACGGCAGAGCTGTGAAGGTGCACTGCGTAAAATCTGAGAAACTTAACCGAAGAACGGAGGGGAAGGGAAGGAAAAGGAAGATAAAAACAGAGAGGGAGGAAAATCAAGAGACTCTTATACAGAGCACAGTCTGAAAGTTGATGGGGTGAAGGGTAGGTTAAGTGGGTGACAGGCTTTAAGGGGGACACTTTTCAGGATGAGCATGGGGTGTCACATGTAAGAAATGAATCATTGGGTTCTACTCCTGAAGCCAAGACTACACTGTATATTAACCAACTAGAGAATAAAACTAATTTTAAAAATGTAAAAGCAAAGCAAAGCAGTTTCACCGGGAAATAAACCATTTCACATGTTCCCCACCAGAGGGCAGAATGCTTGCTTTAGCAGCAGGCACAGATCAAGGAGTGCCCAAATGTTCCCCAATTTTGCAACAAAAAGGGAGACTTCTGGGTGACAAAATCCATGCCTTTGAAGAAAATTCATATCCACGTATTCTACTTAGAGTGAAGTCTTGAGGATATGCAGAGAGATGAATGGTGACTACTAACTGTCCATACTTAACAACCAGAAGTCTTCATCCATAAACATGAGTGGTCACACAAGGATAGCTACACTATTTCATAAAAATAACAACATGCAAAAGGAACATTCAGTTTTCAAGTTTTAAAAACAGTCTCATAGGCCATGTTGTAAGGAACAGACGACAGACAACACTATTTAAAAAAAGAAAGAATTAGTTTTATGCTAAAAGTGATTGAAGAAATTTATTACTGAAAGTCTTTTTCTGTCTAGGATTTAGACAAGAAGAAAGAATATTGTGTCCACCAAAACAAAAAAATAAAAATAAAAACACAACCAAAATAATGCTGGATATATTTTTTTTAATTCTAATTTTTGGGGGGCACCTGGGTGGCTTAGTCTGCTGAGCATCTGATTTTTGGCTTTGGCTCAGTTTGTGAGTTCAAGCCCCCCAAGTCTCTCTCTCTGCCTCTCTCTCTTCCCCTCCCCTCCTCATTCTCTCTCCCTTCCTCTCTCAAAATAAATAAACTTTAAAAAGTAAAAATTAAATAAAATTCTAATTTTTCTTGAACCTGTCAAAAATCTGTGTTTGCAAAGTCATCAAATAGCCTAAAATTCAATGGAGGAAAGACACTTCCTCAGAGAGATGGTCTTAAGCCTTGAATCAACCTGTGGCCAAACGTGGAAGGAAGAAATTCAGGTATCAAGGAAGCAAGTTATAAGATTTTAACAACCCACGCAAATTTATTTTAATTGCTCTATCAGTCAGCATTCTCCAGAGAAACAAATCTAATAGGAGGGTAAGAAAGAGAAATGAGAGAGTGTGTGTGTTTAAGGAACTGGACACTCAATTATAGATTGAGTGGATAGATTCTGGAATCTACAAGATGGGCCAGCAGGATGGAAATCCAGGGGAAAACTGATACTGCAGTTCTAGTACAAAGGCCTCTGATGGCAGAATCTCTCCGGCTCAGAAGTCAGGCTTCTGTTTGATCCAGGCCTTCAACTGATTGGATGAGGAAAAGCCATATAATGGAAGCCAATGGTAGCACACCGAGTTCACCTATTTGAATGTTAATCTTCTCCAAAAACTCTCATGTGAAACATCCAGAGGGACACTGGACCACATATCTGGGCACCATTGCCCAGCCAACTTGACACATAAAATGACCCATCACAATTGCAAACAGCTGAATATGGGCTAGAAAGAGAGAACAGAATTCTGGCAAGCTACAAACATAGGCCATTTTGTTTCTGCTGGGTTTTTTGTCACTGTTTTCCAGTGACCTCTGCTACGTACTCAGGGAAAAGACTGGAGGCACAGTGGGAGGCTGAGGAATGCCTTCCCTGGTGGGCAAGTCTATAGAAAGAAAGAGATGGTCATTGCAAGGAAAGCCTCAAGTCCCAAGAAGAGGCCCTTCCCTAAGAAACAACCCGAAAGCACCTTAAACATGAAAGGAAGTCCTGTCACCCTGGGGCAAAGGTGAAGAGTCACTATGGCTGAGAGAAAGTAAAAGAGAAAATCCTACCCTGGACAGGGGAGCAACTCGTGGGGCCAGAATTTCATACCAGTAGAATCCTGTGTCAATCTAATATGTACTTATGAGGAAAGGCAGAAACACTGCACTAACACAAAATCTGCAAAATGTACAAGGCAGAGATTGGCTGCCACAGAGAGAAAAAGCAGGATCACTGGGGTGCCTTAGTGGCTTAGTTGGTTAAGCATCCAACTCTTGGTTTTGGCTCAGGTCATGATCTCCTGGTTGTGAGTTCAAGCCCCATGTGGGGCTCTGCGCTTCTAGCATAGCTCATGTTGGATCCTCTGTCTTCCTCTCCCTCTGCCCTTTCTCCATTCTTACTCTGTCTCATCTCTCAAAAATAAATAAATAGTAAAAAAAAAAAGTCTATAAAATATTTCCAACTAATAAAATTAAAAAGAAGAAGAGGAAGAAGAATTAGAAGCAGCAGCAGCAGGATCACAGAGAAAGCTCCACCTCTGAGGCCCAGGGACACAGGGCCACCTCAGGGCTCAGGCTTGAGGCTAGATCAGGACAAGAGACAACAGCCCTCTCCTCACATCAGCAGGCGAGAAGACACCCAGACACCACCACCAACATTTCCGGAGGAGAGGGAAGAGTGTGGAGACTGAATCGCACTGGGGCACAAGAAAGAATGAAACCTGAGGGCACGAGAAAGTATCAAGAAGAACTCTGCAGCAAACCAGATTCAACTTTGACACAAGGAAACAACAGAGCTATTTGAGGCTGGTGACGCATCAAGAGTAAGTACAACAATGAAAAATTCCAAACCCAGCTCACTTCCTGACTACAGAGACCCAGCACCTTAAACTAAGGGCACAGCAGAGGAGACCTACCCATCTCTAGGCATAAATATCACATCACTCAGTCTTTCCTTGCTACACATTTTTTCTATAGTCTAACAAAAAATAGGAGACATATACACAGCAAACAACTCACTGTCAAGAGTTGAAAAAAATCAACAGAAATGGGCTCAGAGATGACTCAAATACTCAATTCTACAGTAGAGGATGGCAGACGGGAGGAAAAAATAAGGTGTAAAGGCACTTTTAATAACTGAAAGCCAGGCTCAAGTCTTCATATTTTAAGGGATTTTTACACACATAGCATAATGACTTTGAAACAACCGAAACCTAGATTCGTCCTAATTAAACTCAGAATGCCAGGTATGAATTGAAATGTTTAAAATCACTGAAAAAAAAAATAAGTTTACCTTTAAAAGTGTAAAAACAAGATTTGCATTTATATTTTCCATCAGCATTGTTGGAGACTAGAAAATGTAGCAATGTCTTAAAAATTCTGAAAACAAGAGATTTTAGATCTAGAACTCTACATTCAAAATATCAGATTTGATTTTGAAAGCAGAGATAGAAATTTGCAGCTATAAAAGGATAAAGATGACTTGAAGTGATACCCAAGAAAAGAATTTTAAAACATGAAATCTAACAGAAAGTAAATGAGAGATCTAAGAAACAATGATATGAACTCGGGGAAGACTTGACAAGAAGTTATACAATGATATCTTTCTGGCATGTTTAGAGCACAGGCCACTCCGAACAGAGCAAATACTCAGTATGATTAAAATGCTGTGTGATCTAAATGATAATCTTATTGTAATTAGATCACCAGGTGATTTGAATGCATGCCAGAGTCTGAGAAACACTAATGTGAGTGCTCTATTTTGCTAGTTCACCCTATCACAGTCAACTGATAAACTCAAAGGTTGACAAATTAAGAAGGCAAGACTCAAGGATGACATTTAGAACCATGGGCAGAGGAGTAACAAGTTGAACTAAAAACAGAAATCTTCAACAGTTATTATCTCTAGGAAGAAAGATTATAAGATGAAATAGAAGTAAATTTTTACTTTTCATATTCCATTCTTGGCCAAGCTTGTATTTAACTATGTATGTTATTTTTGTAGCTATTGTAAGGATATAAGAATGGAAATCCCAATGATTGCAAAATACTTATCATTTCACAACTGTTTTTAAACCTCCATTAACTATTTGCCTTTGTTAAATTAAATTTAGTGTGCATTCAGATTGTAACATTCAGATCATTCTAACACAAAATAAATACTAATAAAAAGAAGCATAAAAGATTTACAACTATAGTTAAAGTTCTATTTCTTTTTAAAGTATTCAACACAACAAAACTCCATTTTGGTTCAACAAAAGTCTTTGGCAGTTTCTTAGATTTGAATGGAATAGGCTTGGAAATGTTTGCGTTTGGGAATGAAAAACAATTATTGTTGAAAAATAACTATTCATTGTTTGCATCACAACATAATAAAGTTCCAAATAATAGGCCATTATTTGTATATATTCACAAATTGAAAGTAGAAGCTATAACCCTGGAATCCATGTTTAAACCCGAATAGGTCTAAATGAGATCAATCCCAGTGCTCCACACTAAACCCTAAAAGGAATTTACCATTTCCTTGTCCTTATTATTGAAATAGGTGCCATTCATAATGTCCTGGAGTTAAAAGTACACACAAATACTTTTTAGTAGTCAGCTGTATTTTAGTAATAAACAACTCATAAATCTCAATAGGTTCTGAATTCTACCAATAGAATCCTATATCAACCCAACACATATTTATGGGGAAATGTGCCCAAGAATGTTGTTACAACAGCAAAGATTTATTCCTCATTGCTGTTTTCTGTTGGCAGCTGTGGGTCTCTGCCTCCCATATCCTTTTTATGCAAGGATCCAGCCTGAAGGGGAGACATCTATTTGGGACATGTAATTCTCAGAGAAGGGGGAAAGATGACCAGAGAATTGTTGGAAACAGACACAATCAATGGCTGTTGAAGATTTGTGCTTGGATGTGGAATATCTCACTTCTGATCACACTCCCTTGGCCAAAGCCCAGTGTTTGCGGGGCAGGAATCTCTATTTCACCAGTACACACAGCAAGTTGCATAGAAAAGGATAGGAGTCATAATCATCTTTCACAACAGAGAAAGAAACCTGGGGAGGGGGCTGAGATGCTAATGTTCCATAATCCTTTTCTTTCCCTTGAACTTCACGCCGTATCACACTCACCAGGGAGATATTCTGAGATCATATGCCAGATGATGAAGTATTCCACAGAGGAACTGGAGGTAGTGAATTCCTGTAGATAGAATAATGAAACATTTTTAACCTTAACTCAACAAAAATTCTGCATTTTTATTAAAAGGTTGCCATCTCAATTTGTCTTTTAATTATATGGTGAATAACAGATTTATGATTATTTCTATATGCAAGTTTTACAAGGACAGTAAAAAATAAGATATACAGGACATGTCTCAATTAATAATGGATTAAACTGGGAGCCAAATTTGGCATGAGATGAGTTCTAACTATTGATTTTTTAGTCGAGGAGAAAGAGCTATCCAATTCCCATCCGATCTATGCAAAATAGACAGCTCAAAAAAGAATTCTGTGTGAAACATTAGAATTTGTCAGACTATGTGATTTTTCTCCATTTGTATGCAGAGTATATGCAAGCCAGACTGTTGATTCGTTAACTTTGTCAATATCATTGTACCACATTTATTAGTAAGTCTGCCTCACCTCTCATCTGAAAAGCTATCATCTTTATCCCACAGAATGTCTGGTGTTAAAATTCTGACACTACTGAACAGCAGATAATACAAAAGGTAAATGATTTCACCTGGATAGAGCCTATACAGTAGGAATAAAAACATGTAGCAATGGTTACTTAATGTTTTTATTATAAAATTCAAAGCTTAAAGTGTAGTTTTGTTATACACACACACACACACACACACACACACACACACACGCACCCGTACGCACACACACGTACCAAAAAGGTATTGACTGCTCTAAATAAGAAGTAAAAACTCTAGGAATAAAATTGGACCAAACTTATAGTCACTCCTCTTTTGTTATTTTGCATTCAAATATAAAGCACAGCTGAGGAAAATGACCTCTTCTTAGACCTTTCAGGCAAAGTATTCAGTGGACGTAAGCTTTCCAATCTAGAACCTTATGACACAGACCGAATTTCATTGTCTTCATCATCATGAGTATTACAATGGAATAAAATAACCTTGATCAAGGAAAAGTCCATGGGGTGGGGATGGGACACACCCAAGTTTTTGAGGGACTACAAAGATGGGCAATAAAAATAACAATGTAACTTTCCTAACTCTATTTCATTTTGTAAAAATTCATTTCAGATACACAGAGAGCATTTCAAAAAGTTTTTGGCATGAGGAGTGTTATATTGCAAACAGCTTATATTTGAATCTCAGAACCATATTTGTAGTTAGAGGAAAGTCAATCACTGTGTTTGAGCTTCATGTATTAAATGAGGAAAGGTAAAACATACATTGAAATAATGTAAGAATTAGAGAGAATGAGGGGCGCCTATGTGGCTTAGTCAGTTAAGCATCCAAATCAGGTAATGATCTCATGGTTTGTGAGTATGAGCCTCACATTGGACTCTGCTGCCAGCTCAGAGCCTGAAGCCTGCTTCGGATTCTGTGTCTCCCTATCTCTGGCCCTCTCCTGCTCACCTTCTCTCTCTCAAAAATAAACAAACATTAAAATTTTTAATAGAAAAAAAATTAGAAAGCATATCATAGTTTTGGGCACACAAGTAGAATTCGATTTTTGCAAATTTTCATTGTTGTTATGGTCTTTTTCAATGTTTATTTATATGAAAAATTATTCAAACTTGAAGAAAATACTCCAGTGGTTATTTTAAACAATCCCTTCAAAACATTTTGGGAGTTTGCGCTATGCAAGGCAATGTGCTTTGATTTCCCAAGGGGGTTAGGAGGAGGGTGAGATGCTGCTCATGTGACATCCTAGACATTATTAACAATAGGATGAGTCAAAACTGGAACAAGTATGGGTCGTCCAAGGAAGTGTCAACCTCTTATCTAAGGTTCTGTCTATATTTCAATCTGTCCCTTCATAATATGTTTTCTGATCTGTTTGTACACATATAACCCATCATTAAACACCACCCTGGCTTGTATTTTATGCTGAAATTGTAACGAGCAACCTCCCAAGTCAGCAAAACTGACTACCAAGGATAGTCAGATCTGCCAGGACCAGCCCAACAACACCAACTTTAAAATAAAGTGTAAATGTCACACGGGCATAGAAGGGATAGTAATAAGAAGAGACCTGACTCGAAAAGAAACATTCACCTAATTACGGCTCTACAAGTTTTATTTGAATTCAGTGATAGAAAATTAACAGATTTCAATTATGTCTAGAATTAGTCCAAAGAAAGATAATCTTGAAAGGTGCTCTTTCGCAATTATGTGGGGAATACTACACATGGTTTGAAGACCATAGGGACTAAACTACTTCTGATATTTCTGGATACATGAAGTCGTATCACATTTATCCAGTTAACACATAAAACACGCCAAAAGATTAAAATCCCACCGTATGCACTCCCATTAGCCAGGCTGGCTGATATCCTATTAAGTACCTAAGTAGTGAATTTGACCCACAGATGATACACTCACTTTCTAATAAGTTTTCCAATTAATGAAGAAAAACCGAAATTAAAGAAATAGATGTAATAGAACATAAGTTCACTCTATAAAATAAGTCAATATCTCTTTTATCAATTTCTTATAAGTAATGCTAAGTTTATACACTCATTTAAAGAGCCAAATTAGGGGCACCTGGGTGGCTCAGTGGTTAATCAACAACTCAGGTTATGATCTCCTGGTACATGGGTACAAGCCCCTCACGGGGCTCTGCCCTGACAGTGTAGAGGCTGCTTGAGATTCTCTCTCTCACCCTCCTCGCTGCCCCTCCCCTACTCGTGCCCACATGTACACATGCATGCTTCCTCCTTTTCTCTTTCTTTCAAAATAGCAAGTAGACTTTAAAAATAAATAAATAGTGGCACCTGGGTGGCTCAATCAGTTCAGCGACTGACTTTGGCTCAGGTCATGATCTCACGATTTGTGAGTTCAAGCCCCACATCAGGCTCGGTGCTGCTAGCTCAGAGCCTGGAGCCTGCTTCAAATTTTGTGATTCCCTCTCTCTCTCTCTCTCTCTCTCTCTAAAAAAATAAATAAATATTTAAAAAAATTTTAAATAAATAAAGAGCCAATCAATAAATAATATAAAAGTTGGTTGTCTGAGTGCCTTGGAACAATATTTCTTTTTGCCATTTACTAATTTTGTACCAAAAAAAGAAGTCTGAGCTAAAGTTTGTTTGTTTGTTTGTTTCTTTTGAGACGGAGAGAGGGAGAAAGAGTGAACAGGGGAGGGGCAAAGGGAAAGGGAGAGGGATAGAGAGACTCTTAAGTAGGCTCCATGCCCAGCACAGAGCCCGAACACAGTTTCATTTCTTTTTTTTAACATTTACTTATTTTTAAGAGAGAGAGAGAGAGACAGACCACGAGTGGGGTAGGAACAGAGAGAGAGGTGACACAGATTCTGAAGCAGGCTCCAGGCTTTGAGCTGTCAGCACAGAGCCTGATGCGGGGCTCGAGCTCACGAACCGCAAGATCATGACCTGAGCCATCTCGGCTGTGTAACTGACTGAGCCACCTAGGTGCCCCCACAGTTTCTAAGAAAGAGATACAATGATTCTTTACATGGGAGTGAGAAGATCCCTAGGTAATGTGACATGTAAAGAGAATCAGTTTAACTCCTATTTTCAAAGCTCTTATTACCTACAGCTGACATAAGTAGTACCAGAGAGAAACAGTTTCTTTTATTAGATTAACATAAGGCCACAAATTCATCACCAGAGAGTGAGTTTGTGGAACACACCTCACTCAGAGCGTGTCCTGGGATTTTTCTAGTCATCCCTGTTCTCGCCTCTCTTCCTCTCCTCTTCTTCGTCTCAAGTGTTCATCTGCACTCATCCACTATTTCCAGTAGAATATTCTGCAGTTTACAACTTTTATACAAAATATTAGCCCTTTAGAGGACAATGATGGAAATGAAAATAAGACGAGAAAAAGATGAGCAGATAATTAATCACTGTCACAGTTAAACAACACGAACTCTAAATATCATCAAGATCACTGTTCTTGAGAAAACTGAAAACTAAAAAGGAAAACCATTCCCAAACATAAAAATAAAACCTGACAAAGAAAAATATATTTAATTTGTAAATAAAAGTAATTAGTATCTTTGAAGCAGTAGTTAAGAACAAAAATCTCCTGTATAATGAAAATCAAAATTGCATAGGGAAACCAATTGTCCTAGAAGATTATAGAAAAGAAACAATATTATACATTAAAAATTAATGAGTACATATCAAGTATTAAGTCAGCAGCAAGGATACTAATTTTGACTATGACAGTGGGGTGGTTTGCTGTTTTTTGTTTCCGCCAAGAAGAGAAGAAAAATATATTTGCTAATTGAGAGCACTGTATTATGAAACAGCTTCCTCTAAAACTTACTTCCATTTCACTCTTCCTACATCCAAGAGAATTCACAAAATATTTCACTGTTTCTACACTCAAGGGAATACAATACATTTGTTGACCTAGTTCTTAGTTAACTTCGAGAGATGCCTTAGTCAGAAGTCTCTTTAACTTCCCGCAGGCTCAGAACAAAAGAAGTGATGAAATCTTCTCCTCTGCATTACAGAAAAAGTTGAGACTATAAACTGTATACCCCAGAGAGCTAACAACACTTGCAAGGGAGAAGGGGGGGTGGGGGGAAATTAGGAATTATGAAACAAGTAATCCTAAAGAGCTGAGTTCTCACTAATCACTGTCAGGAAGCCAATGCTGATTAAAAGTGTTCGGACTGGCTTCAGGCCAGAGGGCACTGATTTTCAGTTCACAGCAGTATCATGTGAGCATTTCATCTGAAAAGGGCAGGGCCCAGTCCTGAAGGAATATTTTACATATTTATTTGCCTTGAAGTCTACTCTGCTTTTTTTTCTTTTACTCCAAACACCCCCATGATTTCAAGACATCTTTCTTAGGAAAATATATGACCCTTTTAGTGTGGCAATAAAGAAACCGGCAGTTTAGGAAAATTCTAGCTGGAGTGTATTGAAAGTGGAAATGGTGGTTAAGTCTAAAATATGTAATTAACCACATACTGCACAAAATGATAATGCACTAAAGAAGCGCTATTCAAATCACAAACACGGAAAGCGATTATGTGCAGCCCTCAGTGAGGGCTCTGGCATTATTTAACTCAGAGTATCATCAACAACGGTTTAAAGCTGACGGATCTACTCTAAGAAATCATAGCTGCCATTAGTAAACCACTGAATAAACCGGTGCGTAGTTGACACAGTGAGATATAAGGAGGTCACACCAGGTTGGGGATCAGCACTTAGTGATGAATGATTTTTTTTTAATTTTACAATTCAAAATAGAAGCCAAAGTACCAATCCCAAACATAACACCTTCAATTAAAGGTTGCACATTCCACACCAATATTTACCACTGCAGCTATACATTCACCTGCATTCAATGTTCAGTGGATCATGTAGCTGAAAAATCACTATCCTAAACCTTACTTTCTTTTTCTGTAAAACGAGTAAAACTATACATAAAAAGTAAGGTTGCAATGAGGAGTAAGTGAGCTAATACATGCAAAGTAGATACTTTGGTACCAAGTAAAAACTCAAATAATAGTACATATCATTATCCAATACAAAAAAAAGAACCCTGCCAATTACTGTACACTGGCTAAACTTTATCACTTTTCATACATTTTCACTAGCCCTCTAGCATCCCTAAAAAGTTTATTATCCCTGCTTTAGGAAACAGGCACAGACAGATCCAACTGCTTAGAGAATTAGCACGTAGAGAAAATCAGATTACAATGAACGTCTGCCAACAAAGCCCACCTAATTTCAATTATGCCAGTAGTTCTCAAACTTTAGTATACACAAGTCTTCCGGAAAGATATTAAAAATAGTTGCTGGATCGATCACCGGAGCTTCTGGTTGAGCAGGATTGAGGCGACTGCCATGAACGTGTATTTGTAACAAGTTTATAGGTGACACTGATGCCCCTGGTCCAACGACCATATTTGACTGAATCATACCACATGGTTTCACAGAAAATACAGGATAAAATGGTGGTAATGGCGTCCCTCTTAGAGGGCCCCTTTTATAAGCCCGTAGAGAGATATGTGAAAAGCCTAGAAAATGCGTCTGTATTTAATTTTATCATTTAAAAATCCAGGCTAATCGTTGGTTTTAGTACTGTTTCTGGGCAAAAATGCATTTCCTCTTTATTAGATGGAGTTCTGAATCCCCGCCTTTAAAAAAAATCACTGTCAAAACAATCTGAGTTTCCTAAATTCCCTCATAAGCCAAATAACAGAAACTTCAGATAAATCTGTAAACAGGAAGATTCTATGAACTGTATATTTAAAAATAAATAATCTACAAAATATACAAGTGAGCACAACATTCATGGTAGAGTGCTGTTTTCTGTACTGCTATAGCTATAGAGCATACTCCATACATGTAATGTTGTCCAAAAGCTCTTGGGAAGGACTGACACTAGTTATTGGTTCACGTCTGCGCAGGCACTTTGATACGTATGGAGGTTTCAGTTAGCCCAGTTTTACATACTTTGAAAAAAGGATACATAAGCCTGCTGAGTAGCAGATACCACCTTTGTAAAAATATACATGTCAAACATATCTATTGATCAAAGAATCATAAAGAGGACCGATGAAGGGAAAGTATACTATTAATTAAATAAAAAATCCTTTCTATGAAATCTGAGACAGGTAATCATGTTTTTATTCCTGTCCACCCAAACTCTTTTTGTGAAGGGAAATTCATCAGGCAGTGTATTTCACTTTTCAACAATTCTACTTATTAGAAAGTTTTCGCTTTTATTCTGTGCATTTTCAATCTGGGGTCCATGCAAACTCCTTCCCCAAAGTAGTTGATCTATGAGGCTGAAATCCTAAGCAAACATTGGCATATGATTGGTGTATATCTTCCATCAACTCACCGACTCAAAACAGGTTCAGAACCATTGATTTACATCATGAATTCCATCCTTGTGCAAAAAATCTTTCCTCCTACTTATGCCATTGGGAATTTTATAGCCTAAAGGTTTGCTACTGCTTCAATATATCAGCTTTCCCATTACTTTGAAAGCAGCAATCCTGTCCTCCCCCCGCTGACTGGTCTTCTGTTTCATACATTCAACATTTCCAGTTGTCACCACCATTCCAATCTGATGTGCTTTCTGGATACTTGCAATTTTTCTTGCCTCCAGGATTGCTAAACATGTGCTTTGAGGCATATTAGTAACCATCACATTTTTAGGTGATTGAATTTATGTAATTAATTTTTTTCTCAAAGTAAATCACATGAAATGCAATCTAAAAGGCAATATATTGTTCTGCCAGTATTTATAACAATAAATGAAAATAGCACGTCAAAGGGCAAAATTTTGTATATTTCCTAATGTTAGCACCACTTTCTTTGGCCTAATGTTTGCTTTTGTGCTGGAAAAACAAATCTTTCAACAATTCCAAAAATATTTAACTTTTTACTTGCTCTGTGTTAATGTACTGAAGTGCATTTCAAAATAATACAGCCACACAAAATAGAAGAGTATACATTAATTGATAAATAGGAATCTTCATGTTTAATCTAGTGATGCATTCTACTGTTCCTGAGGACAAAAAATTTAAAAACCTGCCCCCCGAATTTGAAAGAACCTTGCAGGTAACCTTGCAGCAGCAGCGTTTAGACTGTCTTGTTTCTGAGCTCCACATTGTGCTGTGAGGTTAAGTACAACACGCATGAAGGAAATGAAAATATAAGAGTGCCTAGGGACAACGTATATGTTGTAAGAACAGATACAAATAATGGGAAAAAAGAGAGACCCTAAGAAGAGAGAGGAAAGGAAATAGCCACGTGGTCCATAAGTCACACTGTTTTCAGGGATTCAGATTATAGAGCATTGCCCTTTGGGGAACTATATGTAAGACATTTATTATTTTTCATATTATTTAAAGGTACTCAAAGGTGGTCTGACATAAAAAATAACAAGAAAAAACTTAATAAAAGTACATTTAGGTTAAGAGTCAGTCAGACTTACCCATGAATTCCTCATCATATCCATCTATTGCTCACTTGGCTAAGGCTGAAAGGAATTCCATATAGAAGTGAAGTCTATTGACGAAAACTAATGAGCACAAAAGTAAAATGTGTGATGATGGAATTTTACCCTGGATTTGAGACCTTTATAAGATTCATCATAATTCTAATCATAACATTACTAAATACCATAACACCTTTACTGAGGACTCAACAACGTGACAATCACTGCGCTTAGAGTATTCACCCAATTACCTCATTTACACCTCATAACCATTAGATAGGTCAGCAGTTGCCAAACTAGAGGCTGGGGGACAAATCTGACCAGCCAACTGTTTTTGGAAATAAAGTTTTATTAAAATGCAGTACTGCTCAATCAGTGAAATAGTGTCTGTGGCTGCTTTCACTCCACAAGGTCAGAGTTAGGTAGTTGCAGTGGACCATACATTCCATAAACCTAAAATATTTCCTTTATGGCCTGCTACAGAAAAAGTCTGCCAATTCTTGAAATACACGTTACCGATTTTACTTTTATTTTCAGTTGAAAACACTAAGATATCCAGTCTCTTGTGATAGGTGCTGTTCTGAAATTGTCCTTGAATGACAATAAAAATCTCATGGGTTAAGTTCCAAACCTATTATGAATGACCTTCTCCATGAGAAAGATGTGTACTTCTTACTCTATGGCCTATATCCTGTAACAAACAGTGAAGTCACAATATGTGAATTTTAGAAAGCTTAAATTAATTGATGAAACTCGGATTTTGAGATGCATTATTTCAAACTGAAGAATAAGAAAAATAAAAGGAAGAAAGTATATTTATTTTAAATATCTGCTCCACAGAGAGGCCTTCCCTGATAGCCTTCTTTGAAGAACCACTGCAATCAATCCCTAGTCCCTTTCCATTGAATCACCATGGTAATTTATTTAATTAATAGCATTTGCCACAAGTTTCAGCTGTAATGTTTGTTAGCTTATGTATCTTCTTCCTCACGGATCTAAGTTTCATGAGGACAAGGGTTCTATCTGTCTTGTTCATCATTTATCTCCAACGCCTCGCCTAGTAATATTAGTGCTCAAATAGTTGAAGAATGACAGATAGTGAAAGAGGTCAGGGAAGGAGACCAAAGAGAATAAATTGTATTTTCAAGAGATAAAGAACTAAAAGAAAAGCCTTTTGGGCATAGGGAAAGACTGCACAGAGCAAGGAAAATGCTTGCTTTGCTCTTCCATTGTTTATTGCTATAAATAGAATAAAATAAGTCATCCTCAAAGGAAGAATACAGAAGGAATATTTTCTGAGGAGTATCATTCTTCTAAATATTGATCACTTCTTCCACCTAAATCAGTCATTTATGAACAAATTCTAACATAAAACTATTTTACAATAGAGGGGATAAAAGAAATATGGTCTTGAACCTATAATTCCTGAACATTAGGATTTCAAGGGGCTGGCAGGAATAAATTTCCATTAAGAGCAAACTAAAATTGAACTACTAAAAAGGGTTTGGGTATAAAACTGAACAAGAGTAAAATGGTTTAATGAGTCATGAAATTTTATGAAACTGGTAAAAATACTCTATCTAAATAGCAGTCTCTGAATCCAAAATAATGCTATCTTGCTTTCTGAAATAATCCAGTTATCTTTGGACATTATCAGAAGTTGCAAGGACAACTTTAGCCTGGAAAAGCACTGAGAAGTTTTAAGTGTTTGAGATTAGAGTCCACATATGCCACCCTTGCTGTCCTGCTATGAACACAGTGCTAATCAAGGTCACCCACTCGACAAATAAATGGGGAAGTATTTCTCCGAAATGCTACTCTGTAGCAGATGCTGTCAGACACTGTCAGGCTCACTTCCTTCCAGGGTATCTCACTCTCACGGGGAAGGCAGGTCAGCAAACACACTATGTGTCTAGTGTAAGAACCATACAGAAATAACCCCAGAGTGCTACCAGAGGAAGACCGTGACAGACATGTACAAGGTAGCTCTGTACAACCCACGACAAACAATGCCTATTTACTCAGTCTGCAACAGTGGAGTCAAGCACCATCACTCGTGCTCGGCAGACTCAAAGGCAAGAAGAAAAAAATAGCTTTATAGTGCAAAAGAGGGAAGGCTTTAGGCATGACATAACTGGAGGTTATGGTCATGGGGAATTTGTAGATGGGCTAACTAAAATCAGGCTAACTAATGGGATGGGTTAGACACTGCATAGTTGGCTCTTTCCAGTTAGTCCTAGGGTGGAACAGGGGCAAAAATAAGGAAAGCTGTCAGTTATGTGTAGAACGGTCACTTTGTGCTGAATGCCATGGAGGCCGATGCTTGTCTACCTATACTGCTTGCTGCTGGAGTGACTCTGTAGGTCAGCGTTCCATTTTTATATATGGTATGGCCATTGTTATTTGTATATTCAGGCTCTCAAATGCATATTCATGATGATGAATTTAATAAACAAGTTAGGTTTACATTCCAACAAATTTGCCCCCTATTTTCCTTTTTCTCTTATAAATTGAATGTAACCTAGCCTTTGAAACCTTCATGTAAAAGAAGTCATTTGCTAAAGAATGCTTGTTTGATTTCCACAAAGAGTCATAATGGAGAAAGATCAGTGCTACTGCAGAGAGAATTATAAATCAACAGATTGGACAATTTAGAAGCTTATAACAAAATTATTTTCTCAAATTTTTGTTTAAATTCTAGTTAGTTAACATACAGTGTAATATTCCTTTTGGAAACAGAATTTGGGGATTCCTCACTTACATATAACACTGGGTGAGCAACACAGTCAGCGGCCTGCTTATACCCATCACCCATTTCATCCATCCCCTGCCTACCTCCCCTCAAACAACCCTCAGCATATTCTCTATAATTAAGAGTCTCTTATGGTTGGCTTCTCTCTCCTTTTTGTTCCTTTCCCCTATGTTCATCTGTTTTATTCCCAAAATTTCATACATGAATGAAATCATGATATTTGTCTTTCTCTGACTGACTTATTTTCCTTAGCATAATACTCTCTAGCTCTATCTACATTGCTGCAAATGCAAGATTTCATTCTTTTTCCTGGCTGAGTAGTATCCCTTTGTGTTAATATACCACATCTTCTTCAGCCATTCATCAGTCAAGTACATTTGGACTCTTTCCATAATTTGGCTATTGTTCATAATGCTACTATAAACGTCAGGGTGCATGTGCTCCTTAAATCAGTATTTTTGTATCCTTTGGATAAATACCTAGTACTGCAATTGTTGAGTCACAGGGTATCTCTTTTTTAACTTTTAGGAAACTCCATACTGTTTTCCAGAACAGCTGCACCAGTTTGCATTCCCACCAACAGTGTAGGAAGGTTCCACTTTCTCCACATCCTCACCAACATCTCTTATTTCCTGTGTTGTTAATTTTTGCTATTCTGACAGGTGTGAGGTAATATCTCAGCATGGTTTTGATTTGTATTTCCCTGATGCTGAGTGATTATTGAGCATCTTTTCATGTGTCTGTTGGCCATTTGGGTGTCTTCTCTGGAAAATGTCTATTCATATCTTCTGCCCATTTCTTAACTGGATTATTGGCTTTTTGGGTGTTGAGTTGGGTAATGTCTATACTACCCAAAGCAATCTTCATATTTAATGCAATCTCTATCAAGGGGCTCCTCGGTGGCTCAGTCAGTTAAGTGTCCGACTTCGGCTCATGTCATGGTCTCACAATTTGTGGGTTTGAGCCCCATGTTGGGCTCTGTGCTGACAGCTCAGAGCCTGGAGCCTGCTTCAGATTCTGTATCTCCCTCTCTCTCTGCCCCTCCCCCTGCTCACACTCTGTCTCTCTCTCTCAAAAATAAAGATTAAAAGAAAAACCTCACCAGCATTTTTCACAGAACCATAATAAACAATCCAAAAATTTGTGGAGAATCACAAAAGACCCTGAATAGTCAAAGCAATCTTGAACAAGAAAATCAAAGTTGGAGCATCACAGATTCAATTCTCTTTTAAACTAAATAAACATGACACTTCAATTCATAATGGCTGTGCTACTACCTTAAATGATACCCTTTTAAATTAAAAAACGGGTGTTTTTAGTTAACAAAGTAAAGGTTCCATTAATGCCTAACTAATCACATTTGTCTTATATCCTCCTTGCACCCATTAATTTCCTTTTGTATTTTCTAGTCTGGAAAACCTGCATTTTAGATGCACAATTCTACCATGTCTTTTTTTTTAATCTTTATTTATCTTAATTCTCAAAGAAACAATGGTTTACAAAAAAAGAATAAGAAACAGCAGAACAAAAGCCGAGCCAACCACCGAAAAACTACTTGAGTCCAGATGGTAGAAAGAGTGTGGGGAAAACCAGTTATGTGGACATCACACCATTACTTGCCTTAAGAATACTTAAAATAGATTTTTTGCATTTTTATTTGAAGATGGTGCCAAAGGCTGATTTATAAGTGACAAAAATAATGTTTAAACGTATTCATAGTGTGCCTTTATGCATGTGTCTCCCTCACCACATATATTTTCTTTCCACTGCTCCTGGTTTGAAAGTGTAAAACACAATGTAATATAAATTTAGTGGATCTTATTCAATATACCTTCCCAAATTTTATACATGAATTGTGCCAGTTTTTGCTGTCTTGCCTCACATAGACTCCAGGAAATGTGTGACTTGCGGCAGCTCAAGAACTTAAATAAAAGCAAACGTGGTTTCCAATACAAAGTCATATACTTCTCATGTGATTATAAATTCAGAAGGAAATGATTGATTCTGCTATTTAACAAATTTTAGAGGCATCTCAGGTTGTTAGCAAACTCTTTTTAATGTAGGCTGATAAACAATTCTGACTCTAGATCGAGGTAATTTTCCCTTAGACAAAGTCTACCAAGCGCCACAGAATATGTCAGCCCATATTCAATAAACTGGATTTCGCTTTGGAATAACCTTAGGATCGCTGTAGCGGTGGGTATGGGAACTGACTATGTGATAACCACAAACTTTCATCTACCTTTCGTTATCTCATTTGCTCATAGCTCTCTCAAATAAAGACTGTTAATTTCAGGTTCCTAGATATCCTGGAAGGAATCCATAAACTCTGAAACTTTGTGGAGAGGCAGATATTCTTTTCCTGGAAAGAGGATGCCTATCTATAAATAGATTCCAAAAAGGTATGAGGGAAACCAAACTGGTTGGGATATTGGGATATATCTAAATCATAAATACCTTTGGGACCTATACTAGAAAACCAACTTATAGAAAAAGAATAGTTTGGGGCACCTGTGTGGCTCAGTCAATTAAGCGTCCGGCTTTGACTCAGGTCATGATCTTACGGTTTGTGGGTTCGAGCCCCGCATCAGGCTCTGTGCTTGACAGTTCAGAGCCTGGAGCCTGCTTCGAATTCTGTGTTTCCCTCTCTCTCTGCCCCTCCTCCCCTCATGCTCTGTCTCAAAAATAAATAAAACATTAAAAAAAAAGGAAAAGAATAGCTTTAGTAGTCTTTAAAGAATGCCACTAAGTAGTTTTCTCATGCATCTAGTAGTGACATTTCTTCTCTTCTCTCTCTATATATATTTATTTAAGATTTAAACACATTGGTCACTTCAAATATTTTATTACTATTTTGAACATTAAAGTCACCAAAATATTTTGCCTTTATGGTGAACATAATTTCACATTTATCTTATGCTTTAATTTGATGTTCTGGTTTTAAGTGAGGTCACAGATTATTTTCACTTATTTATTCTTTCATTTACTCATTATCACTACTATATAGATAGGGTTCTTTGTCCCCAACAAGAGAATCCCTTCTAAACAGAAAAGGATGTATTAAGGGCATTTGGTAGCTTAACGAATTTCTATCTCAGCCCAAGAGCCAAATTTAGATGTTAGACAGAAAGAAAATTGTAGCTGGAACAGGACTTTGACTCTGTTCTAGTGAAAACGCCACTATGGCATCTGCTTACCACTTAAAATGCTATGAATCAACTATTTGACAACTACAAAGAACCTGAACCACATATTAGCCATTTGCTCTTCCGTATCTACTCTCAACCCTTTTCCACTTTGCTCTCTGCTCCAAAAGGCTGATCTACTAGATTCTACTAACAAGGTAATGACCCATATGGATTCTCTTTGGATGGACCAATGGGGATGTTGTGAGAAAACTGGAGAGAAGAGAGTGAGTTTATGACATTTATTAATTTAGGTCCTTCCCTAAATCTGTTAGGTTCTGTCAGGTTGCCTCAGGATGGCTGTATTCCTCTGGGCAACTTGCCCTGCACAATTCTCTCTCCCCCTCTATCCAGCTGAATATTCACTTCTCACTGCTTTGAGATAGGGTTGGAGGGCATCCCTACTGTTGCAAGACCAGGCACTTGCTATATTCCTATATACCATGCAGACCTTTACCAATGGGGCCTTTATAAATAGAAAGTGTGTCCTTTGTTTCCTGTTGCAACCCAAACTTAGCAAAACAGTGTTTGCATTTCTGTTATTGAAGACCTGTTTCATAGCGATTCCGGGAAAATTAAAATTCTCTCCTACAGGATGCTCTCTCTCTGCACTTGACTATACATAATGTAACTTATTTCCACCTTACAAATCTCAGCTATAAATCTGCCTGGTGGATCTCAGATAATATGAAGAACATTGGATGCAAGGATTTGGGGAGATTTAGTTTTAACTTTTAGGCTTCCACAATTCAAGACAATACACCGAAAGGGGAAAGAATGGAGGCAGTATACCATTATCTACTTCAAACGCTGATATTTACACAGAAAAATCTATAAAAACTTGACCTATGAAGTGAGTAGTAGTCTTTTCTACAAGATTTTTCATGTGTAGACTTGGCCTATGTTGTTTTATACAAATATTTAGATTAGTAATTGAAGAGCTTAACTCAATATTAACCAAGAACATGCATGTATTAATTATCAATAGTACATAAAGCTTAAAAGGTCAGGTAAATATTTGCTTTGTTATCTGTATTCAGAATATATTTTTTGTCTGTGCAATAAATACACCTGAGGTTTATTCTATCATTTTACCAAATACATCCTCAAAAATGTAGCTATATACAAGTCCCATTTCCCTTGTGAATTCTGTGGGTGCTAACAATATTACACAGTGGAGAGACTGTGGTCATAAAGAATATTTCCAGGATGTAGTAGACTTTATTAAAAAAGGTTTATTTATTTATTTTGAGAGAGAAACAGAGAGTCAGTCAGAGAGAAGATCCCAAGCAAGCTCCTTGTGGTCAGCACAGAGCCCATCATGGGGCTTGATCCATGAAATACAAGATCTCGACCTGAGCCAAAATCAAGGGTGGGATGCTTAACTGAATGAGCCACTCAGGCACCCCGAGATGTGGTAGAGTTCTTAAATGACCACAGTCCTTCATTTCTCTGATGAAGGGTAAGTACCTATTTCCCAAACTCTTGAATATGGATAAGCTTTGTGAACTGTTTTTGGCCAAAAGGATATAGGCAAAGTATGGCACAAGCAAAAATTTGAAAAGCGCTTACACACTGGGACTTGCCCATTTACCAATCCTGGGATCTCTTGCCACCACCATCATATGAATAAGCCTTGGCAAGCCTGCTATGTGACAAGCGGCATGAGACTCAACTATACCATCTGCTGAGGTAACGGAAGCCAATCACCAGACAAGTCCGTGAGGCCGTCCTGGAGAAGCCAGCCTCCAACCAACCTGCTGGCTAACAGCAGACACAAGAGCTGGCCCAACTGAGATGAGCCAAGCCCACCCAGAACAAAAATGCCCCCAGTGAGCCCAGCCTAAATTGCAGACCCACAGAATTATGAGCTGAGAAAGAAAATAAATAGGTTGTTTTTAAAAAAGGTTAGTTTTTCAAGACACTAAGCTTTGTGTGCCTGTTTTGTTTTTTAACACAAACAAGTGAATGGATACATAAAAATATACTAGAAGGAGTATGCTGCTCTTGACTAACCTAAAAAGATATAGCATTGGATATAGGACTGGGCAGTGAACTGAAGCTGGAGAAGCAGTGGGGAAACTTGCAAAAGCTGGCCTGTGCTACGAGGTAGAAGACCAAGTGGCAAAATCATCACCTGCACCAACAAGGGAGACAAAGAATGTATCTGCTATGCTCTTTGGGCATTGACAAGACAGCTTCACAGAAGAATGTTTCAAGTATCGGTTGGCTTCTTTTACTTTCTAAGATAAGGTGTGATAAGAGAGAGATATGCTAAAAATAAACTATTTTCAAACAGAATTTATTTATTTTCTTCTAGATAGAAATTAAAAGGAAAATAAAGGGGTAGGACAAGTTGGATTAGAAAACAAAATTGTTTCTCATTTCCAGTACCTTCAAGTAGTAAATTATTATAGAATTTAGTGACTCATCACTTATATAGAACACCCAGTGCTCATCACAAGTGCCCACCTTAATACCCCTCACCCATTTGACCCATCCCCCTACCCATATCTTCTCCAGCAACCCTCGGTTTGTTCTCTACAGTTAAGAGTCTCTTTTCTAGTTTGCCTCTCTTTTTCTTCCCCTGCCATGTTAATCTGTTTTGTTTCTTAATTTCCACAGATGAGCGAAATCATATGGTATTTGTCTTTCTCTGACTTATTTTATTTAGCACAGTACACTCTAGTTCTATTTATATTGCAAATAGCAAGATTTCATTCTTTTTCATGGCTGAGTAATAGTGTGTGTGTGTGTGTGTGTGTGTGTGTACATATACATATATATATGTATATATACATACATATGTCACATACTCTTCATTCATTCATCAATAGACTATGGGCATTTTCTATAATTTGGCTATTATTGGTAAAGCTTCTATAAAGGGCACATATCCCTTCAATCAGCACTTTTGTATTCTTGGATAGGTACCTATTAGTGCAACTGCCACATCATAGGATAGTTCTATTTTTAACTTCCTGAGGAAATTCCAAGAGAAGCAATTTCAAATAGAGTGAGGACAAAACTGAGAACAAAAATCAAATCAAGGATGTGTCTGCAAAACCTTTTGTTAAAATGCTGAAAGATTCACCAAAGTGAAGAATGGCCTCTCCAAGATACGCACAAGGCTTCTTAAAATAATAAGGCTGCAGTTATACAAAATCTTAACTTCCCAAAAGGCATCTATTAAGTAAAAAAAAATTGACATTGGAGATTTTATTGAATAGAGTGAACTAGAATCTGATATATGGAAATCCCACAAGTTTTTATGGAAGTTCTATTAGAAAAAGAACCATAGTTTAGATTAAAAGGAACTAAGATTGCTAAAATTAAAAACAAAAACAAAAACAAAAAAACCTCTCCTGTATCTCAACTGTCTATGGGAGGAACTGAGTTAAGAAAGCTACTCAGTTGCAATTGGAAGCAACATTTGTGGGGGAAAAAAAAAAAGAACATTTCAGAGACTTGAGCCAGGAGCTCAAAGGTTAGACTCAAGGTCCATAGAAGATGGTGACCAAGCAACCACTCCCAAGAAAAAGTTAAGAATTTTGTACTGGGAAGCCACTTCTACAGAGAACAGCGCCCAAGCCCAGAAACAGTCCCTGGTCCCAGAAGACCTGACAGTCTTTGCCCTGTGGGATTCCTGATTTGCATGGATTAGCACCTGTGATCTGGGTCCAGTTCTTCCCTTTTTTAAGTGGAAAAGTCAGTTATAATTATTCTATCCTTGGGGCGCCTGGGTGGCTCAGTCAGTTGAGCACCGACTTTGGCTCAGGTCATGATCTCACGGTTTGTGAGCTCAAGCCCCAACGTTGGGCTCTGTGCTGACAGCTCAGAGCCTGGAGCCTGCTTTGGATCCTGGGTCTCCTCTCTCTCTGCCCCTCTCCCACTCATGCTCTGTCTCCCTCAGAAATATTAAAAAACATTAAAAAATAAATTATCCTATCCTTGTCCTCCACTGTAGGTGAGACACACATGTGTTTTTAGTTCCCGGTTTCTTTAGTTCATGGGATCAAGAGGAACACCACTAAGGAGGGACATTCAGACCTTATTTAAGCATGAGAAAAACATTCAAGGATCTCTCTTTAAATCCTGAGATCCTGGACTTCCAGCCTAAAACTGGAATTAAATGAGACTTCTGGGGAGTCTTGGGAGGAGATAAGAGTATTTTCAAAGTGAGAGGAAAGTAAATTAATTGGGATCAACGGACAAACTATAGTAGTTTATTAAAACACTATTATCCCTCTTTCATATAAAAGCTTTCCACTTTCCCACCCCTTGAAGCTAGGTTGGCTGTGTAATTTGCCGGGTAAATGAGACATTAACAAAAATGATACTAGCGCTTACCTCCTTGCTGTTTCTGGGCCTTCTGCCACTGCCACCATGTGAATATGCCCATATTAGCCTACTGGTTGATGAGAGACATGTGGCTTAATTACATTTATACTCTCTCTGAGGGTGTGACAACAATCAAACATGAACTAAGTTCTCGAGACTCGGCCGGGCCCCACGTGGCCTCCAAATAACAGCTGAGCAATTAGAAAGCCCAGCTGGGTTCATGCAAGCGCAGCCTGAAGAAGAGCCCTGCACAAACCGCCAAGCTGAACGAAAGGTTGTTGTTGAAGCCACTCTCTCTGTTACGCTAGCTTGTTACACGGCAAAGATAAACCAATATACAAGACTAGTCTACTTCCACATAAACATCTGGATGGAATCTCAAAAGAACAACATGACAGTCTATCTCCGATAGAAGTCTGGGAATCTAGGATTACTAAAGATTGGATTTTTTTGTTAGCTAAATTAAAGACCTTTTCTTGGAAAGAGTTGAACCCTCTTTTTAAATTGTCTGTACTAACCCTCTTAGAAGTCAAAGACAGTACTTTACATTGGGGTGAAAAGAAGCTTCCAATTAGAGTTGAAAGGTGTTGGGGCCAGAGGGCTGGGTCACGGGGAGGGCATGACCTCTGGTTGACCTGAGGGCTGGCCTGAGCAGAGGCTCCTTGAAAGGTACATTCTGCCCACTGTTCCCACAGTAGGAGCCATTTCCAGGGTCAAGGCCTTGAGAGAGCAGTATGTGGTTAGAACATCTGTACAGTATTTGTGACTTAACCCATTTAAAACCTCTGGATAGACTTTTTAGATCTTGGAGGGTGGCTGTGGAGATCTACTTGGCTTGCAGCCACCTAAGACAAGCCTTGTGTAGTTTCCTTGCTTATCCAACCTGCTGCCAAGCCCTCTGGAGTGATCCACCTCTTTTCCTGATGTCTCCTTACCCTCAGATAAAGAGCCCAGTTCTCAAAGCAACAAAAGATCTGGGTTAGTTTTACCTAGTAACCATTAACTGTGTAGGTGACATACACATACACATATGTGGAGCACATAAGTGGACAGTTCTATTCCTCTGCTGAATGAGTAAAATAAAGCGGTTTGGAGGAGGCAATACCTGAGTTTCCATCAGGCTTTAAAATATTTTTTTATTTCATTTCATATTTTGAGGCCAGTCTATTAAACTAATGTTCCACTAAGCTAATAACAATGCTTCCCAAAGCAATTAAATTCATATAACTACATTTCTAATCCAGGGTGTATACAGAAGATTTATATAGTTCAAGACAGAAAATAATCACATTCCTAGGTTGCCCTATCAATCTGCCTAGCTCTCTAGAGAAATGAGAGATTTGTATTTTCTAAAATTGTAGGATTGAGAGTTTCAGCAATGAGTCCATTGAGAAGTAGTTTTCAAATACTAATCACGTGTAAAGTTATGTGTTTTCACACCTTCTAGGACACAAGAGGTATTGTATGTAGAAATTGCCCCCAAATTACTCTTAATTGGAAAAGAAAGATATTTACTTATTAAAAAGCAAATTGGGGCACCTGAATGGCTCACTGGTTGAGCATCCGACTTCAGTTCAGGTCATGATCTCACAGCTGGTGAGTTCCAGCGCCACAGGGGACTCACTGCTGTCAGCACAGAGCCCACACCAGATCATCTGTCCCCATCTCTCTGCCCCTCCGCCACTTTCTCTCTAACACGTAAATTTTTTTTAAAAAACATTAAAAAATAAGGCAAACCACAAGCTAACCCATAACAATATATGATGAATATCAGTGACATCATGTAAGTCAAAGTTTAATGGTAAAGAGAGTGGGTTTTGGAGCCAGATTGCTGACATATGATCCTGGCTCCATCACTTACCTGCTGTACAGCCTGGACAGGTTTTTTGTTTTGCTTTATTTTTTACCATCTCTGGTCCAGCCCCTTATGTACACATGCACAAAATAGGTATACTAAAGTATGTATGCCCACAACAGTTTAAACGTTAATATATGTGGAGAGCTAAGCACATAGGAAATGTTACATAAGTGCTATGTACCTAAATGTAGATGGTAAGGGGCTAGGAATAATGAGCTCCTCCACATGAACTGCCCTAAGAGACAAACCCCAGCCACCTCTAGAAGAAGTCAGTCAACTTCCCGACTTCAATTTCATGTTCCATCTGTGTATCAGATTTCAGAACTGGACCATGTTTGTTAAGATCTTTGTTTCCTCACAGACTCAAAATCTGTGTGCTATGGTATTTTTTGTTATAGACAAATTCTAATGACAAGGAATGTGAGGGACATGCTTTAATTATAACGTGTTTTAATCATAATCATGCACTACATTTAAATTTTTTTTAATGTTTATATTTGAGAGTGAGAGACAGCGTGAATAGGCAAGGAGTAGAGAGAGAGGGAAGCACAGAATTCCAAACAGGCTCCAGGCTCTGAGCTGTCAGCACAGAACCCAATGTATGGCTCAAATGCAGGAACAGTGAGATCATGACCTGAGCCGAAGTCAGATGCTTAGCCTACTGAGACACCCAGCCTGCTCTGCTTTCGAATGGCTGTTAGAATCAATACAGCTATTGATGCATTAGCATGAAATATACATGTAAATTCCATATCTATGTTGTGCACTAATGCATCTCTCCTAGGAGACTGAAACATAGTGTGCATCCAGGAATATCCTTGAAATAAATTGATGAATCTGATGAAAGTAATTTCAGATGTAGAATACTAAAAACATGGGGCACCTGGGTGGCTCAGTCAGTAAAGCATCCGGATTCAGCTCAGGTCATGATCTCATGGTTTGTGGGTTCGAGCCCCACATCGGGCTCTGTGCTGACAGCTCCGAGCCTGGAACCTGCTTCGGATTCTGTGTCTCCCTCTCTCTCTGACCCTCCCCTGCTCTGTCTCTCTCTCTCTCAAAAATAAATAAAACAAACCATAAAAAATTTTTTTATTATACTAAAGGTGGTATCAAACAAATGCAAAGCTCGGTAGGTACTATTGTTCAGATGAGTTTCCTTTTTTTTTTTTTTAACTACATGCACCTACACAAAGTTCTACAGGTGAAACAAAACACAATAACTTACCTCAAACTAATGTTAGAAAATGGATTCATGTGCTAATAGATTTAGATTTCTAGAATTTTTCCTTTTGAAGTTATTGGGAGTCTAACAGTTTAAATGCCCTAGGAGCCACCTTAGAAGTGATTTTCGGTGGAAGCATTCAGCGCTGGGTCTGAACGTGTGGCCTCCAAAGGGCAGCATCAGCATCACCTGCAGACTTGTGAGAACTGTAAATTCTCAGGCCCCATCCCTGACCTGGTGAAATTCTGGAACTGGGCCCAGCAGTGTGTTTTAATGAAGTCCACAGGTGTTTCTAGTGCATGCTAACTTGGGAGAGCCCTGGCTTCCAGCAACTTTGTGTTCCTCACTGTCTTTTCTTAGGGACTTTTAAAGGAATGCTATTGTTCTGCCTTCAAAGAAATACACAATTCTTGGGTTATTTTAGGAACTGGTTCCAATATTACAAAAATCAAAATACAAAAAAGGCAAGCTCGCTCTTTTCTGAACACAATGAAACAGGACTGTTCTACCAGAGAAAGATTTTTAAACACTTGGGCAGGACTTTTTTTTTTTAATCTTTTACCACATAACTTATGCTAAGTGTTATTTTTGTCCTTTCATTTAGAAACTGTTGATTTAGTGAAGAGAACAAGAAATATCACGTAGTACAAAGTGTAAAAGTCACCAAAGAAAAAGGCCAAAAACTAAAGGCTGAAGAAAAGGCTAATACTGAATTTCATTTCAAATAGATAAAAATTTACAAAGCCAAGAAATTCATCTAAAGAGGCGGCGCTTGCATAAAATAGAAATAATTCATATGTAAAAAGGAAGAGCTGATTTTCCCAGTTTGATTGCCATTCAGAGACACATTTGTAAATTATAAGGAGAGATTAGGGGAAAAAGACAAAGTGATTTAGAATTGCAGTCTTAAAATACTGCCAACGCGCTGCATCAACCATCTTTTAACAGTAATTGAGTCTGTGTATAGGGAATTCCACTGTATTAACCACTTTGGGAATTATAATGTAGTTGAATACAGCTCTAGTTTTCACAGAAGACACAATCTACTGGAAAAAAGTATCTACGATGAAGGTGCATATTAAAAAGCACTAGGGAGAAAAGAGAAATTTCATCTTAACACAGAGTTATAAGACCGTGCTCTAAGAAAGAATTCTGTAATGGTTTCTCTTAAGATGGACTGCAAACATTAGAGCTGATAAGATAAAATGATGTTGGTATAGGTTTAGTACATTGCTTCAGACATAGTAAGTAATCTATAAACATTTGTTATTCTACTTTACAGTAAATTCTATTATCTTTACTTTCACAGTAGAAGTATCAGTTCCTTAATTGACTGTATTAATGTACCAACTAGAAGGAGTTAGTGAACAAGAAAAAGAGAAGACAAAACTGTCAACTACAACAGAGTTTATTTACATTTTAAGAGGATTTAAGAGACTCAGTGAGAGACGAGAGACTATGGGACAAAGAATAGTGACACTATCAATATAAATCCCTGTATCATGAGAAGTTATGGAACTCCAGCATGTGTAGATACTGTAGAACATGTTACCTTGCACCGCCAGGATACAAAAACCCACAAAGCTTAGACTTCTTGTCTGGTGAGTGAGAAGATAAGGCTTTTCTGAGAAGTATATGAAAACTGAATACAAGTGATTAAGTGCCCATTTTATGAGGGACAATGAAGGTACAGGGTCAATATCAATTAAACAAGAGATTTATATTGGCAGGTGGTATTGGAGTTTTTAGGTTGGACTGGAATTCCTTGTTCTGCTGTGTTTTTGTTTTTGGTTTAATTTTATTTATGTTGAGAGAGAGAGAGCAAGAAAGACAGAGAGAAAGAATGGAGGTGGAAGAGGTGGGAAGGAGAGGGAGAGAGAGAGAGAGAGAGAGAGAGAGAGAGAGAGAGAGAGAGAGAGAGAAGAGAGAGAGAGAGAGAGAGAGAGAGAGAGAGAGAGAGAGAGAGAGAGAGAGAGAGAGAGAGAATCCCAAACAGGTGCCATGCTGTCAGTGCAGAGCCAATGCAGAGCTGAAATTGATAAACAGTGAGATCATGGCCTGTGCTGAAACCAAGAGTTGGCTGCTTAACTGACTGAGCCACCCAGGTGCCCCGGTTCTGCTGTGTTTTTAGGATAAAATCATTACCTCCCTTGCTCCCCCCATCTTCCTCCTCTTATCCTTAAACCATAAACACTAATGAGCTCATAGTGTTAAGGTGGAAGGGGCATGATTAGAAAATTTACAAAGAGAGTAAATGAAGACAGAATGTGATATCTATTACTTGTTCCAAGAAACAACCAACCAAATAAGCAGATGCGGCAGGGCTGGAGGGGGAGGGAAGGAGGTAGGTAAGTATTCTTTACTCGGTATCAATGTTCATCAAAAAGACAAAATCCAAAACTACAGAACTAATTGTACTTGCCACCAAGTTTGCCAATGGAACTGTGTATGTATATCTGTGTGTGTGTGTGTGTGTGTGTATACTAATTCACATTCATACATTCTAAATGGTTTACAGAGTGACTTTGCACACATTCTATTATTAATTTGCATAGCAAATATGAGTGGAAGCAGCTGCTCAGGTGGCTTAAAAGATTTGAGTAAAGGCCAACAGCTAGACATTGGATGGAGACAGAATTTAGAGTCGAATACTCAAAATGGTGCTCTTTGAAGGGTCAGAGATGAAGACGTTTCCTGGTCTAAATTTAATTCACTATCAAGAAAAGAAGTTCCAACACGGGAGAAACTATCATTTGTTGAGCACGAACCGTGAGATCAATGTTTTACCTCTCTGTGCCATCTCCTTGGCCCAGCCCGAGTCTTAGGACCCGTATACGATGGCTTTTGGTCATATAATCACTAGTCTCCACTGTCAATCATTCTAACTAATAGGATGAAGAAGGAGTAATGCTCAGTGCCCTCCAAGGCTGGTTCAGCTAAGAAAAGACAATAGTGTTTCTCCTTCTGTCTCTCTTTCTCTCTGGCATCCCAACTCCTGTGCTTTAAGGAAATCAGGCCATATGTGGAGGCCATATATAATTGGTCTAAGAAGGCAGTCCTATTTGGCATCCCGACCAACATCCAGCCTCATGACCAGACCTGTGAGGGAGCCTTCTCCAGGCACTGACTGCAACACAACAGACCCTGAGTGACAGTGGGCTAGTTGAACTCAGCCCCGAGGGTCAAGGGAGATAAAAAGAAGTGTTGCTACTTTAAGTTATTAAGCTTTAAGGTAATTTGTTCTACAGAAAAATAACCAACACTTCATTTTTTTTTTTACCTAGATTGTTTCTTTAGAGAAGGCAATTAGTTCAATTTCTAGGCTCTCTGCGGAAAACCAGCCAGGTGGTCAGGTCTGAGATTTCACTGTGCAGAGACAGCTACTAAATTGTGGGGCCCAGTGCCAAATGAAAATGTGGGGCCCCTTTTTCAGAAAGCAGGAAAAAAGTGTGGTCACACACATAATATATATATAAAGCTTTTTCTTTTCTTTTATGGTGTCTCCACCTGTTTGTGTTTTGTTGTCTCGTGCCATTTCCAGGAAAGCAAAATCTACATTTAAAATTATGAGCATTTTTTGTGCTACTCATCTTTATATATTATGCAGTGCTAGCTTCAAATGTAAATATCAAAACATTCAACTTACATTCAACTAAATGCCAAAATTATACAATTCATATTACATGACTCTTGCCCAAAGGGGACCACAAGCCCACCAAGGGAGAGAAATAAGAGCCAGATTCAGAAAATCTAAGAGAAAGAGAGTCTATGCCTAGGGAAGGAGTGAGCCTAGGGATTTGTTCTGGGACATAAGGATTGTGGGGTGAGTATAGACCCTCAAAGAAGGCGCAAGTGTGAGGCCATCTAATGATGCAGGGTGTGCACATGCTCACTGAGCCTGCTGCCTACAAAGGAGCCATGCCTCAGAGAGGGTGAGGTCTGGAGAAGTCAAGTTCCATATCTCAATGATCTGTGGGCTCTTCACCAACGCAAACAGGCAACCTCCAAGGATCTTTAAACCTTTGTATTGGGAGCACTCAGACCTGGATGAAGGGTGGTCACCAAGCCACATGTAGCGTGGAGCGGTTAATAAGTAGTTTCAAAGGTAACTGAAATTATAACAGAAGTCCAAAGTGCAATGGGAGCCAGTGAGGGTAGGAGGGGTCATCTTTGAAGTCTACAGAAAACTTCCCCTCTTTCAGACTTCACTGGAAAGAGAAGCAGGAGCTTGTATGTCTTTATTTCTCGGTTTGTGGGAGAGACAGGAAGAGGATTGAGCAGGGACACAAAGAAAGGGCAAAAGAAAGGTAGAGCATGCCCAGCAGAAAGAAGAGCATGGACCACAGTGCTGTCTCTTGAACACATTAATTTTGTAGGTAATGCAGACCCAACGCTGACATACTAAGGGGAAAAGAGAGCAGGTTCTGACAGACATAGGACATCAAAATGCAAACTAATAGCAAACCCTGCTGTCTCAGAAGCAGGGAGGAGGATACAAGAGACAAAACAAGTATTTTTTCCCAAATGTAGAGCTTGAGATGGGATTCACAGGCAACCAGTTCATTTTGGAAGTTACTGCAGAAAGCGCCATGAAGGAACAGGGAATTAGGATGGAGAAAGGAAGGTAACTAATGAAGGCAGTGTTGCTCTGTCGGTAACTGCAGCTTATTCCTGCTGTGGGGCCCCCAGCCCAGAGAGATAGTACAGAAACTTCCCTCAGACCTGTCTCCTGGGGGAGAAGGAAGCTAGGGTATTTTCACCAATTCCCATCCGTCACTGGTGAGAGACTGCCCCAGGGGAGCTAACTCCCTAGGGCTGCTGGTCTGGCAAAGTGTGGCAACAGCATACTGCCAGGCAGAGAATGCCTCAAGCAGAGAGCAAGGCTGCCATTGGCATTCTTGCCAGTGGTGAACTTCAAGGCAGGCTGAGAGGTGTGGGCAGAGTACAGTGTTGGTCACAGCATCTGATTGAGTAGCTCATTGAGCTGAGGTAAGGAAATGGAAACGATTTTCTTCTCCAGAAGAAAATTCTGGAGAAGACCATGACCTAAGCAGGGAGATAAAATGGTAGCTGGTACTACCTAGTTCTCCAATTAAATTAATCGATTCACAGAGTTTTAGCACTCTGTATCTCAACCACCATCTTAAATGACAAAACTGGGTTTTCCAAGAGCGAAATCACTTGTCCAAAGTTTCAAAGTCACGAAGAGGAGGAGTTTCATAGCACTGGTTCTCGTCTTCTTTCTACTATTACATACCTCTTTACTAACATGGCTTTCGTCTTGAAAAGGAAAAAAAAAGATTAAAGAATAAATGGGGATTGGCATAATCATCTTCATGCACCAGGACATAAGCAGCTTCTAGAAAGTGGATTTACAAGTGAAGTCAAAACAACAGCCAGCATAAGAAGCCCTCCACCTTCTTGAAATGTATATATTTTCTTCCAAGAACTCAGCCTTTCTCATCTTCATATCCTCTACAGTTTTGGAGAAGTAACAGAACATTTTTCACAGAATATTGCTCATGTGCCCTATGTGTATATTAAGGTATATAACATGAATAAGTAAGAAAAACTAGATTTCCCCCAGTTTAGTAATAAAGAGTAATGCTGAATTATTGAGGGTAGTCATCTATCAGTAATGCTCCAAGGAATAAGTTAGCATATCCCAGAGGAACAAAATTCTACTATGCCCAAACACATCATGGGCTTCCAAGAAACAACTTAAAGAGCTAAAAAGAAAACATCAATATTAACACAATATTTAATCATTTAAAGGAGGACAGTGTTCTTGGAACTGTACCTTAATAGCAATCTAAAATTTTATCCCCTACTATAAGAACATGGCTTTAGCCACTGGAGTGATTCAGCTTGTATAGTGATTTATTCAGCGGATATAAAAAGATTTGAAATATTAAAACCTTAAATTTGAAAGGTTATCTTCTCTGCCTGGACAACAGCTACATGTAAGGGTAAAAATATGACTTGAACAAATAACAGGACATCTAGAAATGAAGGATGCCTTGTAAGTGAACATAAATTTTAAAATAAGGTGAATAGAATTTTTCATTAAAAATATCTAACATACTGAATATATATTTGAAGGCAAATGTACGAAATTCATTGTCATCACTGCCATGAACAATCTTAAAAATCAAAACGCTACAGAGAAGTTATTTTTATGATAGTTAAATCTTCTAGAGACCCAGGTGAGCTTTTGACATAAATCTCAACTCTCCTAAAAATTCTTCCCAAAATGATACACAATCCCCCAATCTTTCCATTCAAACAGCTTCAAAAGATCACAGTCTCACACAGCTCATACGTCTTTTAATTCAACTTTTGTCAAACTGATTTATGATTTCGAATTGGACTTATGTCAATTTGATTTATGTTCCTGCTCTCGGTCGATGCTTGTGTACTTACCATGACGGAGTTGTCACAGAGGAAAGGGGACACACAGGGACAGAGATGATATACCTCCCAAGGGGCCATTAACTGGAAATAACAGAGCAAGGCTCGCCCTTTGCTCTTGATGGTCCATGAGCTTCAGGAAGTGTGCATCTTGCACATCCATGCAAGAATGAGACACATGGACTCCACTGAGATAAGCAAACAGATATAATCCAGCACTTTCTGGGAAGGTAATATCTCCCATAAAGTTGCTTTGTACTTTTAAAGAATAGCTGAGTTATGAAACCATTTAAAACTCGTTACCTCTGCCCATTAAGTGATGAAACATTTCTGTTCAGCTTGTCTTGCTACAGAAGGAAAGCCTATGTGGTTGTCTCAATTGTTCCCTCCTGTTTTTTTTTTTTTTGTTTGTGTGTGTGTGTGTTGTATTAATCTTTAATTATGTATAAAGACTTCCTATCATGTCACCTGGGGACCTTTTTACCCACTGCTCTGTTTGGCAGCCAATCTCTTATCTCTCTCTTTAGCAATGGTGAGGCAGATGCCCTTTCCATGGGGAAGAGAAATCCATGGTTTGTTGCCTTTGCCAATAACAAAAATGTTGGAGAGCCAGGTGGCAAAGCTGTTGCCATTGGCATCTTTCACGTGAACTACATCAAAAGAACCAGGGTGTCTCTCTCTGTTGGTGATCACACCAATTCTTCCCAGGTTAGCACCTCCGGTCACCATACACAGATTACCAATATCAAACTTGATGAAATCAGTAATCTTTCCAGTTTCCAAATCAATCTGAATGGTATCATTCACCTTGATGAGAGGATCAGTATAGCGTATGGTGCGAGCATCATGGGTCACCAGATGAGGGATCCCTTTTGTTCCCACAAAGATCTTTCTCACTTTGCACAACTTATACTTGGCCTCCTCAGGCATGATGCGATGAACAGCAAAGTGACCCTTGGTGTCATAGATCAGGCAGAAATTCTCCCCAGTCTTGTCAATGCTGAAGACATCCATAAAACCAGCAGGGTAGGTTATATCAGTTCGGACCTTGCCATCAATCTTAATAAAACGCTGCATACAGATCTTCTTTACTTCATCTCCTGTTAGGGCATACTTAAGTCTGTTTCTTAGGAAAATGATGAGAGGGAGACATTCTCTCAACTTATGGGGACCAGTAGGTGGACGAGGGGCAAACACACCAGTCAGCTTATCCCGCATCCAATGCTTTGGAGCTGCTACCTGCTTCAGATGCTTCTTGGGACCACAAGCCATGGCTGTGCTAGACACGAAAAGAGGACTGCCTCTTTCCGGTACGCAAGAAAAGAGTCCCTCCTTAATATACACAATTTGCCTGTCCCAGGGAGGAACGGGTTTCATGATTTGGTAGAGAAAAAAAGATGTGTAAGATAATATTGCACCATCAGCATTCACACAAAATAAATTTCTCAGTCAACCAACTTGAGGACATAATGGTAAGTTATCTGTCCTTTGAGAAGCAAGATTATGATTTCACTATTAACAACTGTTGGCCAAGATATAAGGTCCTATTTTCTTCACGTGTGGTCTGCCATCAGCACACATATTCTTCAAAATCTTTGATGTCACTGCTAAGTATAATTTAACTTTCTTCTTTTTATTATTAGTTCATTACCACACTTAACTTCTACAAACCCAAACTAAAAAGTGAGGTATAGACTAGGTGTCTATCAAGCATGTCAATATTTACTTGGATCACCACCAAACAGTGCAGTGGTAAGATTTCCCAAATGATCTTTTGCTTAACTTTGATGTGCAGAAAACATTCTGTCTTTAACAATTATGGTATACTTTCTACAAATTGCCACTTGTTACTACCTACGAGGAAATCACCAAAAGCCAGTTTGAAAACTATGTTTTGAAAATATCTGAGAAGGATATTTTTTCTACTGAGTATCTGCAGAGAACAGAAGATACCATGATTTCAAGGCCATGTCAATGCCATAAAATGTTCTTGTCTAAGTAGATCCTCAGGTACAAAACAAGACCATTAAGGGGCACCTGTGTGGCTCAGTTAAGGGTCCGACTTCAGCTCAGGTCATGATCTCACAGTTCGCAAGGCTCAGTTTGTGGGCTTGAGTCTCACATTGGGCTCTGTGCTGACAGCTCAGAGCCTGGAGCCTGCTTCAGATTCTGTGTCTCCCTCTCTCTCTGCCCCTGTCCCACCCACGCTCTGTCTCTCTCACAAACAAATAAATAAACATAAAAAAAAGACCATTAAAATTTTACGTCTTTCTATAAATTTTAAGTTGTGACCACCAGCAACTATCTGGCCAATTTCCTCTTTCCAGATAGCAACAGTCAAATAATTCAGAGAGTTATGGAAGTTTACCCTTTATAGATCTTCAGTAAAGAAAATGGTCACATCTTTCACCAGTTTATGAGCAGTTATTTAATCGAAGAGAACATTCTAAACCAGTCACAAAGATCTAATCCATCCCTAGAATTTATATAGATTAGATGCCCATTCTACTGATCTCAGAGGATATCAGGCAGCCTTGAACTCTACTTGCCAGTAAGCCTCTGAAGCTACGAAATTAATCTGAGGAAATCTGTATTCCCTCAAATTAGCAAATACCATAGCACCTCAAAGCAATAGTGGATTCTAGTAAGGACTGATGAAACTTTCTTAAACTGAAGGTAAGAAAGACGAAGCAAGGCCCCCACAAGAAAGCCAGAGGACTCCTTCTCTACATCTAACACCCTGGGTACATGACTCGAGTTAGTGTCTTAAGAGAACAACAAATTATGATAGGTTTCAGACAGTGTTGTTGGATCATCATTTCTCAATATAAACACCATACCCAACTATAAGCAGTAAATAGCTTAATTTTAGATAGAGAGATATACAAAAATGGTGTGACAAATACAATTTCTAATAGTTTTGTAAGTAATGGATATAATTCCATTTTTATAATTTCTATTTCTACATATTTCCCCTTGCACCTGGATGTAAGTAAGCCTGTAAGTATATTTAGGAACCAAATATACTCTAACAAATATAAGACATTGCTATTGCTTTTCTTTCTTTTTAAAAAGTACCAATAACATGTAACATTAAAAAATTCAAATGCTATGTAGACTATCTGAACTATCTAATTCATGCTGTCTTTAGTAAGAAAGCATTTGAAATTATATCTACTAAAATAAAGGAGAAAAAGATTACTAAGCTAATATTTTAATTAAGGAATTACTAAACATGGCATCTTGGTTCTCTATTGCCACATAACAAAATTAGTGGCTGAAAACCACAAGCCTCCTAATTTTTGTGGAAGAGGACGTGCAGTTACAGCTATGCTTGGTGTCTCTGACTCAGGGTCTTTTGTGAAATTACAGGCAAGCTGTTGCCCAGAGCCATGTTCTTACCACTAGACTGGATTGGGAGGGTGCCCTTCCATGGGGTCCGAGTGGTTCCTGGCAGAGCTTGGAATATAAGAGTCACCTGGGAAGTCACCTTGGGATGGCGATGAGCAGCCATTTCTCCGAGGGCTGGAGGAGAACACGTGCACAGAAGACCCCTGCCCCTCACCTGCAGACCTAGGATGTCCTGCCCCGTTTGGAAACAGCCAATCATGAAGCTCCAGTTTTCCCCCACCCCGTCGAGACAGGCAACCTATCCTGTCCCGCTGTGACCCTAAAATGCCCTTACTTGGTAATCAGCCCCCCAAGACCAAACCTGAAACCCCTCACCCTTAAAACCCCCGCCCATCGCCAATCGCGCGTGACTTCCCTGACTGCCGGGTACTCCAGTCACGGAACCTCTCCCAAGTACTGTGGACCCCAAATAAAGGCCTTCTTGGCTCCATAACCTGGCTTCCCTCTTTCCTTTAGTCTCTGTTTCCATCTATTAAATCTTACATGGAACACTTGCACCTACGTGCTTGTCCCTCCCCACAGGTCCGCCTCACAACGTGGCAACATGCCTCTGTACGGAGTAAACGACCCAACAAAAAACAAGACAGAACATCCAAGATGGAAGCCACAGCCTTTTCTCACCCGATCTGCAAGTAACGTTGCATGTTGTTTACCACATTCCACCCAGCAGGAAGTCAGGAAGTCCGGCTCACACTCAAGAGAAACGGACTAAACAAGAGTGTGGACACCACAAGGTAGGGATCATCCGGGTAAAAGCAGAGGCTGCCTTTCATATATTGTGTTGAAACTCTCTTGGAAAATATCCCTGTAGGTCTCAGTTCTGTTTAATCAGCAGCTATTTCTCATTTGTAAAACTTGATTCAAATATTCTATGTCAATATGATATCTGGCTAATTTGGTTATTTGAACCTCCTGGACTGAAGTCTCCAAGAAGCACATGGAAATATAATTTAGTCCTCCAAATAGAGTAAGTTATATCTTCTGATGTGGCCCATTTTTGACCCTGTAGGAAACCAATTTAAACTTTTCACACTATTTTTATTTGTCTCCAAATGCAATGTCTCTTTTTTTAATTTATATTTTAGTTAGTTAATATACAGTGCAATGTTCATCTTAGAAGTAGAATTCATTGATTCATCAGTTACATACAACACCTAGTGCTAATCACAACAACTGCCCTTCTTAATACCCATCAAATGTAAATTCTAATTATCAAATAATTGTTAAATGCCTTAGATTGTTTGGAAATGAGATTATGAAATCCTCTGGTAAAGTATTAGTAAACTCCAGTTTAAAGCATAAATCAAATCTGCTGAAGAGGAATAACTTCTGTTTCAGTTTGGAAAGAAGATTTTCCTGGTTCAGCAGAAGGGGCTTAAATTATGGACAGAAACAGACAAAATATGTAAAAGGCCTGGGAAGCTTGATTCATGCCAGATCTACCTTTGCCTCAGTTTTTTTTTTTAATATAAAAGAGAAAAACAAGAGCATCAATCAAAAATAGGTTTAGCATCCATACCTGCATCCATATAGCTACCCTTTAATTCATTATTTCTCAAGGTATAACATGTCATTAAAATCTTGCTCCAAGGATGGACCTTGAGGGTGTCCTACTAAGTGAAATAAGTCAGGCAGAGAAGGACAGATACCATATGTTTTCACTCATAGGTCTAACAGGAGAAACCTAACAGGGGACCATGGGAAAGGGGGGGAAGAGTTAGGGAGAGGGAGTGAGGCAAATCATGAGAGATTCTTGAATACTGAAAACAAATTATGGGCTGAAGAGGGAGGGGGGAACGGGGTGATGGTCATGGAGGAGGGCACTTGTGGGGAAGAGTACTGGGTGTTATATGGAAACCAACTTGATAATAAACTATTTTTTAAAAAGAAAAAAGAAAACCAGTAACACAGAGGGAAGAACAAGGAGGTTTTTTTTTTCCATGAGAACAAAAATAAAAAATGTTACAGTAAAAAAAAAATCTTGCTCCAAATTACTTATTATTTTTATATAAACATCAAGGATTAAATTTCAATTCCAATAATGAGTCACCACTTCTGGCCCTTCATCATTTACTGAAGGATCTTTTTTTATACATTCTGTATCAGGCGGTTACATTTTTGGCTTTCTTGAGACAGAAGTAAGGATATCAGATCATCAGAATCACATTGGATCCCTACTGCTTACTACATTTTTTTTTTTAACTAAGAAAAGGTCAGGCCCCTCCTGTGACCCATTTGGATCCCAGAGGATATCATGGTGAGGAACTAAATCCATTCAGAGCATCTGTCTCCCTGAGCTGGCTCTTGCCCATAGTTGACACAGAACTGAAACAGTTGGATGTGACGAAAGACAGATGCTAATGATGATGCATATCTGCAAAAATCAGCCCTCATAGTACAATAGTCGTCTCAAGGCTTTCAGAATACTCTCTGACAAAGTGATTCATCACTTTCAAGAATGCCACTTTAAAGTATTTCTAGCAATCACATAAGGCACATGCTGAGAATGACGTGAATTAGATCATTTTAAATACACAGAGGTAACTTTATTTCCCTAACTGCTTCCACTATGTAAGGAGAAGATATTATTTCCAAATTAAAGGTCATTCATTAATGACAATGCGAGTTCCCATAACAATTGTCTACAGAAATAGACACGCACGCACATACGGTATATTCAGGCACACATATATTGTGAATAATGAAACAACTTGCCATCTAAAATAATACTAAAATATACTTTTACCACAGCATAAAGGGCACTTGTATGAATATATATGCATCAAACTGCTAAGATGTACAAGCTAAGCAATTTTAAAAGGAAGTTGAGTACTAAGAAGTAGTATTCATTTAAAAACTCAAGTTTGTTCCATAGGCCAAAAGAAAAAACATCTGAGTACTAACAAAGTGACATAAACCTCTATTTTAATTCCTACTAGAAACTAAGGTCTTTTAATGATTATTTGAATCCATCAGGCTTACGTTTGATTTTAATATGGCTGCCCTTTTCTGTGTGTATGCTTTCTCAATGTGAAAACAAATTCTTCTTCAAGATCTTTACAAATACAGAAGATATTACCTTGCCCTGTCAATTAGAAGGCCTATGTTTTGAGAAAGAGCAACATTCTGAAAAGATGCCCTTGTGATTTAGCAGATCTTTAGCAGCTCCCCCAAATAACAACTTTCACATGTGGGACCCTATGTTACCCAGAGATAAAAGTATCTGATGAATGTTCTGTTGTACTACCTCCTCCCTATTTTTCTCCATCTTGCTCTTTTTTATGTCTTGCCTTAACAACATGACTCCGCCATTACTCCTCCTTGACATAAAATAGCACTTAGTGAGTTTTTTTTATCATAACTGAACTCAGAAAAATGAATACATCAGAAAGCCTTCAAGATGCTCTGTCCTTTTTCTCCAAAGGGCCTTACATGGCATTGGTGTGTCCATGTTTCAATTATTATCTGTTTTCAGTCTCCACAGAGTTCCTGGGAATGTGAGAGCTTGATGGTAACAAAGGACTACTAGCTGTTTTAGTCAGCTAGGGCTGTTGTAACAAAAATGCAAAAGACTGGGCGGTATGAACAACAGAAATGTATTTTCTCATAGTTCTGGGGAGCAGAAGTCTAAGATCAAGGTACTAGCATGGCTGGCTTCTGGTAAGCGCTCTCTCCTTGGCCGACAGATGGTCATCTGCTCTCCGTGTTCTTCCATGGCTTTTCCTCCGTGCAGCTCACTCCTGGTGTTTCTCACCGCAACACCAACCCTCTAAGATCTAATCTCCCTAATTATCTCCTGAAAAGTCCTATCTCCAAATACAGTCACATTGGGAGTTAGGACTTCAACAAATGGATTTGAGGGGTGGAGGAAACTATTTAGACCCTAACACTTGCCAGCATGTTGGGATCTTAAATGACGTCTTTAGGGTCCCACAGGAAACTCTACGGTTCATCCAGGGGTCATTTAACTCTAGAAGGTCTGTGACCTTCTAGTTCCAGCACAGATTATCACCTACCTCTGGATCTGTATCTCAGTATATAGGCCAAATATATATGAACTTATGTCTGCAATATAGGAGCAGCCAATGGCAATTCTAAAGGAAACTCTTCTAAACCTTCCTTTATGTATTAGGAAATAAAGCAAACCATTTACCAGTTACTCACAGTGATCCAGGTGACTGTCTTATAAAGTACCATTCTCATGTCTACATCTCTAGCCTTCTCAGACAGTATTGATCATGACTTAGAGCCATGTAGGTGAATCAATCCTTCTTCCCTCATTCATTCATTCATTCATCTACTATTTATTGTTTGAATATGCTGGTCAATATCCAACACACTGAGATTCAAAGATAAGGAGGACAAAATCTCAACTCATGGTTGAGAACTGAATTTGAACTTTTAAAATTTGGACCTTTGGACCTAAGTTTGAAGGACAGAATCACTATCCTGGTTTCAATATCATAAAAAGGCGTATCAAAATTAAAATGCTTTCAGGTCAGGACTGCTGCTAGGCCATAGGTGCCTTTGTGCAAGTTAAAAAATAGCCCAGATTGGCACATGAACAGCACCAGTGTACAACGAGCATCCCGTTCTTCACAGGGTAAGCACGATACACAGGCAGGTCCGTGGCTGCCTACCGTCTCCTCAGTTATACCCACTTGTCCGAAGAACACAAACTGCACCGTTATGTGTGGCAATTATCTTCCAGGTGGTAGAATTCAGACTATATCGGGAAGTAACACAGGCCACCACTAAACATTCCAATTGAACACCACCCCATACACCAAACAGTTAACCTGAGGAGATTAAGGCCTAGGAGACTTCAAGGACAATCCAAAGAATGGTAGAATCCCAGAGCCAAAACCATGCGACTATATAGATTCCACAACAATGAAATTCCAGAGATCTTTGTGACTGATTTTATTCTGAGAAACTCTTATCTGCTAGAGAAAGTGAGGAAGGCAGACTACCTTCATCCTGAGCTGCTTCTAGCCATCTATTTTCTGAATTATATTACAAATGAACTATGAATAGAGACCTAAGCTGTGAATGCCATATACCTTACAAGTACTTACTAAATGCAAAACAACATAATCTTATTTTAAACAGAAACTTTTTTAAAAAAGAAAGAGAGGTTTTAAAAAATCAGTTAGGTAGGAATGACTAATTTCTAGTTACAGAAATGATTATTGGGTAAAGAGAGACAGTCTCAAGGGTCCTGTGTACACTATCTAGAATATCTTCAATATTTCATTTATTTTAGAGTTTTTCCAGTAGGCATGCATGAGTGCATGCCATCAATTCAGTGACTGAGGAGTTTGATAACACCATTTTTCTGTCTCTTGAAGATAAATACACAACTTAGCTTTGGGCTTTCAATTAAATGAACCACAAAACTCTGATTTATTAAAATTCTTTGCAGATTTTTGGACAGAAATTTATTCATGCTCAAAGGTAACAAGAAATTATTATAAAGGTTTTTGAACTGATATTTGTATTTTTTTGGCCTACAAAAAAAAGATATAAGTAAAACCTTTATTCCCTTACTATATTATAAGTCATATTTAGGTGGACCAAATTAATAAAAAGATTGATAGAAAATTTTGCTGGTATCTATGCTAATAAAATATAAATAGCATTTTTTTCTTCAAAAACAATTTTATTATTGAAATCTAGCTGATAAACAATATTATCTGAGGTTCAGGTGTACAACTTAGTGATACGTAGTTTAATATCAAAATGAGTTCAATGTCAATGACCATATGGCAGCCCTAGATTCTAGGGCTATCATTTAGAATTTATATTCTAGATGATCACAAATTCACAAATTGTCCTTTCTCCTTTCCACAAGCACCTATTCTATCTTAATTCTCTACTAATATTTTCTAACCTATATTTCCATCTCCATTTGTACCATGAGATTCAGAAATTGTAATTTCTTGAGGTGCCTGGGTGGCTGAATGGGTTAAGCATCTGACTTTTGATTTCGGCTCAGGTCATGATCTCACAGTTCATGGGATGGAGCCCCACATCAGGCTCTGTGTTGACAGTGCAGAGTCTGATTGGGATTCTTCTCTCTCTCTCTCTCTCTCACTCTCTCTCTCTCTCATATGTTTGTGTGTGTGTGTGTAAACACTTAAATATGTACCTTTTATTCCCTCCAAATATGGAAATGTGTACACACACATATTACTTTTTCCATTGAAAACATCTATGCTATCTCTCTATATTACCACAAAAAAACTACTTTATTTTATTAAAGGGCTGTATGATTTCCCATTGTATGACTCCCCTATAATGACAGTTTAGATACAGCTTTTTAGTTTTATGTATAACAATTGCAATGAAATTAACATACGTCTTTATGTACTATTTTTTCCATGTAATTAATTTCTCAAAGTGAGATGGTGAAATCAAAAGATTACTTTTTGATGAGATTCTTGAAAATTGACTCTTTCACCTTTTCTTACAGTGATAGATTCTATATAGCCATGCAAAACTTCAGCTGAGGCAGTTATGGTGATAGGCAACTCTTTACTCAAAGGCAATTTTTTATTGTTTGACTTTGATACAAATGAAAGCCAACCCACTATTGTCACTGAGAAAGCATTAGCATCTCTTGGTTTTACTGCATTTTTTTTCTTTTATATTTTTTAAAAAGAAAGAAAAAAAGAGTGCAAGCAAGGGAGAGGGGTAGAGGGAGAAAGAGAGAATCTCGAGCAGGCTCCAAGCTCAGTGTGGGGACCCATGTAGGCCTGACCCGGAGCCCCACAGGAGGCTCAATCCCATGACCCTGGGATCATGACATTAGCCAAAATCAAGAGCCAAACGCTCAAAAGACTGAGCCACCCAGGTGCCCCAGTTTTACTGCATTCTTTTATATTATTTATTTTTGAGAGACAGAGAGAGACACTGTGAGCAGGGGAGGGACAGAGAGAGAGGGAGATACAGATTCCAAAGCAGGCTCCAGGCGCTGAGCTAGCTGTCAGCACAGAGCCCGATGCGGGGCTCAAACCCATTAACCGTCAGATCATGACCTGAGCTGAAGCCAGATGCTAAACCCACTGAGCCACCCAGGCGCCCCAGTTTTACTGCATGCTAATATACTAATCATTATCGGGAAAATACAGCATGTATTAGATTAGTGTAGGATACTTGAAAGACCATTGTCCTAAGGCAGGTCTGTTGCTATCAAAATTTGTAACTGTGTCATACTCTCTAGCATACAGATTCTTTGTTTGTAAAATAAGAGAAATAAAACTGACAGACTCCGTGGTCCTTTCTGTGCTACAATCCCTGCCACTTTATAAAGACAGCAGTGCCATATTATTTAACTTTCAAAATATTCCTCCCACTTTGACTGAAAATGGAATGATTAGAAACATTTTTCCTAGATCCATTCAAATTGTATAAAACTGGAGATACATGTTCATATATCCTGGAATTTGCCACCAAAGCGGACATACCGATTTCTACTGCACAGTGTTTTTGTGAAAATTCAGTAACCGAATACTCTCAGAACACTTAGTATATACGGATACTCAGTGACTACCACTTTTCTTCAGTGGGATCACTGGAGAAGGCTTAGAGTTTGTGTTTAAATGCTATAGTACTGTATTCTGTTTTAAATCACGAAATCGTTTAAAATTCCAGAATTAAATAATCATTATAAAAAATTTTTGACATAAATTATGAAGTGTCTTAGCTTTCTTAACAAAGAACAATTGCAAATGTATTTACTCCTGAACTAATATTGAAAGAGCAAAATAATAAAATATAACAAGCAGAAGAGATTACCAAGAATACACTTAATGGGCTTCAATCACTGTCGGTTTATCTAGGTCCAACCCATGAATTGAAAAGAACCCTCTGTCACATAACTTGAGTAACAATGGCAAACGACATCTTTGATAGAAGCTGCATCCCAAGGTTCTAGCTCTGAAAATAGCTACGTCTAGCATATATAAAGGCCAGCACATGTATATTTTATGCACTTTATTATTTCATAAGATTTCAGGCTATAACATAGTACAGCAAGAAAGGACATATGCAATCATTAGATCCTTTAGAGCTAGAAAGAAATCTCCAAACCTTGACCTTATTCAGATCATTTTGCCCTAATGTGCATTACACACTGTCCATATTCCAATCAAACACCAACAAAGTTTTGCTGCAGCCTCTTTGTTCCAAATGTAACTTCATCCTCTCACCTTTGGGAGCTTCCCTTGTTTTTTCTGCACAGAAGCCTCATCCCCAACTTCTTTTAAGATCACAGTCAAGCTGACCTTCTGTGTATGGCAGACAGTATTCCTCCTGTACTTGGTTTGCAGTCAGATTCAACCTTCTATGATTTAATGTGGCTCTATCTCTTGATTTTGAATCCACAGAGGCCCTAAAACCCAGGTGTCTTTTATTCTTTCATAGTATGATGTGCTTCTTACTCATCTGGCATCAGGTCTTCAAAACATATATTTAGAATTTAATTGATTTGAATCAAATAGAATTGAATAGCACTGTTGATTCAAACTTTAAGATTCAAAATTAATATATGTTTACTGGGTTCCACTGGTAGTGGAGATAGAAAATATAAGCCATTAAGTGCACTACAACTCAACTATTAAACCCATTACAATTCTCCTCATCTTTGTTCCTTAAGTGTTATTCAGAAGCAGGAAAGTCTGGGGATTTGAAGGAGTTTTAGTCCCTCATTCACTTGATTAACAGTGTCCCTGTGTGCAAAGGATCAAGTGCCACCTAAATGCTAGATACATAAGGGTGAAAAAGATAGACAACAAGAATTTTTCAGCTTAGTGGGGTAATAAGCTAAGTAGAAAATTAGAATTCTGTCTTACAATAGGGTAAGTAGAGGAGTGTGGGACTCTCTGAAGGCCTCTAAGATCTAAGACATGATGACAAGAGCAGTGGGAGGGAGCAAGCTGACAAAGATACAAAGGAGAGGGGGTGCTAGACACAATCGCATGACTATGGAAAAGCAGGTGCACGGGGGAGGGGAGTTGTCAAAAGATAAATCCATGTTAATTTGCTTATTCTTTATAGCATTCACAAAAGGGCCTTCATAAACTAAACATTCATACCTACAAGCTGGCACTACACCACTCAGAAGGATTTAAAACAGAAACCACAGTTTATTGGCACGATAGTATCAAGCATCCTCTTAAGATGCCCATAAAATGAGTAGGAGAGATGCCCAGCTAAAAAACCTCACATCCACAAGAACCAATACCTCTGTAACAATGCCACAGCTTCCAAAAACCCCAGTAAAGGCGTGCTCGGAGACAAGAGTCACCACACTCAGAGATGACTGATGTTAATCTGCCAATCAGGGAGAATTTTTCCACCAGCAAGGTTGCCTGGATGTGTACTCCACCTCTGAACAGAGGCAGACAGTTCACCAGCCATCCTCATCTCCTGCTGTCAGAAAGGGTCTGACAAGCACCTGCCACACTCTCCTGTGCTTGGTTCTGAGTGAACAGTGCTCCAGGTAGTGGACACAGCATGTAGAAGCCTGTGGAAAAGGAACAAATAGTACCTTCCGGTGTCTAAAGCAAAGTTCATACAAAGTACTGAAGTGGACTGGGAGTTGAGAGAGAGTAAGAGGTGCTGGAAGTGGTAAGAGAAAAGCCACAGAAGCCCGGGAGAAAATATTCCCAAGGCTCTGGTTTAATGTGGCTCTGCTCGAAGGTTCAAAGCAAGGACATGATTTAACCATATGTGCATTTTAGGTAACTGCCTGTGGCTATTCTATGCACAGGAGATTAGAAGACAAAATGGTCTGTCATCTATGTCTGCCTTTACACATACACTCTGCAACTTTCTTGCTCATGTTCTCTCCCCAGGCATTAGTCTAAACGCAAGGAGTTCCCTACCTTCTGGCTTTCTGTTAGGGTCAACCTATGCAGAGCTCTAGCAAGAGATCCAGCCGAAGGCAGAGAAAGAGGCCAGGTAATTCTGCCCCTGGACTCTTCCCTGCAGGGTTCCTTCCCTGAGATTGGCCGTGTCCTTCCACCAGGTGTCATTGTTCCTTTCTAGGTGGTTCTTAAAACAGATCACTATCACCTGGGTTCTGATAACCAGTCCTCCTGAGATCAGCTCCGGGAGTCCTGAATCATCTGCAACTATTTTTATTTTCAAGCGTTCCATCTATTTTCTCCTGGGTCCTGCTCTGATCACAGTAAGATGTTAGGTCAGGCAACCGGTTAGGAGTTGTTGGGATCCTGCCCAAGGTCCCCTAGGAGACCTTTCACCATTTACGTGCCCCTGCTCCGACCCCACTTTCTGTGTGCTGCTTCTCACAAGAGAATCTGTAACACTATTGGGAAGAGGGCGGGCAGTGCCAGGACTTGCAGACAAGGAGAGCTGAGCGCCTACATCTCCCTGGTGCAGGCCTCCCAGGCTGTGGTGGCCGGCTGGTGCAGGGCTGCAAACGCCCAGCTCCTTGTCCCAGCTCAATTTCTGAGGCCTGCCTGTCCCCAGACGTCCCTGTGGGCTCAACTCCAGTTATCCCACATTCAGGGCCCTGTGCAAAGGGAAAATGTTAGTCCATCTTGGTGAGAATGCAGGGCACTAAATAATAAAACGTTTTACTCTCTCCTGATTTGTCACAGTGGTTTGACCTTCCATTTAATGTCATTTTAAGAAAGAAACATGCTTAACATTTTACACTGTAAGCCACAATTTCACTGTTCACATTTAGATTATCCAATGCCTGCTTTAAATATAAACATAAGAGCAATTCATTTATATCAAATCACTGAAAGTACACAATTCATAGTTTGTGGCTTGTACATGCACCGGTATTTCACTGTTACCAGAACAGTGGAAATGCTACACAAAAGTAAGTGAACTGTTTTTATTTCATTTCTTGAATGGGCACACGTCCTATCAACACTCCACCATTAGCTTACTGATTGAGGAAGGACAGAAAGAAGAATGAACTATGGGTTACTTTAACTTCCCAGATTCCTTCTGTGTCACCATTCTTAGCATAAATGACCAGGTAAGATGGGGAAGTCTGACACTAGCAAGAAAAGATCTGGTAGTTTCCTTAGTCCTTCCTGTTCCTCGGAAGGTCACTGACTTCTTTCTGCTTTCCAAGCACACTCTTTCAAAAGCCAAGGGCAGCTCTCAGGGCTGTGGACACCCCAGCTTCCTCAGCCACAGATTCAACATCCTTACCTCGTACCTGCTTTCAGTCAAGCTGATTCCCCACTCATTACAGCTCCACCAAAATTCAACGCTCAGGGAGCATTGTGAGTGCTATTTGCGAACAGGGAGGAAGGAATGAGAAGTAACACTAATTACATGTGTCTGCTCACCTGTGTGCTCCATTGTGCTGCCCTCCCCTCCCCCACTGCACTTAAAAATTACAGGTTCAAACATTAGATTCTTACCACTTTCAAGACCTTGGCAGCAGAGCATTAAACCAAGACCAGGGCTTGATTCAGTTCGGATGCTACACGTTTGCTCAGGCCCTTGACTCAAGCCTCTTCTGTACTGAATTTTGCTGAATCACACCCTCTCATTGTTTCCCCCTGTGTGGGGCTCCTACTGCCTTATTGGTTTCCCCAGGTGGCCTTTCCTTGCTAAATCACTTGCAAATGAGACCTTTTCTCAAAGTTTGCTTAGGAAACCAACCTAAAAAAGGTTTTATTGGCAATATTCCTAAGAAGCAAATCTAAGATGAGATTCCGGAACTGGATCACTGTGGGGACGAGGAACAACAAGCACCCGGCACCTGTCTCCCCAGTACTGGTGGTGAGCGGAGGTGATAGTTCCTGGGGTGCCCCAGCGCTGCAGTTACAAGATTTCCATGAACTGAACGGGGACAGACAGGGATGGAAAGAGATGCCCTTGCGTGTGCAGGATTTCTCCCGATTGAGGGCTGTGGTGGAAATGTGGAATTGATTGGGTTTGACTGAGCACTGGTGATGCATAAAAACGAGAAAATGATAGGAGCGCGTGGGTGGCTCATTCAGTTAAAGGTTGGACTCTTGATTACAGCTCGGGTTGTGATCTCACAGTTCCTGGGTTCCAGCCCTGTGCTGGACAGTGTGGAGCCACTAGAGATTCGGTCTCTACTCCTTCCCCACTCATGAGCATGTGCTCTCTCTCTCAAGATAAATAAGGAAAGCTGAGGAGAGAGAGAGAGAGAGAGAGAGAGAGAGAGAGAGAGAGAATGACAGGCTCTTGAGTTAATTACCAGAGTGAATATGAGAAATATCAATGGCAGCATATAAAGGGGTCCTTGTCTTCAGGCCAAGAGTCAGTAAACTCTTTGGGCCAAGTCTGATGCACTACTATCTTTGTAAGTAAAGCTCTATTAGAACACAACCATGCTTATTCATGACACAGAGTCTATGGCTGCTCACGGTACACCCTAATAGCAGAGCTGAATTGATGCCACAGAGCCCTTAAGACCCACGAAGCCTAAAATATTTCTCTGGCTCAGTATAGCAAAAGTTTGCAAATTCCTGACCTCAAGTCTGAGAGCAGCCTGAGCTGCCCTGCCACAGGGACTTCCTCCTTGTCTGTCTCTGTCTAAATTTTCCTCTTCTTAGGAGAACACCAGTCACTGGAATAGGATACACCTTAATCCAGTATGATCTCATTTTGACTTGGTTACATCCGCAAAGACCCTATTTCCGAATAAGGCCTATCCACAGATCCCACGTGGATAAGAATTTTACTGAGATACTGTAAGAAAACGATCTGAACCTAACAGACGCCATGACAGGCGTTGTTTCCCCCTCTAAGCTAAAAGGTCTAAGGTCAGTCTCTTCGGAACCATTTGGCCATTTGGCCATTTGGCAGTCATACATTGCCCGGGGGTATCCAATCAGGAAAGCCCCGCTACCTCACCCCACATTCCTAAGGGTAAGGCCTGCAGATGGGAACTTTAGATAAGCCCCTGTTACCTAGTGTTAAAGTTAACCCCATAGTCACCAAACAAGACCCTGAACTCGCTCTGTAATTGGTTAATTTCAAAGATACCCTAAATGTTGTAATTGGGTCCCGCCAAAAGTAATGAACGCTCTGAATAGTGTGTATGGTTAGAGCTGCTGCCAATACTGTTGTACCATTATGATTGGGTCGCTGTACCTATGTCGCAATCTCCTGTAACTCCCCCTTCCCAAACTCATAAAAGTCCTGCCCTGCCTTTGTTCTGGGCTCACTCGCTCTCAGCATGGATCCACCACGCCTGTAAAGTCTGTGAGCCCGAGTTTAGGCCCCGGCGAGCCTAAATTCGTAATAAAGCCCTTTGCTTTTGCATGCGTGCTTCAGCCTCCCTGGCAGTCTCTGGTTTCTGGGGGCGATAAAGAAATCTTGGTTATAACAATACAAGCATGCACATGTGCATGTCCATATACAACCATATGATATGAGATACTCTCAGTATAAACAAAGTCTTCAACAACAACAACAAAGTAGTGATTAATTCCAAACGAAGTTACTTAAGACCTTACAGAGAAAGTAACATATTTAATGGGACCTAAAAAGATGAGATGGATTTGATGAGGAAGTAAAAGAGGAAAGGACAGGAGGGTGGGGAAGTAGTGGCAACACCAGAGAATCTCGAAAGCTTAGATGGGTGTTCAAGGAGGCGAAGAAGTCATTAAACCTGAGGAAGAAATGACTTGTGAGAAATGGTGAGCCATGGTCTAGGTGTGTCCTTTTGGTAGAAGACCATTAATTTTACTATGAATTCTAGAAATCAAAATGTCCCTCAGATAAAAATCTTTGCATTTTCAAAGTCTAGCAAAATACATATATAATCAACTTTGTAAGGGAACAAGAAACATTTTTGACAAATTAACCTGGGATATTTAAGTGTGTGTTGTGTTTTATGGCGTTGTTTTGCATTACATTTCATGTACTGCATTTGTTTTATATCTCTGCTTTTTATTACGTTGAGGATAAGCATTTATATGAATAGAGCACCATTTCTACTAAAACAGTGGGAGCAGCAGTTGGCATTTAATACCACTCTAAAGGATCATTTTCAAAACCTCTCTTTAGGGAACCACATTTTAGGAGCAACAAAAGTTCGAAGAAAATAGAAGCAAAGGTGGATAAAGAAAATCAAAAATTAGTGAGAAATTTCTTGGTGAATATCAGTCAGATTCTGCATAAGAGTTTAAGTGCAACCAGATCTTAGGCGTCCACCCTCAGTTATCATACACTTTTAAGTTCATTTGAGACAAGGGAGCTTACCACCAAACTACAAATTTGATATGTCCAGATAATAAAAGAATTTCTACCTCACTATTCCTACATGATAACAATATAATGCATGTAAGCACACTTTACAAGCTGTATAAGTTCTTCTATATGCAATAATAATAATCAAATAGAAACTATGCAATAGGAATTGTTACAGAGTATTTTTAGTGCTTATTCTGTGCTAAGCACTGTGATAAGTCCTCTGCATAATTATTTTATTGATTCCTTTCAGTGACCCAAAGGAAATAAGTAGCATTTTGAATTTACAACTGAGGAAGTTAACCTAGAAAGGTAATGTGATTTGCCCAAGGAAATATAGGAAAGTAATACAGAGATGGTAACATACAGGTAACAGAAAGAAGACCTGAATGTAAGAAGTGCTAATATCAAAGACCCAGATATTAACCATAAGACATCAAGCAATCCTAAGAAATGGCTGAATATGTAAAATGGGCAAAAGCTTTGAATATACACTGTACCAAAGATATATATGGTTGGCAAAGAAGTATGAGCAAATACACTCAGCATCATCAGTTAGAATGAGCATGCAAATTGAATATACAATGGAATACCAGTATACGTCTACTAAAATGGCTAAGATTTAAGTTTAAAATTAAATAAATGAAAATACCTTGCAAGGGTTTCAAGGAAGTGAAGGAACTTGAATTCCCACCTAGTACTGATGGCAACATAAGATGGTACAACCACTCGGAAAAACAACTGGAAGTTTCTTAAAAAATTAAACCTACACTTACCATATGATCAAGCCATTACATGCAAAATATTCACCCAAGAAAAATGAGCTCATACAACCACACAAGGACTTGTACAAGAATGTTTATAATAGCTTTACTTCAATAGCCAAACCTGTAAACAAGCAGAATATTCATGAGACGGTGATCGTGCAAACAGATTGTGTTATCTCTACACAGTGAAATACTATTCAACCATAAAAACTATTAATACACAAGGCAATTTGGATGGATATCAAAACCATTGTGCTGAGTGACAGAAACCAGGCAAAAAGGTATATACATCTTTTTTGCTCCTTCTATTTATATGAAATTCTGTAAAATGCAGATTAACCTACATACTGAGGAAAAACAGACCAGCGGATGACTGGGATGTGGTAAGGCAGAGAGACAGGAGGGAGTGATTACAAAATATGAAGGAACATGAGTTGGGACACCTGTCTGGCTCAGTGGCAGAGCATGCAACCGTGAATCTAGTGGTCATTCAAGCCTCACGTTGAAGCTGGAGTTTACTTAAATAAACTAACAAAAATAGAAAATAAAAAATATATAAAGGAACCTGAGGGAACTGTGGGAATTGATGCATATGTTCATTACCTTGACTCGTGATGATTTCGCAGACATATGCATATGTCAAACCCTATCATCTTGTACACTTTATTTACCTGCAGTTTATTTTGGGTCATTTATACCTCTCTGAAACTGTTAAAAATGTATATGATTCCTTTTGTATTGCTGTGATTTTTTAATATTCTTCTTTTAATCTGTGAGAATTACTACCAACATTTTAATGATGGTTTTCTCTGGGAGAGAAAGATTAGAAATTTTCTGAATTTTCTTCTGTGAGCTAATCCTCATGTTCTCGATACAGTAGAACAATTACAGATATTCTTTTAAAATCAAATACCAGTTTAAATTTAATTTTTTAACGTAGTTACAGAGAGGGAGGCAAACCATAAAATATTCTTAAATACAGAGAATAAACTGAGAGTTGATGGGGGGAGTGAGGAAGGGGAAAATAGGTGATGGGCATAAGGAGGGCGCTAGGTGTTCTATGTAAGTGATGAATCATGGGAATCTACTCCGAAAGCCAAGAGCACACTGTATATACTGTATGTTAGCTAATTTGACAATGTTATATTAAAAAATAAAATTTAATTTTAATTGCCCTTTTTGTTTTTTAGTATTTTTTATTCTAGTTGGCACACAATGTTACATTAGTGTCAGATGTACAGCACAGTGATTCAATTTCTCTACAGCTATGCTGTGCTCATCACAGGTGTTTGTTTCTGCCTTAACCAGACAGGAAATAACATCAAGTTTAGAACTGGTTTACTTATTCTTCCTACTTTTCTACAGTATCCTGTTTTTCTTCGTAATAAAGATAAATTTTATATTTGAAAATGAAATGTCTTGTTAAAAGAAAGCACTATCTTGTTACAGACCCTTGAAATATGCCTATCTACTATCCTGGCAATTATTTCCATACCTACATTTGTTAAAATAATCCAGAAAGTGACTTTATCAGGACCCAATTTGGCTGTGGACCCCCACGCTCAGATAAATTGGTTGTGACGTTTTCTCCTATTTCGCTGCCCTGACTTCCTCCAGGCCTTGGTCTTTCGACAGAAAGAGGGTCATAAAGGCAGAGCAAGTACGTTGGGCTCCTGCTTTCCTTGCTAGTCTCAGTGCCTGCTTTTTTTTGATAGCACTTTTATCTTAGGTGAAATAATAAGTTACAAACGCCCAAGGGCAGAAATGGGGCAGTGTTTAGTTAAATGGAGTTGTCACGATCATGTCTGTGCCCAACGGCTACAGGCGCGCACGCCCCCCCCCCCCGCGCCCCGCGTGGAACTCGGTGCCTCTGTAAGTGAAGGCGTGTGTGTGTGTGTGTGTGTGTGTGTGTGTGTGTGTGTGTGTGTGTGTGTGTGTGTGTGTGTGTGTCACAGTGGCCGTCGCCTAGGGCTGCGGTTCTGACTCCAACCTGAAGCCCCTGGCGCTCGAGCCCGCGGTGAGCCGCCCGGGCCTCCGTTTCCCCACTTCTAAAGAAGGGGAACCATGTCGCCCTGTTTCTTGTTCCTCTCCAAGCAGTTGAGCAGTTCGCTGGTGTCCCTGCGCAGCGCGCGCCGATGCCTCGCGCTCCGACCGCTCTGGATCTCCGGGCGGCCCTTGGGTCCCCAGCCCGCCGCCCCCTGCCGCCCGCTGGCAGCAGCCTCCTCCTCGCGGGACCCCTCCGGACCCACCTGCGCCCCCTCCCGGGTGCGGCAGAACTTCCACCCCGACTCCGAGGCAGCCATCAACCGCCAGATCAACCTGGAGCTCTACGCGTCCTACGTGTACCTGTCTATGGCCTATTACTTCTCCCGAGATGACGTGGCCCTGAACAACTTCGCCAGATATTTCCTTCGCCAGTCCCGGGAGGAGACCGCGCACGCGGAGAAGCTGATGAGCCTGCAGAACCAGCGGGGAGGCCGGATCTGCCTGCAGGACATCAAGAAACCTGACCGGGACCACTGGGAGAGCGGGCTGAGTGCCATGGAGTGTGCGCTGCTCTTGGAAAAGAAGGTGAACCAGTCGTTGCTCGAATTGCACTCTCTGGCCTCAGACAAAGGTGACCCCCATTTGTGCGACTTCCTGGAAACACACTATCTGAATGAACAGGTGAAATCTATCAAAGAACTAGGTGACCACGTGCAAAACCTAGTTAAGATGGGGGCCCCAGCTTCTGGCCTGGCAGAGTATCTCTTTGACAAGCATACCCTCGGAAATGAAAACAATCACAACTAAGCCACAGCCTGCCTTCCTCACTGCCCAGGGTGTGCCAGGACCCAACGTCCGCGGACTCCTGCTTTCTTGCCCTTAAAATGCACCTCCACCTTATAGCCTGTTAAACTGTCCTAATCAAGGGAATTGTAGAGAAAATATACTTAGCCTCCAGTTACAAGGGCTTTGTTTTTTGTTTGTTTGTTTGTTGGTTGGTTGAACATCAAGATAATTTTTCCAGCCTGCAAAGTAGCCCAGGATACTATGTTCTAAAAAAGACTGGAAAACAGCTACTGAAAAGTAGATGCAAACTTTCTCCAGTTACCAAATATTATTCCAGACCATGGGCCTTCACTAAAATTCTGTGATTTTTCAGCTGGACAAGTGCCCATTATTTTTAAGACCTTATGCTAAAGGCTAAAAGTGGAAAGATGTCCAAGATAAATATACAAATAGTATAACAATTGAAGAATACATATGTACTGTAAAGTACTGTGAAAATCATACATTCAAAATTCTATGACAATTTTTACCCTTCCTGGTATTTTCCAAGAAAAAATAATGTCTGGAGTTGATCCGTTTCTAAAGGACTTTGTGATCAGATAAATTCAAGAAAAGCTACACAAAGTGTCGATGCTGGCCTTAGGAAGTCACAACGTATATGAACATTTTAAGGGCTATGGGAAGTTTTGGAATTAAAAACATCTTGGATTATCTTTGTTTAGCCTAGTGTTTTCCCAAACCTATCCAATCTCAGCTAAGTTGTATGTGTGTGTTTTAATCTTTTTTAATGTTCATTTTTGAGAGAGAATGAGACAGAGTGAGAGCAAGGGAGGGGTAGAGGGAGAGGGAGACCCACAATCCGGAGCTGACTGCAGGCTCTGAGCTCTCAGCACAGAGCCCCACACCAGACTCAAACCAATGAACCACAAATCATGACCTGAGCCAAAGAGGGACTATTAACCACTGAGCCATCCAAGTGTACCTGTGTGTGTGTGTGTGTGTGTGTGTGTGTGTGTGTGTGTGTGAAATGATGTCTAGGTCTGATTACAAACTATACACTTGACCACTGGGCTTTATAGCCTCCCTTTTAACAAAACTCCCTTTGACAAGAAGAGTGAATACATAGCAGAAAACACGTTTCTGTGGCCTTTAAAATAAAGGGGAAAAAACATTGCGGGGGAAGGGAAGTCATAAAGAAATCCCGAATTAAGGAGGCATCAGCTGGGCAGATGTTTTCTTCGGGTTTGGGAGGAGGAGGCATGAGAAAATGAATGTGAGAATATTTGGTCAGCAGGCCTGGGGCTGGACTAGGAACACTGGGTGGTGTTTGAATAGATAGGCTGAAGCCAAATGTGGAGGCGGGGTGGTAGGAGAGGCTTAAGTTTAATGCATTGAGCAATGGCAGTGCTTTGAAGGGCTCTCCACAAAGAATGCTGTGCTAAGAGCAATTGAGCAATCAGAAGTTTGGTTGTACAGAATACAAACCCGAGAACAACCTAAATGTCTGTGTCAGTTTGGGTCTTACAAGAAACATGCCAAGATGGGATTACGTACAAAAGAAATGTCTTAGGGGAGAGAGAACAGCTCTTGAGGGAAAATGGGAAAGGAGATGGGAGAAGCAGAGACAGCAGGGAAGCAGAGACTCCATGCACGTCTGATCCTGGGGGAAGAAAGAAAGGAAAGTGGTGCGTCATTTTAAGCAACTTGCTACAAAGCTCTGTGGGAGACCATACGCCAGGGTCTCTCATCAGAGGAATCCCAGGTCTCCCAGAAAGGGGCCTAAATTCATCCCGGAGCTCTGTTAGTGACTGGGAAGTTCAGGCTTGCAACAAACTAAGAGATGAATTGATTTTTCTGCACAGAGCAGCAGGGGTACTTGGTAAATTGTGCTCCCTGTAGTCCCAGATTTGAGAGGCATAGGCACATGACTGCAAAAACTCAACAAAATGGTTTAGATTAAAATGCCATGCATGGAATGCCCTACAGCTATTAAATATGATTTTGCCAAGCACATAATAATGTGAGCAGAAATTCACCATGTGTTCTTAAAAACAAGCATGTTATAAAACAGGGCTATATTACATAATTGTTTATACACAAGTACAGGGGAAATAATACATGTGCATACAAAATGGAAGTAGATATACCTACAAAGGAAGCGAGACAGCCTCTTAGTGAGATTGTGTTTGGTATTTATTTTCTTTAGCTCCTTGTCTTTTTAAAAGAAATTTCTTATTATGGACACCCACTGCACTACTATCATAATAAGAGAAGTAAAAATATAAGGTAGAGAGAAAGCAATTGGGCCTGAACCATGGCAAAATCAATGGAAATAGAAACAGATGCTGATGGGAATTTACAGGCAGATTCTTTAAAATTTTGCAAATGAATGAATGGGAGAGAGTCACAAAAATGGGAGACAGGAAGAAAAGTGACAGATCTCAGAGCTGTGTCACTGGAAGACAGAGGGTCCCAGAATAAAAAGGAATCTCCACAGGAGGAGCTACTAGGTGTGGGGAGTGTACAATAGTCTGCTTTTGATTAAGCTCATGGGCCTCCCGTTACCTTTTGTCCATAAAGGTGGTTTATTCTGCTGCATATAATCTTATTATATGTGTCTTCAGAGAATTTCCCCTCCAGTTCTTCTGGATGAGTGTTTTCCAGACTGCAGCTCCCACCCTACTGGTGTCATGAAATTATTTCCTGACTCACCGTCCACGTTTTATTATTAAAATAGATTTGAACAGACATGAAAGTAAGTGAAATAAGGGTAGTGTCTCCTGAAATTCCTGTTTTGCAGTGTCTGTGTGTGTGTGTGTGTGTTCATGTATTTACCTCCTCAATAGTGTTATTTCTTATTCCATGTTGGTATCAAAAACATACAATAGCCATTGTCCCCATTATTTTACACGCTGTCATTTGGATCTCTCAGGCTCCTCCTGCTCGCCATGGCCTGTTGACAATCCCCTTGTTTCACTGAACATTTAGAAGGAATCCTCAGACTTCCTCATCGTGGAACGGATCACATGCTTGCATTTGCACAAAGCCTTCTGTCCCATTGCAGCAGCTGAAGCATCCGTGCCACTTTCTAAAGACAACCTCCCACAGTGCCCCGAGTCCCAACCCCAGAGCTCACTGAAGGATGCCAGGACTTCACACCTCTAATTATTCTCCCGCTGGCATCACCCATTTTGCCCTTTCTACTGATTGGTTCCCAGGAGAAGCAAAGATGGTGTTACTTCTCCTTATCATATTTAAAAAGCCACCTTTGGACTTTATTCCCTTTCCAGCAAACACTAAGCTACTAGCCCTCCCCTCCCCCACCCCGCTACATAGCTCTCTTTTATATTCTTTTACAACAAAACTTCTTGAAAAAGTTATTTCAGCTTCCTGTCTCTACTTACCCTGTTCTCTCCTCAGCCCCTGCAATTGTTTGTGTTCACTGTTTACCCTGACATCACCCTTGTTATTTTTCATCAAAAGCATTAGTGACTTCCATGATGACAAATCTAGTGCTTTCTTAGTCTTCCTCTCACTCAACCAGCTAGCAAGACTTGTCATGTCACTCCTAAAGCACTCACTCACTGTCATTTGCTTCCCTTCTGATTGCTCCTCAACTTCCTGAACTTTACACAACAAAGCATCCCAGAACTCTGTCCTCTGGATCTCTTCTCCTCTTTATCTATACTTGTTCTTTAAAGATCTCCTCTAGTACTGTAACTTCTATTTAAATACCTATCTATTGATTTCCAGTCCAGGAATGCAATGAAGGAAGACTGTGAACTCACCTCTTCCATGGAGCTCACCAAATGACGCTAATTATAGAACAATTCTTCCTGAAAAACTGACCAAACAGCTACCTGAAGAGCTTTTGGACAAAGAGAGAGAGAATGGCAAGAGAATAGTGAAAGGACATAGGTCTGAACCAAACTGATTCCATGACAGGCTTTAAGTTTCCCCGCTGAGCTTAAAGGCCTAAGTTTTGGTTTAGACAATAACAGGAAAAGGGCACATATTGCTCAACAAGCGACCACCCTCGCAGCACCCAATCAGAAGCGGCCAGCTGACACACTTAACATTCCTAAGGACAGGCCTGGAGATGGAAACTATAGATAGTCACCTGTTGTTTAATGCTAGATTAACCAGTTACTCACCCCACATGGGGGTCCTTAGCCCATCCTGTAATTGGTTATTTTCAAAGAAACACCAAATGTCGTAATTGGGTCCCACCAAAAGTAACGAACACCCTGGACAATGTATATGGTTAAAATTGTTACTAAGGCTGTTATATGATAATGATTGGATTACTGTACCTATGTCATAATTTTCTGTAACCCCCCTTTTTCAAACCCCATAAAAACTCCACCCAGCCTTTGTTCGGGGCTCTCAGCATGGATCCACTGCGTTGGTGAGGTCTGGGAGCCTGAGCTTAAGCCTGAATAAATGCCCTTTGCTTTTGCATATGTGACTCGGTTTCCCTGGTAGTCTCTGGTTTTGGGGGATATTTTAATTTGGGCATAACAATAGAAAGACACAGTAACAAAGGGAAACCCCATTCTAGCACACTGAGAATGACAGCGGGGAGGGATAATACTAAGGGGCTGGGGACAGAGTCCTTGGTCCTTGGGTATAGGAAAAAAACAACCTTGGTTTAAAAGAGTAACTAGCATATAAAAGAGACAATGCTAGAACTCTACCAAATGGAAGAGTGGCTGTGGGAGCACTCTCCTGGTCAGAGGGACTAAAAAAGCAGTTTGCCTTCCTGTTCCACCTTAAAAGCCTAGACTGGAGTAGGGTCTGGATACCAGAATTGGTGGGGGCAGGACCATCATCACAGGGAGCTTCAACTTCAGCAAGCCCAGGATTCGAAAATCTACACCAGCCGAAAATCTATACCGGCCGGGGTCATCCTGGGACTCAGGGAAAAGGCTGCAGTTTAAAAGGGCCAAGGAGCTGTGGGGACATTCTCTCCTCTTCCACTTAAAAAAAATGCAAGACTGGCTCACAGTGGGTTTGCAAACTCAGAGAGCCAAGGTCCACGACTCCAAATCAGCCCCAGGGCTGCTGGGTTACAGAAAACAAGCTGAGTTTTAGATTTCTTTGGGTTGTTTTTCTTTAGTTGCAGAAGTTTGTTTTTATTTTTAAAATTATTTTTTTCAATTTATCTTGGTTTCATTTTTATTTCTGTTATTTGTTTTCTTTTCTTTTTTTGTACTTATTTTCTTCTTTTTCCTTTTCCTTATCTTTTTTCCCCTTTGCTTTTTTCTTTTACTATTTTCTTTTTATATGTATTTTTTTCCTCTTTGTAAAAAGCCACAGATTGAAATAGTAGCTAGCATATACAGCCACAGCCCCAGACAGCCATCAAAAGTCACTAAGCACACACAGTCTCCATACACACCATACACAACTCCTTCAAATTTAGAAGCAGTACCTGTTCTGCCTAATCCATAGAAACAAAGACAAAGTCAAACAAAATGGGAGATAGAGGAGTGTGCTCCAAAAGAAAGACAAATAAAACATCTCTAAAAAGGTCTAAATGAAACAGAGATAAGCAATATGCCTGACAAAGAATTCAAAGAAATGATCATAAAGATACTCACTGGGTTGGAGAAAAAAAATGGAAAAACTCAGAGAGATTGAACTCAGAGAGATAACCAGACAGAAAATACTTTAAAAAAATTAATCAGAGTTGAAGAATGCAGTAACTGAAATAAAAAAGATACTAGAGGGAATCAATAGTAGATTACTGGATGCAGAAGAACACAGTGGTCTAGAAGAGAGGGCAATAAGAGCATACAGGCCGAACAGAAAAAAAAGAATTTTAAAATGAAGATAGGTTAAAAAATCTTTTAGACAACATTTGCATTTGTATTACATTTGCATTACAGGGGTCCCAGAAGAAGAGAGAAACAAAGGTATAGAAAACTTATTTGAAGAAATAATAACTAAACACATTCCTAACCTAGGTAAGGAAATAGACATTCAAGTTCATCTAGCACAGAAAGTTCCAAACAAGATGAAATGAGCAAGTCCACACCACAACACATGAGAATTAAAGTATCAAAGATTAAAGAGAAAAAGAAAAATTTTAAAGCAGCAAGAAAAGGAAAAGTTTACATACAAGGAAAATCCCATAAGGCTATCAATTGATTTTTCAGCAGTAACTGTGTAGGCCAGAAGGGAATGGCATGATATATTCAAAGTGCTGAAAGGGGGGAAAAACCTACAACCAAAATACACTCCTGGCAAGGTTATCATTGAGAATTTTAGAAAAAATAGCTTCCCAGACAAAAGTTACAGGAGTTTATCACAACTTAACTAACCTTACAGAAAATGTTAAAGAGACTTCTTGAAGTTTAAAAGAAATGGTATTTCTCTTCAGATGCTTAACAAGACATCTCATATTTACCATGTTAAAAGCATACTCCTGATTTCACTACCCTCAGCAACCTCTTCGACCCAGTTTTTTTTTTCCCATAATAAATGGAGGGTCCATTCTACTAGTTACTACAGCCCAGTCATTCCTGCCAAAACTCTTACTTTCATACCTTACACCAGAACCTTCAGCAAATCTTTTCTGATCTTCCTTCAAAATAGATCCTTACCACTTCTAACAATTTTCATCATTGCCACTTTGGTACAACCTTCCATCTTCTTTCCTGCATTATTACACATTATTCTTGACTGGTCTAACTGCTTCCACACTTGAGCACACAGAATCATTCTCTCCACAAAGCAGCCAAGTATTTCTTTTTAAGCATAAGTCAGATCTTGTTACTTCTCAGCTCAAAACCCTTCAATGGCCTCTGCTCTCATCTGGAGTCAAAATCAGGGTCCTTACCATGTCCCACAATACTCAGTGTAATTTAAGCCCCTGATAATATCTCTAGGTATACTATATATACATTAGTAGATAGATAGAAAGATATAGATACAGTATAGATATGAGACAGATGTGTGAAT
>NC_043705.1:14928457-14980555 GCF_006229205.1 Suricata suricatta
AGAGAGAGAGAGAGAGAGAGAGAGAGAGAGAACGTTTTTTCCTCACTATACTCCAGCCACATTTGCCTCTTTGTACACTTGGCCCCTAGATATGAACATGGTTCACATACTTCCTTCCTTCAGATTCCTTCAGATTTCTGTTCAAGGGGCATTTTACAAAGACTTTCCTGCTTACTCAATCTAAATTAGTCACGACATTGCCCATCATTCTCTCTCCTCTGATCTGATGTGTTTTTCTCCGTGGTACTAACCACCACCTGACACAATGTGTATTTGCTTATGCTTTCTTGTGTCACTAGGATGCTAGATCTGTAGGACAGGGACTTTGCTTCATTCATTTCTGTCTCCAAACTCTAGAGCAGGTTTTATCTTATACTTGTTTCTCCCTGAGCTTGAATGAGTGAGTGAAGATGTCCAGAAGCCATTTGGAAGTACTGATCTGTAGCTTTCAAAAAATTAGTATCAGAAAAGGAAACTGGGAAGTTGTCCTTATGAACATGGTAAGTGAAAAATGTGAAAAGGCTGTAGCAACAAAGAAGAGAAGAGAGTAAAGAGAGATAGAGAGGGGTCCAAATATAGAAATTTGGGAAATTGGAGGAGCTCTATAATTAGGGGGGATCATATAAGGAATCCTTGATGGGATACAGAAAAGGAACATAAAAATAGCAAGACAGGAAAAAAAAAAACCTCACTCATCTAGGAAGCCATGAGACCAGAGAGTTTCCATCAAAAGCCACAGAGCTTAATGAAGTTATAGGTTGAAAGGCCATCAGGGTGGGCCATCAGTAAGTGAGTGGTTATTTTGGAATAATGACTTTGGTGGAGGTGGAAACAGAAGACCAGGTTCAAGGGAAACAAGGTGGAGAATACAGAAGGCTCTTTTGACAAGGTTTTCTAAGTAACTCAAGGTATAAGATGGTAGAGGGTGCTTGTGAGTGTGTCAGAATGAGGAAAGGAGCTAGAAACAAAGGAAAGACTTGAGAAGCAAGTGATAGAATGAGGGTCCAGGGGAGAACAGGGAACAAGAAGAAGGGCCTAGGTACATGCTGGTAGGATTCGTCCTCTCAAACCAGAATCATACAGGAGGGAAGAGACTTTGAAGAAAGAAGAGGGCAAAGCGAGGGAGCTTATATTGGATGAGTTCAAACTTTATTTAAATAAAGTAGCAAATGAGATCATCAACTGAGACATAGCTGCCTCTATATCAAAATATTTTAACTAACCTAATTTCTCAGATATGATTGCAAAACTAATAAATATAGGTTATTTTACAGATGGATATAATCTTTACTCTTTTTGTAATATTTAAAACAAAGACTGGAGCTTTCCCAAATCAAGTTCCTGGAATTCAGCCAAGTGAAGGCCAGATTTCAAGACAAAAATGTAGTATACAGAAAGATAAGACTCCGGACCCCTAAGTGACATGATGGACTTTATTACTCCTGAACACAAACATCCAGTGATGCCAAGATCCCAGGCTCTCAGACCTGCAGGAAAGATAACGTATTTCCCCTAACACTAGAATCTCTTGAAAATGATTATCTTTCATGTTCAGCTATTAATCAGATTTTGTATAATTCAATTCGAAAGGGTAAAGCTTCCTTGGAGAAGACTTAGTCTGCAGGCCAAGATATCCCAGGGCAAAGTGTGCATGTGTGTGTGTGTGTGTGTGTGTATGTGTGTGTACATCTCTTATTGAAACTTTGACCCAAACTTCCTGAAGCCAAGAAAGTTCATTTGACTTTTTAAAACTTTGAACTTCTCCTTCAAACTTTCCGCTCTCAGATAAAAGGCAGCAGAGAAAACATTCAGCACGTGTAAGGTTAACGTCGGACGGTAAGAGGCATGTGTAGTGGAGAGAAGGGAGAACGCAGATTCCTGCATGAGACACTCTTTGTCTGCTTTCTCCAAGAGGGCACCGAGAGCTGCATTCAGGAAACAGGTGACTAGAAAACATGCACGACTGCTAAGGAGAACTGATCAACGGCAGTGTCTCTGCTTATGAAAGACTGTCAAGTAGCACTTGGTTTATGAAATCAGAAAGGCACACAGGCTGTTGCTCATATGTTGTTACCTTTCCTAAGCTTTATATTTCTATTGTGCATGATTAAGACTTTTAATAGATATAAGTGTTTTTAAGTGAATAAGTGAACAATTATGATACGTGCACACACATGCACAAACTCTCACACACGCACACAGACGCTGAGTATCAGATGGAATCCCACTGCCCACCAAGGACTGAGGCTGGCTGGCAGTTCAGGAGAACAGATCGTAGACACGCACTGGGGTTTGGGCTCCTTCCAAGTAACCCGGCCAATTTCCCAGTGCAGATAGTAGCCAAACAATCTCTTGAGAGAGACTGAGAGAGCTAATGCTTTTGGAAATACTTTAGTTTCTCTCAACACCCCTGAGCACCATATTATCGTAGGCTAAATTAGCAGCAAGAATTTCTAGGACCATAAAAGGACTGTTAGACTACTAAAATCCTATTACATGATCTATACACGGAGCCTAAGACCCTGCGCTTGAGAATTCAGAATATCTGGGTAAGAATACCTGCTTCACCACAGAGCAGCAGCGTGATTTGGGGAAAAGAAGTGAAACTCCAAGAGTCAGAATTTCCTCTGCAGTAACGACAGCCTACTGCAGAGGTTATTGGGGGATAAATAAGACAATGCATATAAGGGTCAGCACATTGTCTGGCATATAGCAAATGCTCAGTAAATATTAGTTGCTTAGAACTGATGTTTTAAAGGGGAGAAAATTATTTGTGTTTGTGAACATGTTTGCTTACACATGCAGAGACTCTCTCTGGAAGGGGAATGGCAGTTGCTCCCACTCAAAAGACCCTAGAAGCTGACATAGGGTCTCTACGAAGATCTTTCCATTGTACAGCCATCCATATCTCTTGGAATTTTAACCACTTGAAAATATCACCTTTTTAAAAAACCCCAAATTTAATATAGCGAATAAGTAAGAGCTGTTATTAATTTTCCTCACTTCTAAGCACTGCACATTTGCTACATTTCTCTATAATATAGTCTCTCATTAAATTAAGAAATAATCCACATACAAGTTGGAGAAGGACTCATATTTCTCTTTTATCTAGCCTCATGCTTTCCCAAAATTGTTTCTTTGCTTCACATTGTTCCAAGATGAATGAATTTCAGTTACTACGGTTTAGTTAAATAACAACAGTCCCCAGTAACATGGTTCAAATTTCCGTTACCATGGTATATTTACTCTGAATAAACTGCATCAAAAACACACTTTGTTGCCAGATCCTTAGCCCTTAGCCCACAAATCACTATATAAATAGCAGATGCCCATGACTATCAGTTACCAATAGTGTCACTTCTTTCCAAGTCTCTTGGTGATTGGCCACTGTGCATCTGTTATCCAATTTACCTTCAGACGGCAAAGCTTAAAGTTGTGTAGCCTGCCCACCAGTGTCTCGGTGACAAACCCAGGTAATGTAGTAATATTGTGCAATCCAAAGAGAGAATGGGTCAGAGGATGAAAGCGTAACAAGAAAGTAAGACACGATATTTCTGGAAGTGAAGTGGGATGTGCTTAGATTTATAGACCTCCATAGGTGGTTATGATGGAATGAAGATGTGCCAGAGAAGTGACACTGGAAAAACAAACAAAAAAACCCACTTCACATTAAAATAACTCTTGGAGGGGTGTCTGGGTGGCTCAGTTCTTTAGGCATCTGACTTTGGCTCAGGCCATGATCTCGCAGTTCATGGGTTCAAGCCCAGGTTGAGCTCTGTGCTGACAGCTCAGAGCCTAGAGCCTGATTCTGATTCTGTGGATCCCTCTCTCTCTGTTTCTCTATGTCTCAATAATAAATAAAACACTTAAAAAATTAAAAACAAAATTAAAATATCTCTTGGAGATATTTTACAACATTGAAAGTGCAAAAGATGAAATTTTGGAAATCAATTAAAATTTTGAAAGGAGAGTTGCAATTCAAGACATTAAAAAAGATGGTGGTTCCATATGCTAAGTTATACTAGAAAAAAAGGCCCATTAATGAAACCACATGTGATATTTTTTTCAAATAAATAAAACACTTAACATTCTCAGCATTTCTAATGTTTTAAATTATAGTGTACTAAATGTTGGTCTTACTATTTTTTAAATTTCCCTTTATATTTATAACCAACAGTAAGACAGTGTTTAATGTTTTGACAACATAATGTTAAAGATCATACAATCATAATTTTTCCCAGTGATTATTAAGATCATCACTTTGCATGGTTTCAACTCTCAAGGTCAATTTTACAGCCTTGCACAACCATGCAAAACAAGAATTATCTGTATATTTACTAAAATGGGAAACTGATTTCTCTATTAAGAGTACCATTCTAGGTGGCTCAGTCAGCTAAATATCAGGTCATGATCTCACAGGTCACATGAGTCTGAGCCCCACATTGGGCTCTGTGCTGACAGCTTGGAGCCTGGAGTCTGTTTCAGATTCTGTGACTCCCTCTCTCTGGCCCTGCCCCATTCACGCTCTGTCTCTGTCTCTCAAAAGTAAATAAAAACATCTTAAAAAATTAAAGAATATCATTCTAAATGGATTTTTTCTTTGTCAAGCATTTCCTCCATCTAACTAAGCATCTCTGAATTATTCTATGTAGTAATGTAGGAATCAATTTATTGTGTAGGCAAGGAAACCAGAATTAGAGACAGTGTTCCTGTGTAAAATCCAATAACAAGTAATATTATCATCAGAGTGTATAATTTATAAAGTGTCTTTACAAACATTAGCTGATTTATTTCTCACAACAACTCTATACTTTTGGTGCTTTGTCCATCTCAATGATGAAGAAACTGAGACTCATAATTCACACTGTTGGCCAGTGGTTTGGCCAGACTCAGGCACTAAGGTTTTAATTTCAGGTTCTGGGCATTTCCATTTTCTCATTTTGCTTTCCTAGGGAAGGATGCAGAATCCCTCATCTGAAGTTTTAAATAAAATATACTTCTTTTCTGCCAGTAAATGTGCACTTAATGCTTAATTTACAGGAATAAATGATTTATTAATCTATCTTAGTCATTAATAGAATGTAATGATGTCACATTCTTAATTATTACATGCATTTTCAGTCACATTAATTGGCAGTGAAAATGTCACAAATTTCAGTAGTACCCAAGCTCAATTTCTTAGTTGTCAATATTTCCCTCCCCCACACACACACATAATTGGGTTCATATAGTCATATGAGAAAAATAATTTTCCTCTAATTGAACAGGATCCACACAAAATAATTGAAGATTCTTTATTTTCTCCTTTATTGACATGAGTCCAGTAGAGTCTACCCAGTGCTGAAACAGAAAAATGTTTGATAGACTTGTTTCAAACATTTTCTTTTTAGACAAACACAAAATGTGTTTGAGGAATAACTTAACAGTTTTAGGATGAACTGTGTTACTTCTGTGCACTATGTTTTGAAATGCCTAGACACTCTATATTAGTAATCTTGAAAGGGCAAAAGATGTATCTTTGATAACCAGGCAGTATTTATGAAGAAGATAACAAAAGCAAGATGGAAATACATGGTAACTATAAGTGGGTAATTTCAAGGTCACAGACTTGAAGGAAATTTCATGACACCAAGCCTCTAGTGGGTAGCACACTACCTTCCACCCATTTTAATTCTCACACAGAGTACATCCAGAGGAGGAAGTTAGGAACAAGTAAGACCCTTTGTGAATGAACCAAGAGGAGGAAACACATGGGTAAAAATCTGTGAAACATAATGATTTAGCAAGTAAGAAAAGGAAAGGAGTTCATCATGTAACACAAGGAAAGTGGTCAAGTATAAATGAAGAAATGGTTATTACAATAAATGAAGACTTGAATGAAGAGCTGGTGGGAATGCAAACAAGAGTAAGGACTACTGGGAAAGGAAAAGGGAATTTTTTCACCAAGTTTTTTCTGATCTGGTCAGAAACCTCATAATCATGCTTAACAACTCCTTTTATCTTGGCCTCCATGTCTAAACCATCACCAAGGCCCTAAGTATTTCTTGACTGTGTCCACCCTCTGCCTCTCCCACACAAGCACCCAAGTGTAGGCCACCACGGGGGCTCGCCCAGACCACTGTTACTGTCTTCCTACCCTGACCCAATCTGCTCTCCAGTAAGACAGTGGTTTCCATAAAACTAAATCAGATGATGCCATGCATGATCAGACTCTTCTATGATATTACAATGCTCCTGGTAATAAAGACAAAATTACTTAATTTGGCATAAATTTCCCTGTATCGTCTGTCTCATGGCACCTCTATAACACCAGATCCACCTCTTTTCCCTCTCCATGCTCACTGCGTGGGCATTATTTTAGTTTCTAGATTCACCCTCCTGCCACAGAATCTTGCCACACTGCTCTGTTTGCTTGGACATCACTTCCTTCCCTTGACCATCTACTTACTCTTGCTCCTTGTTCTTCAATTCTGCAACTGCCACCCACACAGGGAAGAGATCTGTTTGCCCTTCCAGAACCATGCTCTGCTTTTCTTGCCTTTCTCCATTCAAACTGAGAAGGACCCATCTGCCATGAGGCCCATCAAGCCATCTGTTCTACCAGCTGCCTACATTCAATGTCACTGCAATTCACAGCACCTCTCCTCAGAAACTAGGCCCCCCATGAGGAAGGCAGCTCCCTCTACTCAGCCTCTCTGTCCCTGAGCTCTAACAACCCCTCTAACTCTTACTGCATTAGGCCTGAGGTGGAAATGTTCAAACCTAGCCCCACTCCCCCACCACATCTTTATAAATAGTTGCTTTATTATACTCTCTTCAAATCATCCTTTTTGTGCCCTGTGTTGCCTGTCAGGTCTGAATGATCTTGTCCTTGCTTCTGTCTCCAGCATGATCTCCTAACAGTCTTACCTTCTTCCCAGTGCATACAGCTTACAGTCTTCATTGTAATATTTTGGACTACGAGTACAGTAATGACATTGTAATATTCTGGACTATGAATGTACCTTTATTGCACTCAGATCTTCTTCGTTATTATTCACCTGCCCCAACATCCACCCCATGATGCAGAAGCTTCCTGTTCCTAGAAGCCCTGACATCATCAACCTGCAGCCTTCTGGTTTGTCCTTGGAGCTCCCACAGCACTCTGTCTTTACCATAGCCTTTGTCATTCTGTGACTGTCCCTTGCTTCAGCTGTCTCTCCTGCAAGGCTCTGAATCACTAAGTGTTTAGTTTCCAGTCCCCAGGGCCTCATAACCTGCCCAGCATATGATAGCTATTCAGTAAATGAGTCAGATTACAATGCTGTATGCCTTGTCTAGCTAAAGTGGTTCTGAGCCTCACTGTAATAAGCACAGTACAGTATGAGTATGCTTGTCTGTTTACTCAAGACAAAGGTTCCTCCAAATACAACGCCTTAGTTAGACTGTCTCTACCAGAGCCAAAATACTGCAGTAAGTGTACAGAATGATGTAACTCCCTTCATCAGTCACTCTTTCTAAAATTAAATATTTAAGCTTGTTTCTCAATTCTCCTTTACTGAGCCTTTTATCCTTTCAATGTTGTCAAAGAAAATACGGTGCATTGAATAGTAAGGATGACCCAAAGTTGGATCAAGAAAGGTGTGGGAAGGTTCTTCCAGGAAAACCATTATGAACGTTTCATAGCATTGTGACTACCACAGCACTTGCAATACTGATGCACATTTACCACTTGTTTAAACGCTTTTATTAAAATTATTTTTCTCTTTCCTTGTATTCTACCTCTTCCTCTCTCCTCCCCCATTTCAACCATGTTATTCGTCATCCCATTCTTAGAGGATGTTATGGTGTGCCAACTAGATTTCCTTACCTCCCTCAAGACTAAAGCGAGAGGATGTTGATAGTTGATGGCTCACAGCTGAATCCTCCTTTGTGAGGCTGAAGCCTCAGGTAAGAGCGAGCGCTACAGCCACAGCCTCACCGTCCTCACTGGGGGCAGTCCGTACCTGACGACTAGTCAGTGAAGAGGGGAGAAAGGGAGAACACAGACAGAGAAGGTAGGGCAAATAGGCCCCATTACTCCAGTTGGCAATGACCATGAAGGAACATCCCAGCTCCAGAGATCCCCTGCGATCTGCTGAGATGCTGTTGTGATTGTAACATGGTCCAGCACCCCATCCCCTACCCCCAACCTAACCTTTCCTTCATTTCCCCTTCATGGAGGATCCAAGCACTGCTACATAGACTTCCTGCATGCCCATCTCTATCTCAGAGTGTACTCTCCAGGGAACCTGACTAGAAGAGCCTCTGAAAAGGATCTCATATAAATAAACTAACATGATTTCTTCCACACTTTCTTACACATCTAATTAATCATGTACAAACACGTTTTGGCATATATATGTATATATATGTACACTTGTAAATATATAAGATTTTTTTCTGTCTTTTTTAATTAAAAAATTGAAGTATAGTGGATATACAATATTATAATAGTTTCAGGTGTACCACATAATGATTTGACATTTATATACATTAAAAATATTGACCACGGTAAGTGTAGTTACTATCTGTCACCCACAAAGTTATTACAGTATTATTGACTGTATGCCCTGTCTGCAAACGATATATCCAGTCAGGGCTAATATTCAAAATATAGAAAGAACTCATACAACTCAACACCAAAAAACACAAATAGTCTTAAAAATGGACAGAGGACCTTAAGTGACATCTTTCCAAAGAAGACATCCAGATGCCAACAGGTACATGAAAAGATGCTCAATATCACTCATCATCAGGGAAATGCAAATTAAAACCACAATAAGTATCACCTTGCACCTGTCAGAATGGCTAGTGTCTGTTGTTTTTTTATGAGATATTATTATGAATCCCTTAATTTTCTCTTTCAATACATAGTATAAATTCTTATTTCCAATTTGTATTGCTTCATAGCAATAGTTCATTCCTTTAGCAGCTGAATGATACTTCACCATATAGACATATTATAATGTATTCAATCATCCATTTTTCGATAGGTCTCTACTTTGTTACAGTATTATTTTGTTATTTTTGGTTTCCATGAATAATGCTGAAGTAAAGATTATTGAATACTGTATAAAACCTTACAGACTGGCACTTTTATTTCCATAGAATAGGTTTTAAAGCCAACACTAGGTTCAAGAGCATATATATGGTTTTTTTTTTCTTTTTTCTTACTTAATTTTTTAATGTTTATTTTTGAGAGAGGGAAAAAAAGAGGGGGGTGTAGGGACAGAGAGAGGGAGACTCAGAATCTGAAGCAGGCTGCTGGCTCTGAGCTGTCAGCACAGAGCCCAATGTAGGGCTCAAACCCACAAATCATGAGATGGTGACCTGAGCCAAAGTCAGACACTTAACCAACTGAGCCACCCAGATGCCTCTATATTTTTTCTTATATTGTCAGATTTATTTCCAAAATTTCTATATGCATATATGTACCATTCATGTAGAGAATAACTTATGAAGTGATTACAATATATATCACTGTGATACTTTTGTTTCTTGCCCTCTGACATAGCTAAGTGATTTTATATGAATTTTCTTTTTCAGGATAAAAATATAGAATGCTCTGCAAAACACTCTTTTTAATAACTCATGGCTGCATAGATGTAAAGATAACACAGAAACGGAAAACGTCTTTTCAAAGCAGAAGTTCCACTTTCGGGGCACCTGGGTAGCTGAGTTGGTTAAGCATGCGACTTCAGCTCAGGTCATGACCTCACAGTTTGTGAGTTCGGATCCTGCATCAGGCTCTGTGCTGATAGCCTGCTTCAGATTCTGTGTCTCCCTCTCTCTCTGCCCCTCACCCACTCATGCTCTGTCTCTTTCAAAAATAAAATAAAAACATTAAACAAACTCCACTTTCATTGCAGGGAAAATGTAGCTTTCTTTCAAGCCAGTGTTAAAACGGAGGTTTAGTGTACTCAGTTTTATCTGAAACAATTCTTTTATTCAGACTCTATTAAAAGAAATAGAATGCATCCAATTTCTTTTCCCCCAGGATTTTACATTAGGAAGCCTCTTGCACGTGTTCAAAAGTCTGTGATAACCACTAAGAATTATTAGGACCAGAAATTTTTCAGGATCCTTGGAATAAATGTTGTTTTTTGAAAGCAGAAAAATTTAATAAGAAAATTCAATTCAAAAAACAACATCCAAAACCTACCATATTCAAATTTTAAGAAGTCAGTTTCAAGATAAACTGAATGTTACCATCTCTGATTTCAAAACCAAATGATTATGGACATAAAAAGACAAGATAAAAAATCTTCAATTCTTATGTGTATTTCTCATGGCATACAATAAACTGTGCATTACACAAAGCTCAACCATTGTGTCACTTGAAGACACTGTGATTTGCAAGGAAAACAGTTTTCCTCTCTGTTTTGGCTAAATTAGAAGTTAATGAACTGAGTATTCTAGTGTAGCATTAATGTAAATAAATACAAATCTTCAATAAAGAAAGTTAATCAAATTGAGTTGAACAATACATTTTTCCAAGCACATTTTGCACAAGAGCACAGACTAAGGGGTAATTATTTTTATGCATGGGCACTTGGCATTTTCAACTTGAAAAACATTTTAGACAAGTGAAGTCACTTTTATTTATAAGAAAAACCCACTGGTTGCTAATGTTAGGACACCATCTTGTGGCTAAGACATCTAGTTTGAAAACCGGTCCATTTTAAGTCACATAGCGAAAGATAAATTTTGTTCTAAGTATCATAGAAACTAATCAATAGCTTCACTTTTATTTTCTTATCAAGTCAACAGAAAGTTAAGTTTAAGAAAATAATACTGAACAAATTTTATCAAAAGAAACTTTTCCCCATTGTACATCAGCTCCAAATATAATGTTATATTCAAAAACTGCCACATGTTACAAAAGCAGTTTAGTGAAAGTTTCTAAAAAGAAATTAATGAAAGGTAAAGGTAGCCTTTCATTTAACGTGATAGTATAGCACCAAATACCTTAAATAAGATGTTGGTTGACTGGCTATTTTAATTGTGTTTCATTTGGGCAATATTCATAAAAATATCTGAAGCATATGAAAACTTCAAATATCAAATTGGTTTTCTCTTTACAAAGAATAAATATCTCCATTAGCCTGCCTGCATAGCTAAAATTTTAAAAAGCCTTAACACTTATAAAAACACTGCTACAATTAGACGTTTTATTTAATTATTTTTAACACTTAATACTTAAGTAAATAAAATAATTTAATACTTATTTATTTTAGAGTATGAGCGGGGAGGGGCTGAGAGAGGGGGACAGAGCCCAAGCAGGCTCTATGCTAACAGCAGCGAACCGGAGATTTAACTGGTGCTTAAACTCACAAACCACAAGATCATGACCTGCACTGAAGTTGGATGCTCAACTGACTGAGCCACTGAGGCGCCCCTACAATTAGACATTTTAAAACACATGTAGATTAGCAGAACATGGTTTAAGAGACTGAAGGGGTGGGGTCTAATTCTACCTCTGTGACCAATCAGGCACCAATCTTGGACAAATCAATTCCCTTATTATGTCTTAGTTATAATGGCTGTCAAAAGAAATAATAGGAGCTTATCCCGAGAATTTTTGCAAAGATAAAAAATGGTATGGGGGCGCCTGAATGGCTCAGTCAGCTAAGCTTCTGATGTTGGCTCAGGTCATGATCCCCCAGATTGTGAGTTGGAGCCTCACTTCAGGCTCTGTGCTGACAGCTCAGAGCCTAGAGCCTGCTTCAGATTCTGTGTCTCCCTCTCTCTCTGGCCCTCCCCCACTCACACTCTGACTGTCTCTCTCTCAAAAAATAAACATTAAAAAAAGTTTTAAATGGTATGTGTAAAATATCTGCATACAGGAAATGAAGGAGAAATGGATATTATCTTATTCCAGACCCTGGTTCCAAACCATGATCTCTGAAACAACTGTGGTTTCTTAAGCAGTTTTTATAGATCATCCCTCTATACCCTTCCAACACATTTTTTTCTCTTTTTTTTCTTTATGTAATCTATTTTTAGCCAGATTCTGTCACTTGTAATAAACCAGCTTGTTTAACACACCAATGACTTTGGGAAAGCAGTTACCCCCACTTCACGGAGGAGAAATTAAAAATGCAGGGTTGATCAAACAGGTGTAGGTTTGAATTCTGACTTCTTCAACTTGACAGTTGTATTACTCTTGGTGACTTACTGAGCTTTCTTTGCCTTGATTTTCTCGTTTTCCTTGTGGAATTCTGTAGAGTGCTAAATTAAAGTGTGTGCATCATTTATCACAGTGAATGGCTATGTTGAATGAAATAATGCAAAAAATGGTAATTGTCATAGTTACTATATATGAATATTATTTGATATGATATCCTCAAAAACTTGAAAATAACCCATTGTGTGAAATAATTCATTATTCATAATACTTTTAAAGAAATAATGCTGTTCTGGGGTGCCTGGGTATCTCAGTCAGTTAAGTGTCTGACTTAACCTCAGGTCATGATCTCATGGTTTGTGAGTTTGAGCCCCTCATCAGGCTCTGCACTTAAAGTTAAGAGCCTGGAGCCTGCTTGGGATTCTGTGTCTCCCTCTCTCTCTCCTCCTTTCCCCTTTTGAGAGAGGGGCTGTCTCTCTCTCTCAAAAATAAATAAATATTTTTAAAAAATTTTTAAGGAAATAATGCTGTTCTTCACTGATGCCCACAAAACATCCAGTCAGAGGATGACCTAAATGATATTTTGATAGAGAAAGAATTGATTTCCTCTAAATGGCTGAAGCTTAAAAACAACTTGTAGTTTCCCACAAAACACAGAAAACAACACATTCAACTCCTTAAAAGATTCTAATCTTCACAAACCATTAGTCTAAAATGAAAATAATTTATGAGAATCTTTGACTTATAGAGGTGACTTTACTTCCCTATAATAAATTGGAGGTTGCTTTAGGTAACATGATGAGTCAAGGTTCAGCAAACTATTCAAATAGCCTAATCACAAAATGACCAGGTATCTTGGAAAAATATCAAAGATAGCCCTTAGTCTCTCTTCTTATCATTTGACTCATTCCAAAGTAAAAAATGCCAGTTGGGGGTAATGGCAGACAAACTCAGAGGGTCCTAAGCTCAACTTGTCATGTGGCTACACCTAGATAGCAGCAGTATCAGTGTAACTAATTCAGAAAATAAGCCAAAGACTAGCAGAACAGAATTTCCACAGTTAATTATAGAAAGAAGGCCAAATCAAAAATGGTAGGAAGGGCAGGGAACCAAACTAATCTCTGAGATTAACCACACATGGGAGGGCTACCACAAGCATGGAGAAGAGAGAGGAACATATCCCATTATCAGGCACCCCAGATATAAGGGACATGCACTGGTAAGATGAGTCCTCATAGCATTTGGCTTTGAAAATCAGAGGGGCTGAATTCCATGAGTTTTTACAATCAAATGGGCTTAATACCAGGAACTTTAAAAATCAGTGGCCTTGGCTCTAGGAGAGCTTGCAGAAGATAGGAAACTGAGTCCCCACACCCTTAAAGGTCCCGCATAAGAAATAATCCAGCTGAAAGACAGCATAGAGCAGCAGTTTGAAAAGGAGACGTATTACTCTGAGTATGCCCTGGAGGGGCAAGGATCTTTAGAAGACTTCTCCAAGAAACAAATGTGCTGGCAGGTCCATCTCTTTCCCCCATGACCAACCTAGATACCCCAACACTTGTGGAAATCCTAGTGAGAACTCACCACCTACCATTCTTACATCATACATCCCACCCATGCATTCTCCTATGGATCTGCCCCATCCAGACTGCCGCACCCACTCAACAGGAGTCCCCCCAAAGCCACACCTGATGTGTCTCAGACTGCAAACACCCTTGAAAACAGTGACCAGCATCAATTTCAAGGTTCCCCTAGGCGGAGTGGAAGATAATTACACATAATGTTCCTTCAGCTGCAGCCCCTGTAGTAGGCTGAAGCAGAAATATGATCGGACCATCAGCCCCACTGACCAACAAAAGCCTCTCAGGACAGTGAAAGCCCCCTTCTGGCAAATGGGCTGAAAGCAGGAATCTGGTTTGACCAAACTACGAAGCCAAGGTGGTCTTAGACTGGCCCCTTAGCCTCACAAAGACCAATCCCTGTCCACAACAGGCAATGAGGGTCATTACAGTTGACTGCACTGAGAGCAGATGTGACTCAACCACAAGAGCAGAGTGTACACAATACACATGGGAGACACCCCTGAAGCACCAGATTCTGGTGAACAGGGCACATGGTACTACAGCACACTCAAGGACCTCTTCTTCATAACACCACTAGTTTCAAGATTAGGAGACATAGCTGACTTTCCTAATAAACAGAAACAAACACAGAGAGTTTGGCAAAATGATAAGATAGAGGAATATGTCCCAAATAAAAGAACAGGACAAAATCCCAGCAAAATAGCTAAATGAAATGGAGACAAGCAATATGCCTGACAGAGGATTGAAACTAATGTCATAAAGATACTTACTGGGATAGAGAAAAATGTGGAGGACCTCAGTGAGACCTTCAACAAAAAGACAGAAAATATATCAAAGAAACAGAGATGCAGAACTCAATAAATGAAATAAAAAATATGCTCAGCAGAATAAATAGACTAGAGGAATCAAAAGGACAGATCAGTTAACTGAAGGACAGAGTATTAGAAAGCAACCAGTCTTAACAGCAAAAAGAAAAAAATAATTTAAAAAATGAGAATAGGTTAAGGGAACTCAGCAACATCATCAAGCATAAAAAACATTTGCATTATACGAATTCCAGAATGAGAAGAAAGAGAAAAAAAGACAGAGAATTTATCTGAAAAAATAATAGCTGAAAATTTGCCTAACTAGGGAAAAAATGTCCAAACATCCAGATCCAGGAAGCCCAGGAAGCCCTCAACAAAAATCACACCGAGGAAGTCCATATCAAGATGCATATAAGGAAGGGAAGGGAGAAAAAGAGTTGGGGAAAGAGAGGGATGCAAATCATGAGAGACTATTGAATACTGAAAAGGAACCAAAGGCTGATGGGGGAGGGGGAGAGAGGGAGGGAAGTGGTGGTAATGGAGGGGGGGCACTTGTGGGGAGAAGCACTAGGGGTTATATGGAAATCAATTTGACAATAAACCATTAAAAATAATTTTAAAAAGATGCATAATAATTATAATGGCAAAAAGTAGTTACAAAGAGAATTTTAATAAGGCTTTGAGATGATTTTTCAACAGAAACTTTGAGGATAAAAGGGAGTGGTATGACATATTTAGTGATGAAAGAAAAAAACTTGCAATTAAGACCACTCTATCCAGCAAGGTTATCATTCAGAATAGGAAAGATAAAGAATTTTCCAGACTGGGGCGCCTGGGTAGCTCAATTGGTTAAGCCTCTGACTTCGGCTCAGGTCAGATCTCACGTTCATGGGTTCGAGCCCTGCATCAGGCTCTGTGCTAACAGCTCAGAGCCTGGGGCCTGCTTCTGGTTCTGTGTCTCCTTCTCTCTCTGCCCCTCCCCCTCTCATGCTCTGTCTCTCTCTGTATCAAAAATAAATAAAACATTTTAAGAAATTAAAAAAAAAAAGAATTTTCCAGACAAACAAAAGTTAAAGGAATTCATTACCATTAGCCCAGCCTTACAAGAAACATTAAAGGGAATTCTTGGAGTGGAAAGAAAAGCCCATAATCATAAGTAAGAAAATTAGAAAAGAAAAAAATTTCACAGATACATACAAACAAAATTAAAATGTTGATTATTTATACAACCAGTACAGAGATTAAAGCACAAAAGCAGTAAAATCAATTATATCTAAAAAATCAATCAAGGGTTTCACAAAATGAAATGATGTAAAGTATGCCATCATATACATAAAACATGGTGGGAGGGGAGTAACATTTAGCGCTTTTAGAATGGGTTCAGACTTAAGCGACCATCATCCTGAAGTAGACTGCTACACACATAGAATGTCACATATAAACCTAATGGTAACCATAAATCAAAAGCCTTTAATAGATATGCAAAAAGTAAAGAGACAGGAGCATGTGATTAAAAGTGAAGGGAAGGAAAAACATTTATGATGCAAATGAAAGTAAAAAGAAAGCTAGGTAGCAATATTTATATTGGACAAAATAGACTTTGAACAAACACTAAAACCAGACACAAAGGATACTATAAAATCATAAAGGTGACAATCCAACCTAATGGTAACCATAAATCAAAAGCCTTTAATAGATATGCAAAAAGTAAAGAGACAGGAGCATGTGATTAAAAGTGAAGGGAAGGAAAAACATTTATGATGCAAATGAAAGTAAAAAGAAAGCTAGGTAGCAATATTTATATTGGACAAAATAGACTTTGAACAAACACTAAAACAAGACACAAAGGATACTATAAAATCATAAAGGTGACAATCCAACAATAATCGTAAATATGTACCCAAAATGGGAGCACCCAAATACATAAAGTAGCTATTAATAGACATTACCAAGGAAGAAATTGATAGCAATACAATAATGGTAGGGAACATCCTACAGGAAGGCATGGACGATTGCTAACTAATACATGGATTTGCTCATTGTGCCCCGCATATCACAGGCATACAGAAAATAGTTGTTGAATGAATGAATGCCAGGTTCATGAAAGATGTAACTCCCTCTCTGTCTGAAATTATTTAGATTTCTCTTTAATGTTTTAAGTATTCATGAGAAATATTTCAGCTGGAAATTAAACTACATTAGCACTGGAGGCACTGTGTGCCCTTTTTTACACACAAAATTAACTCTATTACTGATGGAGAAGAAATCTCTCCAAAAGAAGAAGAAAGGGGGGGAAATGTAGAGGAATATAGGGAAAAGGAAATGTATGTCTCATGACCCAACTGTGGAATGTATTTTTCTTGGGTCTTCCTTCTGGAATATAGGTTGAGTATAACAACAAGGCACTTTAGTTTGTATTTGGAAAATATGCATAAGAATATCAGTTGCAATGAAAAAGAAAATGTGCTTAAATGTTCCAGAACCAATCATGGGGGAGGGGCAGTCTAGATTCTCTGTGGTTGAAGATTATTCTCTGCTTCCCTCACATAGCTCTTTATTCCAGACCAAAGGCTTGAAAAGTATGTTTTCTTCTCTAACACCTGAAATCCCAGCTTTTGGTGCCCAGACTCATCAGCATTATCTTGTTAGGAAAGAATTCTTCCTCAGCAATGAAGAATAATGAGTACCTTGTAATGTACGGACCTGAAAGTATTCCATTTAGAATTCCTTGTTTGCAAAATACAAAATAAAGAATGCTTTCAAAAGGAGTGATTTGTGCATCACTTACCTTTTTTTCTTTCTTCTTCATATAGAAGCAGATTTACTCAATGTATGAGAATTTAAAAATGCAATTTAAAAATAACCATGACAGCCTATTTGCTAATATATACACGAATTCAAGAAGCAATAAATGCAATAATCAAGAGAGCATTTGTCTCACAAAATTTCAGATAAATTTGCTTTTAGCAATTTAGAGTTCTGAAAAATATGTCAGTGTATAAAGCATATTCATGCATCCCCCAAAGAGTGGCCTTTTAAATGAAATAAAACCGTTTCCTTTTACAGGGATAATCAGGAAAATGTCCAAACAATTGTTTTCAAGGAGCTTATGAACTTTTAGAAGGTTAAGGTCTCTATTCCTGGTTCCTTAGGGATTCTTCCTATGTCTTTCACAAGCTCAGTATATGCTTCACCCATCGCATGTGTTGGCAGTTTATAAGACAACTATGTCTGCCAGAAAGGAGGGCTACATTTTTACTCATCTTGCGGAGTTTGACACAAAACAGCCACTTACTTTTTCTATCAAATGATACTGCTTGCGGGGGACCAGCCCACACACCACAGTCAAAAGGTCCCGAGTAGGGGGTTGGAGTCGGCGAAAATATCTCTAAGAAAGAAGATGAACAAGACAGACAAGACAGACAAGACAGACAGCGTGGATGGCGGTTGGTAGAAAGGACACGTTTATTGAGATAGCCAGGGTCTTATATACCCTGGGTGATTACATCATTCTTATCAGTAAGTAACAGGTTTAAGTCATTGCAAAAAGAATCCCCTAATAATAGTCTGGTTTTAAACATATGATAAGTCTGAAGAATTCTATGAAGAGATATACATTCCTTAATGCCCTTCATTAATTATTCAAGGGTGGGATGCTTATCCTTAAGCAAATCTTTTGGGAGAGGATTATGTTCACTCCCTACAGTAGACAAAGAGCCAGAAAATAAAGTAAATCATAGGATGAGCAGAAGCCACATGTGCGGCCCAAGAGGCAAAATATTGTGTAAGGGTTATTATTGCCTACTGGGCCCCAACAACTGCTCATTTATGAGAGTGAGAGATTTGATTCCAAAATCACAATACTTTAAAGGATTTCTCTTTTCAAGTATCAGGACCTCAAAGCATAAATGCTACAAATTAGAACTTAGACAGTGACAGGCAAAAAGTCCCTGCAAAACTGTTTTTTAAAATTAATACCATGATAATTATGTCACATTAAGCCCAAAGGAAAGTTCATTTCCAAAATTTTTCTCTAAAATGTAATCTGAATCATCTAACTTTTTTGAAGAAAGGAATGATCCTAATTCGCAGAGGGTCATCCTAATGATACAGTGAAATTTTTTCTCTAATTTGCTTCTTGGATTTTTATTGTGTCCTTCTAGAAATGCGGTACCACAAATCTTCAAATGCCCCAAATTCCACGAAGATACATGATACAATTGAAATCCTGCTGCCCCATAAATGGAAAACAACAAGGTTCCCAGTGTACTGCAAACATCTTCAAACTCTCTCCTCAGAAAGCCTCTCTCTCTCTTCCAAGGCTTTTTCTTTTTAGTCTTCAGAACAGGTGTTGATTCATTAGAGTCTATACCAAAACTGAGAATCTCTGGTCTGGCTATCTGTAGCAGTGCAGACGTCCAGGCCGCTGTTGGATGGGGAAGAAGGCCCACTCATATATCTCCATGGCATGTAGACTGAAAAAAAGTGTCTTTCTTCCGGAAAGCTAGGAAACGCTTTCCAATCCCTAATTACTTTTCCACATTCTCTTACTCTAGAGACCAGGGCAGAATAGAATCTCCAGCGTCCTGGAGCTCAGTGAATCAATTACCCCAGGGATATTCCCGTTCTGGGAATGGAGAAAAATGGATTCAGCAGGAAAGGTCCGGCTCTTCCATTACAGTCGGTGAAACCATGCCCAGGTATGACCAATTTCATGCTTTACTTTACTGACCATCACTCAAAACATCTTTCAAGGGAAGAGAAAAAAAGAAAAAATAGGCAAACAGTCATGGCTAGAAAAGGAGGTTTTCCAGCTCCTTTGCTTTGTAGGGCAGGAGAGTCTCAAGGACTCTTTGAGCAGAGGGGTCCGACAAAGGAGTAAGGTAACAACGATGATGTGAATGGGAGCGAATCTGCTAAAGACAGCCTGTTCTGCAGGCTGCGAGATCATTCATTGCTGTAAAATCACAGGGATTACATACTGTTTGTACAATTTGACATAATAAATTGCCAAAATCACCTGAAAACATACCTAATCACATCCCTAATTCTATGTCCCTTCGGTTTTGATCAAAATTGAAATAAATTCATTTGGATAAGCGTGCTTTCTACATGGTCATTTATACAAGGCACAAATGTGTTTATAAACTTTTAAATTTTGTCAAATGGAAAAATATAAAATAACCCAGCAGCCTCTGTGTTTTTATTGGCTAGTTATAAAAAGAGAACTTTGATTTTTATGTCTTATGTACTTGACACAAATTAAAATGATACAGCAGAAGTCCAGCATCTAAGTCTGGAGTTTTCCCCATCTTTCTTACCAATGTCCTCCTCCTCACACTGGCCCACTGGCTTCACTCAGCCTCTGATACCCCAAATCCAGTGTTTCTCAAACTTTAGAAATGTACTTATCCCTTTCAATGGAGAAAAGAATCTTCTTTGAGGATTTCTGGATAGACGAATTCTTTTTTATTATTATGTTCGTGAGGGGCACCCGGCGAGCTCAGTCGATAGAGCATGAGACTTATTATTATGTTTGTTAAATATGTATAAATGCATAACTAAATATAAACTCCTTATTCTTAGAGCTTATGCCTAGAATGTTAATTCTAAACAGGAGAAACCTAACGGAGGACCATAGGGAGGGGAAGGGGGAAAGAGAGTTGGGGAGAGAGAAGCAAAACATTGAGACTACTGAATACTGAAAATGAACCTAGGGCTGAAGGGGGATGCAGAGGGGGAAAGGGGGTGATGGTCAGAGAGGAGGGCACTTGTGGGGAAGAGCACTGGGTGTTATATGGAAACCAATTTGACAAACTATTAAAAAAAAAAAGAATGTTAATTCTATAACCAAAACAAGTTTACCAAGGTATACAAACAAAATTTAAAAATCAATAAAATTTAAATTAACAACAACTAATTTAGTGGGAAAGGTGATCCTATTATGTTGCAACTAAATGTAAATATGGTTATTTCACTGCCTCTCCACACTTCTGCCATCTTTGTCCTGAATGCTTACAGTATCTTCCGATGTCTTATCATTCAAGTGTTCTAAGACTTTTTCTATTAAAACTATTGTAAAGCCTTAAATTTTCAAGTGATGTCATTTGGCCTTTACCTGGTATGAAATGCATCATTTGTGTATTAAATTTTGCCTCTACTCTTTCCATATTATCCCACATTTTAAGTGCCACTTTGCTTAAACTCATTCTTAGACACCAATGCACACTGGTTCTCTACTGGGGCAATTATGTCCTCTAGGGGATATATGGCAACATCTGGAAGAATTTTGGGTTGTCAGTCAGGAAGAGGGAGTACTAGCATCTAGTAGGTAGAGTGCAAGGATCCTTTTAAACATCCTAAAAAGCACAGGTCATGTCCCCACAAGAAAGAACTATCTAGTTCAAATGTCAATAGTGTGGAGGTTGAGAAACTCAGGTAAAGTAAATGTCAGTACTTTGTTATAAGGGGTCCCGTGGATAATCCAAAATGTGCTTATATCAATTAATGTTTTATTTTTATTTAAAATTTTAAAATCAGGGGCTCTTGAGTGGTTTAGTCAGCTGAGTGTCACACTCTTGATCTGGGCTCAGGTCATGATCCCAGGGTTGTGGGATCAAGCCCTGTGTTGGGCTCCATGCTGTTTAAGATTCTCTCTCTAAATTAAAATTTAAAAGAATAAATTAAAAAAATTTTTAAAGGACATTCTGCCTTTCTGAAAAATTTCTGAATCCCCATCTGTTGATGGGATGAAAAATTTGCTTCAGCCCACTACCTGCTTCACAGGCTTATTTAAAAATGTGTTCGTGATCAGCCCATATTCAGTGATAATGCAGAAAAAACAAAGAGCGAAATAACTGTATGAAGCTCTTATCTAGCTTCGGTAAAGTCTGTAGGCTTTGCCTTTGAAGAATCTCAAAACTAATAGCATTGGGAAGGAGCGAAAATAATAAAGTAGAGCTCTGTGTGGAAGATGAAGAGATTAGGAGTATGTAATGCATGTAACGCATGTAATGATCCTATTGTCATATTCTCTGGGTGAGTATTCTACCTGCAGCTTTCAAGTCACTGTCCTTGTTTCTGTCATATTCATAATGACAGTAGCAAAGCCATATGACTTTTGGGAAAAAAGAAACAATTCAGTATTATGTCACTGATCAATAATGACAGAGCACCCACACTCCAGCACCGTTTTATTCTATGATAGGAAATCAGCTGTAACATCTCGTATCTGTCAACAACTGTGAAAGCTCACAATTCTACCATACGTGCAAGCTTACAAGTCAGTGTGCCACAATTCATGGGCACAGTTTCGAGACACTATCCTCCTAATCTGGAAAGAAAGCATACTTTGTTACTCCAGTCCTAGCTGTAGCCAGAGCTGCTCCAGATTTCTGAGCCTCAATTCCCATGGGTCATGGAAAAACAGGCCAAGTGACACCTGTATGTAAGGTGGGGTACGGAACAGGAAAGGAACTCGAACTTAGGAAGCCCAAGTCTTTTATAAGGGGCAGCCAGCCTGCTTGAACTCTGCCCCACAGGCAGACATGCTTCTCATCATAGTGGAGAGTAAAACAATCTGCCTTTGCACTCAAGTGAGAAATTGCCCTTCCTTTCTTCCTAGAGGGCTTACTATAAAAACATCTTTAAATAGACAGTCTAAGATGAGGCAGACAGTGTCTTAGTATGTAAAGCATGTAGCTGTGCAAAAGATCCAAGGAGAATTACTGACATAAAAAAAATATATACAGCATTAAAACCCCAAATGAGCTTACAATTATAGTTTGTGTTTGGGGGGGTCAATTTAACTGCTGAACAATGCTGATACCCAGGGTCTCATTAACTGAAATCTTGAAAAAAGTTTACAGATGTTTCCTTTTCTTTCCCCCCAGATCTTGACTTCTTTACTATCAGGGATTTCATACCCACTACATTAGATTTGTTGCTGGGAGTAAGGACGTATATTCTTTTCATATTCCTTCCCACCCCAATGATAACACTAGAATGGAAAGAGCTTTGGCCAAAAGCACATAAATATAAAGCCATTTGGATATATATTTTGCATGGGTGAAAGAGAAAACAAAAGAATGAAAGCTCTGGAAAACCAAAAACTATTAGAACTCTTTTCTCCTCCCCAACTCAGAGAGGTTTCTTACTTTCCACACAATCCATATGGCAAGAAATAATTGTTGTATTTCTATCATGCTAAACTCCACTATGGAATAAGTGCTGAATGTCAGACAATATTGAGTTAATCAAGGCAAGAATTCAAAGATTCCTTTTTAAAAAAATTAAATGGGTTTCCAATCCCTAATTAACTATCACCCCTACTCGACAGCCAGGACTTCATTTTATCTCTCTTTGTATTTCAAGTCCCTCACAAAAATGTTGAAAATGTAAGTACTCAGGCAGTGAGTGTTATTAAATAAAACAAAATTTTAAAGATGCCCTATCAGTATGCATACGATGGCACTGAAATAAGTTCAAGGGACTCAATACACTAATAAAGGCTTTTTCTCACCTGGACTAACAGTCGCACTGTTGAGATAGATTTCACACAAATCTATTTTGACCCTACTAAATGAAGCAAAGGAGGTGAATACTGTGTAGAAGCGGCAGTGATGCAAAAATGGGAAATTCATTCCCGGCCATCCAACAATTACCATAGCAGGTGGTCAGGGAAAATATAGAGAGCATACACACACCTTAACACAAGTTAGAAAAAGACAACTACAATAAGGAATACATGCTTGTATAAAATGCCAGCTTCATTCTAAATAGATCAGGCTAAATTAGCAAATATTTACTTCATAGACTTCATTAAAAACTAATGATTGAATTTCCACTCCTTGACAGCTAACTGAACACAAAAACTTACTTATGCCCCCTCCTAAACTGTTTAAAATGACAGGAAAACATAAAAGTCAGGTCATGCAGCAAGGAACTGGAGCCAGGGTAGTGAGAATATAATTTCAATTACTGCTACTCTTTTTCAAGGCTGCCATTTGACAGGTTCCAGCTACTTTTATTCTACTACTACAGAGAACAAATAATCTTAAATTAGGGGAAAAAACACTTGGGTTTAAGAAATACTACAGTATCTGACAAAATTAAAAATCTCTCTGCTCTTCAGCCCAGATGGTAGAATATTTTTTACAGTAAGCTGGAAACTTCGGGGTATCAAAAGATAGAAAGGATACAAGCCAAAAGAATGTATACTCTACCTTTATTTCCTATCCAAGGCAGTGCCAAGGGATATTCCAAATCTATTCCTGCTGCTTCCATCCTTCTCCCAAGGTTGTGAGTTGTCAAATGGCATTACCTAGGACCACCAATTCACCTAGCTCAGCGGGGTCATAAGGACAACAGAAAAGTGTACCCTATCCCCTATCCAGGCTCTGTTTGGTGACTGCTTTAAAAACAGAAAGTTATTTCCAAATGTTTTTATTACCTTTCTGGCAAAGACTCTACGATCTAGGTGACAATTCAATTATAACCCTCTTAAATCATTTCAGGTAAGTTCAGAAGTCTCACCTTATTTAGACCACTGAGGAGAAGTACCATTCTGGTAGAATTCAAATTGCAAGCTGCCATCATTTCTACACAAAGAAATGTTTCTCAGAGGAATTTTGCAAACATTACATATTACATCCCCTTGTTACACTATGCAGAATAATTCTACCCGTGGAAAGATACACACCAGGCTTTAACTAGGAAAAATAGTTTGACAAACTCATTTCGTCTCCCACGAGAAAGATGAATTGACATGTCAGCCTGTTAAAGAACCCAGAGCTTTTTCTGAAGGTCTCCTACAGAGTTGCAGACCATTATGAACGTGACACAGAACACTAGTCCACAGAACAAAGTAAAGGAGAAACAGTTCTCCGCCTCTATTCCAGGTGGCCAGTCCAGGCCCTACTACTTCAGGATCGCACAATCTCAATAAATCTCCAAGCTAGTCTGATATCCTTCAAATTGTAGTGTGTTCTTCACATGCTAATAGCCTCCCACACTGTTGGCAACATTTTATTTCTAAAAATGTAGTTCTAAGCACATTATTCATCAACTCAGAATTTTTGCAACTTCTCAGTACTCTTAGGATGAGTGTAAACTCCTTAGCATGATAACTTTATGCTCTGATATGACCTAGGTCTAATTCACCTCTCTAGATCCATTCTCCTTCATTTCCCCCCAAGCCCACCAAGCTGAACGACTCACCTTTCTCTATTCCTGCAAGTCTCCACTCCTTTTCCAATATCTCTCTCTATTTGGAAATCATGTGCTACAGATAATTTACTAAGAAATGTGGCCCTGTGTCGCAAAATGAGACTGGAATGAAAGTACAAGTAAATCAGGTATTTGCACCTCTCCAGGGCTGGGTACTGACAAAGCAGGGCTGCGAAGAGTTTATAAGAGTGAGGGCACAAGACATGGTCTCTAGAAGAGTCTGCACTGAGTAGAGAGACAGGTGAGATCTACAAATGGCTGGAAGACTGGGAGAACAGTAAGGCAGTGAGGCAACTGATTGTCAAGGGAAGGAAACTAACAGGCTCCATCGTAGACATAAAAGATCAAAGACATGAAATCTCTGAAGTTGAGCAGCTCTTTGTGATGACAAATTGCAAATGTTGAGTGGCAAGTGCAGAAAATAAACAGAACTCTAAGATGTTTGAATTGGAGAAGGTCAAAGAGCTATGAGGCTAGGGTTTTGAAAAGCTTATATAGATCAAATCAGCCAAGTGAAGGCAGAGGATGGAGGGGAAAGGGAAACCTTGTTTTCACTGCCACAATCCTTCCTCAAGATGGAGTTGTCCCCTGAATAGGGGAAGAAGACATCACTGAAAAGGCATATAAATCATCATACAACTACATGGCATGGGCCTCAGCTCACTGAACAACCTAAAATCAAACTAAAATACATCTAATTTAATTCCTAGAAATAAAACAGAGCTTAAGATAATGAACACTTAAACATAATTCCTCAAAAAGTACTCACAGAATTTATCTATATTGTTATAGTTTATTAAAAAATGAAAGATACATTTTTCTAAGCAAACAACAACTCAAAAGGCACATGTCCTGGACCAAAAACACACAGTGGAGAGAAGTGAAGCTTAATTATAACCATGTAAAGCTGCCCATATAAAAAGATTGTTTATAATCCAAGTTAAGATAACTAAGCATTTCACTTCTTGACAAGATTTAAAAAGTAGTAATAAAAATGGCTTGCTAGATTTCAGGAGAAAGAAGAGAACTGCACCCCTGATGTTTGAGTCCAGTTTTTCCCCAGGAACTTTGTTACCAGAAGAGGCACTGCTGACACTGAGCACTACTTCTTGCTTTGGCTGTACCAGCATATAGAGACATGAATTTTTTGAGAGAGTGAGAGAGCAGGGGAGGGGCAGAGAGAGAGAGAAAGAGAATTCCAGGCAGGCTCTGCACCATCAGCATGGAGCTCAATGCAAGGCTCAAACCTATGAACCACGAGATCATGACCAAAGGCAAAATCAAGAGTCGAACACTCAAAAGACTGAGGCACCCAGGTGCCCCAACATGAATAGATTTTTATTACACATATTTTAGATACCCTGAAAATAGTCTAGGTTGTCTATCAAAGAAAAGAAAGTTGTCATAGACACTATGTTACAAGAAAGAAAAATGTTATTTCAGCAGACACCTTAAAAGTGGCTGTACCCCTCAAATCAACAAATAAAAGCACGCAAAGCACTGTTTAACTTTACCGAGCACTCCCCTTACAGAAGTCATTAACCATCAAAATCTCTCTATAAGGAAAAGGCAAGAATTGCAATAATAGCTGTAGATTAAAATGTGTCACCCAAACTAGGAGCTCAGCAAAATTATTGATAAAGCTGAACACAGACTCAGTTCTTCTGATTTACACTTCAGAGAATTAGTCAGTGGAGTGACTGCATCTGTTGGTATAATGTGCATCTGTCCCTCCTTGGGACTGAACTGAAACTAAATCAGCTCACACTGTTGTCTTAATATCTCTAAAATTATAATTGCTATTTAATCACTATTAAATTGGGCTTGGCCTTGATTTCTTGGCAAGTTTTATTTCATTAGTAATATATTGAGTTTCTTTCTCTATTTTTTCCTATCTTCTTGCCAAACATCTCTTTCTAAGATGATAATATGCAAAGCCTAATTTTTAAAATAAATTTGTAACCACAGTATAAGGCAAATAAGATTACAGATAAGTATCTTTTTCCATTAGAATGCTACCATTAAGCATCATAAAAATATGACAAGTTCAGAAAAACCTCTTTCCCAAGCACAAATTCCCTTTTGCATAGAGGATCAACTTTACTAATACACAATATGAAAATTATGAAACTAAAATACATCTCACAGTTGTGTTTAAATTATATCAAATTTCATCCCTAAAAACATATTATGTTGATACCAGCTTCCTTGGTAGTTGCATTCTTAAATCCAGTTCAGCGAAAGTGTCTAACAAAGAAAAATAAAAATTGTGGCTTGATTGTGCATTTACATAAATGAAATCAGAAAAAACTAATCAACGTGATACAAGTCAAGGTAGTGGTTGCCTTTAAGAGATATGGGAATGAGGACAAGGTCTTTGGGGGTGTTAAGTTTCTTTTCCTGAAATGAGGAGTAGTTAAATGGATACAATCACTTTGTAAATATCCTCTGCGCTATATGTTCATGATTTGTATACTTTACTGAATATAGTATACACCTAAAACTTAAAAAATTATTTTACAAAGATGATAGTGCTTTTGAAACTATTTTTAAAATGTTTTGAAGCTCATTTAGACTTGAATCTAATTAATTCAGCCCCTTCTGGTATTAATGTTGTAGCCAATATGAATGAACATTATTACTTCATATCATTATGACTATGAGGTAATTACATTCATAAGTAGGGACCATGGAAATCAGTTTAACCACTTTACAGTCATATCACACATTGTGGAAGTTTCCAGCATGTAAACTGTAAGGGAGTACTCAAGAAACCCCCTCATTATGTCAAAGGGACATAAGTACCACGTGAAAGAGGTCCTAATGGCCAAAGTTAAGGCAATTTGAATAATGATATAAACAAAGTAGTATTATAATCAAAGGCCTGAAATGAATATCCTTGGATTCTTACTGATATAAATATATTATTTTAAAAAATAAGTGGGACAGAATAAATAGTCTATATATGAAAATTATAAATAATTTGTGTAAATACTCTGCCCTCAGGAAGATGGAATATAATTCTCCGTCCCTTCATTGTGGCCTGCTTCCAAAAACTAAGTTTGAGAAGGGGTGGAGAGATGAGAGAGCAACTTCACAGTGAAGATGCCTGAGAAACAGTACCTCAGCCAGATGATCAAGGTTAACATCAACAGTGACAAACCATGTAAACAGTATGTACCCTTAGTACAATTTGATGAGAACTGCACTTTACATTTGTGGTTTTTCTATCAAAAATCAATAAGCCCAGGTTAACGAGATCAAAGAAATCCCAATCAGGAACCTTCAATAAAATACCTGACCAATACTCCTCAAAACTGTCAAGGTCATCAAAACCAAGAAATGTCTAAGAAACTGTCAAATTCAAGAAGAGCTTAAGGATATATGACAATGGAATGTGTCATCCTGAATCATCATAAAGGCATTAAATAAAGATTAAGAAACTCTGAATAAGTAGGGACTTTAATTAATAATAATGTATCAGGGCACCAGCGTGGCTCAGTTGGTTGAGCTTCCAACTCTTGATTTTGACTGGGGTTATGATCTCACGGTTTCTGAGATCAAGCCTCATGTCAGGCTGTGCACTGAGCAGAGGATTCTTTCTCTACCTCTCTCTCTGCCCTTCCCCTGCTCACTTGCATGCTCTCTTTCTCCCTTCCTCTCAAAATAAATAAACTTAAAAAATAATAATTTATCAATATTGGTTTATTAATTGTGACAAATGTTCCATACTAATGTAAGACACTAATAATAAGGGAACTGGGTGTTGGGACAATAGAAACACTGTACTCTCTTTGCAATTTTTCTGTAAATCAAAAGCTATTTTAATATAAAAGTTTGTTTAAACAGAATGAATGTGATTAGAAAATTAGTTTGACATGTGAAATTATTTCTAAAGGAAAAAATGGCAACTTACACATATTATTAAATTTTTTTTTCTCATATCTTTATTGGTTTAGGCTAATTCTCAGTGATTCCAAATATTTTCTATTCCTTCATGGTCATCCTCCTCATTACTCATCCATGAAGCCATTTAGTTTTAGTTAATGGGATTTTGATTAGCATGAGAGGTATAAGGAATCAAAAAGATATGTGCCACCTTTCACACTGGCAATAAATGTGAGTCAAAAATCTTACGTCTTCATATTTCTCACCTATAAAACTGTGATCTTAACTATATTTTGTTAAATGCTAATATTTCTAGGCATTAAAATACTCAGTATATACTAGTCTTTAGTAATGACTGATGAAATCACATCTTATCTACAAAATCTTCTATAGTTTGTAGAAGGCATAACCAGCTATTAATAATTCCGGATGGTGGGAAAACAACAGAAATAAATGGAATAGAAATTATTATAAAATGGGCCTACTGCCCAATGGATTTTGAACCACTCAGAAATTTAATTATTGCCAAATTTTTAAAGATTCTGTAAACAGGAGCTCAGTTGGTTAAGCATCCAACTCCTGGTTTCATGCCAGGTCATGATCTCACAATTCTGTGGGCTGGAGCCCCACATCAGGCTCTGTGCTGGCAGTGTGGATCATGCTTGGAATTCTCTCTCTCTTTCCCTCTCTCTCTGTCCCTCCCCCATTCACACGCTCTCAGTGACTCTTAAAAGAAATAAATACACTTTAAAAATTTAAAATTAAAAAATAAAGGTTCTGTAAACAACTTAAAAATCCAAGCAGAACCTCCTTATTGATACCATTTGTCGATGCATTATGAATTGTAATACAGTATCATACCTAGCAGAGCTGTGGAGATTTGAATAAAGTTTGCAAAGACTGCCCCAATCTTGTTTCACAGCTTTTTAAATCAGAGGTTTCATAAATACTGAAAAATATTTTTGATGAGAATCTTGTCTCCATTAATACTATGGTATACATCCTACTGTTATGCAGAATTAACTTACATAAAAATAAATGACATATTTTTCCTTCCAAGTAGGTTGAAATAACGATGTTAAAAATAATAAAACTGAAATAAAGGGTAGACATATGCATTTTTGAAGTTGGCAGTCATATCTTAACAGGCCATTGGAAATGTTTCAATTCCTTAGAGATTAAGGAAGAAACAGTTTGTCAGGTTTCAATGAAAATATCGAACATTATATTTGAAAGATACCTCAACATTCTCTTACCACTGTAAACCTCCTGCCAAGAATCCTAGAAGATATATATACTTCATGCCCATTAGCATCAATTAAACTCCCATACTATGGAGCAAATACCTTAGAAATGTCAGACTGGGGGCGCCTGGGTGGCTGGTTGAGTGAGCATCCTACTCTTGATTTTAGCTCAGGGGAGGATCTCGTGGTTCTTAAGACTGAGCCCTGAGTACAGGTTCTGTACTGTTAGCACAGAGCCTTCTTGGGAGTCACTCTCTCCATCTCTCTGCCCCTCCCCTGTTCATGATCTCTCTCTCTCTCTCTCTCTCTCTTTCTCTCTCTCTCTCTCTGAAAATAAATAAATAAACCTTAAGAAAAAGAATTAACATCAGACTGGTTGAAAATTTAAAAACCCAGGTAAAATAAGTTTTGAAAATCAGTAAGCCTAACAACATAAACAGCTGAATGTTCTGGACTAGGAGGAAGTGGTGTTCAGTTATGGAATCTTATTGAAAAGGACTCTGAGTTAGCATGTCATCATTCAAGAAAGATATAATCAGAGATGTGATATTGAAGAGACCAGGATTTTCCAAAGAGTCAAGGAAAGCTTGACATTCTAGACCAAGAAAAAATATGGTATACTCTAGAAAATCCATGCAATCCCAGATTGATAGATTAAGGCTTGGGATAGTAGTCTTTGAATTTTCTTGTAAGTAGTGAGTCTAGTATGGGTGGGAGAATTATTCACGTGGTTAATATTGGCTTCTAGGCTTGCTAGCAAAGAAATGAAGATAAGAAAAGAGATGTTAAAATGTGAGAAAATGAACAATTCGATACTGAATCTGAGAGTAAACATATCAGATTGAGGTGTGGTGGAATTTAAGGAAATAAAAGAAAAGGGAAGTTTTCCTTTCTGTCATTTAAAAGATATCTAGAAATAAATAGCCCAGGTCTGATTCCACAGAATCAGGGAGTCAGTCACCTTTTATCTTGTCCTGCGTTTATTTTCAGCTCATACTTTAATTCTCATGGTCCAAAAAGGCAACTGGAGCTCCAGATATCACACTTGTTGTCAAGCCAGTGGGATGAAGGAAACAGGATAATCCCTTTCCCCAACTCACTTTAAGGACACTTTTACTCAAAATTTTGCTTACATCTTATTGACCAGAAAGAACTTAGTCACCTGGATGAGACCATCTCTAAAAGAAGCTGGAAAGTACAATATTTGCTTCCAGATAGTTATGCTTACCACCAATCGTGGGTTCCATCGTCAAGGTGAAAGGAGAAAGAATGTCAGAGATAGGTAACTAGACTTTCTCCCATGGTTCTTCTAGCATCTAACATTTCAGAGTTAGAGATGTTCTGGATAATAATAACGTCCAGGAATATTATTTTGTTCAAGTGGAGAGAATATAAAAGATACTGATATTGAGGAACTTGAATACTTGAGGTGCAGAAGTTGAATGAATTTTGTACATCGAGAGCGAAATCACTCAAAACAATAGAATATTCAAAGAATAAATATTGAACCATATTCAAAACCCTCACTGGATTTTGGAAAAAGTATAATCAGAGGGTGTGATATTTCATAGTAGGAGTATTTTCATAACAAGATGGGAGAATCATGATATAGAGTTCATAGACTTCTAACTTCATCCCTCCAAGCCAGGAGATGCAGAAGGTAAGGATGAATGAGAAGTGTTCCCAACAGATTTGGGGCTCAACCACAATTTTGTCATTCATTAGTTTTGTGACTACTGCAAGGTATAAAAGCACCTTGTTTCCTCATTTATGAGCTAGGAATAATCCCTACATAAAAGTATACAGTAAAGATTAAACAATATAATATTAAAACATTGCTGAACTCCTACTAGAGTCTCAGAAAATTTTAGCCACATGTTCTCCTCCATCCAATAGTCCCCAATTTTTCTGAAGCAGTTTTTTTTTTCAGGTTACAGTCTTTTCTACAAAAGTTTAGGACAGAATATAAGAATACCATGGATTGAAAATATATAAATAACCTTTAATTACAAAGGTTCATATTAGACTTCATTTATGATGAATGGGGATGCTCTGTTAGGTCATAAATTCAGCCACTTATTTCTCTTAGTACCTTCTATTAGACATTAGGAGAGAGAGGGTGCTGTGAGTCTTAATGCCATGTAGGAAGAATAAGCAAATAACCTCCCAGGGTGCCACTTTGCTAAAAGCCTACCATATGTCCATGACACAGTGAAGCATTAATAGCACATTTCATTTTATATCCCCACTTGACAAGCACAACTCAAAGCAGGGATGAGCTTGAACTACATGAGCTTGTCTATTTCCCATTATTACTAATTATGTGCACACAGCAGGAAGATCACCTCTCTTCAGACTAAGGCTTAATTTTTAGGAGAGAGATTATAAAAAGTCAGTAAACCTTCCAAGTCATGAATGATTTGTTATATTTATTAGCCCTTAAATACCTGCAGATATTTTATTCAATGACCTTAATTGTTATTTAGTTGTGATCACATACTCTTTAAAAAATTACATCATTTTTATTTTAATTTTTTATTGTTTTTTTGTTTTTTTAAGTTTTTATTTATTTTTGACAGAGAGAGAGAGAGAGAGAGAGAATGAGAGAGAGAGTATGTGTGAGTGTTAGCTGGGGAGGGGCAGACAGAAAGCGAGACACAGAATCTGAAAACTGTTCCAGGCTCTGAGCTGTCAGCACGAAGCCTGATGTGAGGCTTGAACTCACAAACTGTGAGATCATGACCTGGGCCAAAGTCAGATGCTCAACTGACTCAGCTGCTCAGACACCCCTATTTTTTAATATTTTTAAACCATTATTTTTAATCTGTTGCCTGGCAAGACCTAGTGAACTCTGTCTTCATAAAGAACCCTGGCCAAGCCATTTTCTGATTGCAGAGTAGAAAAATTATCTCAGGACTCAGAGGTACCAGTGAAAGAAATGAAATACATAAAAGCAAAAACCATTGTCTTTTATTTGAATATTGCTAGAGTAAGCCAGTTTTAAAATGAGATAAGAAAATTTTACATCAGTTTTCCAGGTGATTTCCTATTTGATCTTTCTGATTATACAAGGATGTATTTATGAAATGCTTTAGCAGTAGCACAAGATATGATGGTACAGGACACACTAGTAATGCTCTTCTCTGTGCAGTTTACCTCAGGATATTTACAATGTGTAGAAAAGTTTAAGTCTCACAATTTTTCAGTCTTTTACCCTGGGTTACATACTTTTAAAGTGTTTATAAACCATTGGAGAGAAAGCATATTTTGATAAGATGGAACACTGGCAAAGCTACAGAGCCTGTCACTACAGTAAACCAAACTGAACTTATTCTTTGATCACGATCTGCCTACATTTTAGAGAAAACGATTTTCTTATGGAACATCCAATAGTCAAATAAAATCCATTCCTACATCATAATGCAGAGAGCAAAATAAGCCAAAATCCAATGCTTGGAAATATATGGAGTTAACACTTACCTTCTTCATTCCTAGTTGAGGGAACACATTTTCTTTTTATCCAAGTCCCAATTCAACTCCAGGTCTCTGAAAATTCCTCAGTGTTAATATGTTTTTTGCCAAATGATCTTTCAGCAGATTTTGTTTGTGGAAATTTTTCTTGAGATTTCATATTTTGAGCCTCTCCTTTTAAAATTATATCGTCAGGCGTGTTAGAAGCATTTTTATAGAAGGAAAACTCTATGTCTGTCAAATGTTACCTTTAAAGTAAATGTTCATAAAGGTGTATCTTCAATCAAGTGAAGCATGATCATTATACTGAGTTCACAGAGAAGGCAATAAGTGCCACAGAGGGAAGAGGAGAGATATAGGTCGCACATTTAAAAAAAAAAGACCCCAAAATTTCAATTAATTATAGCAGCTGTATTTTTCTTTCAAAGATTCAAAAGATGTACTCCTTTTTCCTAATTTTAGAAAAAAAGTTTTGCAATTCACGACTGATTATGAGGTTAGCTGCAGTTTTGTCACATATATACGGCCTTTACTATGTTGAGGAATATTCTCTCTAACCACACTTTGATGAGAATTTTTATCATCAATGGATGTTGAATTTTGCCAAATGCTTTTTCTGCATCTGTTAAGATGAAATGATTCTGTTGATGTGATGTATCACGTTGATTGATTTGCAAATATTGAACCATCCTTGCCTCCTAAAATAAATCCTGCCTGATTGGGGTGAATGATCCTTCTAATGTATTGTACTTCTAATGTAATGAATGTGGTTTGCTAATATTTTGTTGAGAATTTTTGCATTTATGTTCATTGGAGATATTGGCCCATAAGTTTCTTTTCTGTGCTGTCTTTCTGGTTTAGGTACCAGGGTAATGCTAGTCTCATAGAATTTATTTCAAGCTTTCCTTCTTTTTCTAATTTTTGGAGTAGTTTGGGGAGATAGGCATTTACTCTTCTTTAAATGTTTGGTAGAATTCACCGGAGTGTTCATCAATACACAAATGGATAAGGAAGATGTGGGATATTGCGCAGCCATAAAAAGAAAGAGATTCTGCCATTTTCAACATGGATGGACCTGAGGGGTATTATGTTAAGTGAAATAAGTCAGACTGAGGAAGACAAATACCCTATGATTTCACTCATGTGTGGAATCTAGCAAAGGATGAATAAAAAACAAAAAGCAGAATCAGACCTACAAACACAGAGAACAAACAGATGGTTGCCAGAGGGAAGAGGGCAGGGAGGTGGGGAAAATGAGTAAAGGGGAGTGACAGATACAGTCTTCCAGTTATGGAACTTATAAGTTACAAGAATAAAAGGCACAGCATAGGGCATACAGTCAATGATATTGTCATAGCATTGTATGGGAACCAACAATAAGTATGTTTGCCCTGCATAATGTATAAGCTTGTCAAATTACTATGTTGTACACCTGAAATTAGTGTAAATTGTGGTCAATTATACTAAGAAGAAAAATAAGTAGTAGTAGTAGATGAAGAAGAAGAACTCTTCAGTACCCAAGAAAGCATCTCTGATTATTTGGCCTCACACATCTACCTCAAGTGAATTCCAGAAGCTGCTTCAAGGTAAAACTATGGTCATTTATTCTTCCAGGGGACAAAGACATATGCTGGAATTTCCTCCCCTTCAAACATTCTGCCAATCCCCAAATGGTCAGAATCAAGTCTATTTTCCAGATCAGCTTTAGGGAAAGGCCTAGAACTATCCAGCAAAGCATTCTCCCATCTAGTAACTAACAGGTGATTCACAGAGCAACTTCTACTACTAAAGATAAAATGTGAATTCAGATTGAGTGAAGATATTAACTCTGTCCGTACTGCAGAGTGGGCAGAATAAGACTGCTAAGAGTGAACAAATAAAAAGCAATCATGGACTAGTAAGATATTCTTCTTAAGTTGTATAAGTGCAAAACAAGATTAAAAAAAAATAAAGAATTGCAATTATTTCAACCTAGCTGGTTATTCTATGCAGGAATAGGATTAGATGATCTTTTCTTCTTTTTAAATTAATTAGATAAACACTCGGAAATTGATTGTGGTTACAAATCAAGCTTCTGGAAAGAGAGTAAAGAAACCACCGGAAATGTGCATGAAAATGCCTCATTAAAGGTATAGTCAAGCTACCTGGCTCCAGCCTGGCCCTCTGACTCACACAATTGAACCAGCTGCCAAGCATCTCCACGGAGGATTGCCATTAGAATGCTAGCTAAGTGGCAGGAATTAAAATACAGCCTTTCTACTGTTCCTTCTCTACCTTTGCAACAGTCATAGCGTGTTATCAGTATTGAGAAACTAGGGGAAAAGGAAAAAAAAATGAATGATTTCTAGATCAAGAAAATTTATATTCCATTCAAATAAGGACAATTACAGAAGAATCTTGTTTCTGTTTTTGTAATAAAGGAGATTTGTCACACTAATTTAGCCATCATGTCTATCTGTGCTATATATGCTATAGTAATAAGCATTTACTAGTTTAAGTGGATAAATCACATTCATGTCTAAGTAAAAATTTACTTTTTTGGCATGTCCTCTACTTCTGACATTTGACACTGGCCCCAAACAACCATCCAGATTCACAGCTTTGACATCACTTTTACCACTTGATTCACTCTTCCATCTAACCCCACCTCTCCTTCTATCTCTCCCAGACTGCTCTCAGTTCCAGCAACAGCCCCGACCACACCTTCTCGTACACTGATTCCTTCCCGCACACATGCACTGTGCAGATTCCTGAGAGAGCCCCCTTCTCATGGCCTGCTTTTGGTTATATCCCCTGCTCAAATGCCTGCAACAATTTCTGAAAGCCTCCAAAAATAAAGGCCTAGTGCCTGGATAAGTATTCAAGGAAGGCATTCAAGTCCTCACTCTGATCTGACCCCAACTTTTCCCATACTTTTTCCCATTGCTCTCCCTTTGAATAATCCTATGATCCAATTAGATGGCTCTCTTGGATCTGCCCGGCAAAACCCTCTTTCTCTCGCCAGATCCATCGCATCCACCGCCCAAGAGGCTTCTTTCCCTATGGTCGGAAGCAAATCCCTTGCCAGTTTCATCTGGCCTCCTTCAGGTCTGTTTTCAAATTCCATCTCCTCAGAAAAGTTTCTGTTGAAAACACACAATATGTTAGGACCTCGGTTTTATGCACTTCTGACATCTGTTTCTTCATGTAGTTTTTATAGCATGTATCATTAATTAAATATTGCATAATTACCTGAGTAATCTGCTTCTGCTAAAAGACAGTGAGTGCCATGAAAGCAAAAAGTAGTACCTGTTTTTAATTCTGTACTGCCAGCCCCTGGGGATGTGGTGATCATCCCCTCTTACCACCCATGTGCAGTTTTCTGTCCCTGTACTGGAATTGTTCTCCAACAGACTGTGCACTGCACTGATGTGACATGATGATGTGTGTATGCATCTTGTCTGCAGCCTACATGCTTTATTCACCTCTGTCTCCCTGACAGCACCTTGTACAAATCTGTGCAGTACTGTTCAGTAAATGTTTAATGTAATTGAGTGGAAAAATAATTCAAAGAAGGCTTTGTTCACCTATAAAACCTAGAAGTAAAAACTGACCTTCAGAAGATTGGGATTATTAGCTCTGACTTCAGATCAGTATACAGTCTTGTCTAAAGGAGAATAAATGAAGTTTACACTTTCGGCCATTAAAGAGATCTTCAGCCTTGACCCTTTAATCACTTTAAATAGATTTATCTTGATGTTTATCATGTTAACACTACAAGTAGAATTTACTTCACATCTGTATAATACAAATTCCTTCCAAAGTCTTTTAAATTCTTTTCGTCATACATGTGTACTCAACTTCTTCACACAGAAATATATCCAGCGTGCTAAAAGGCCAACTGTTTTAGCAACATGAACTCTTTGCTACATCCGTAATTCTCCACATGTCAAGACAATTCAACCAGCTTTTCTTGAGAGTCAATGTGTCAGTGGCTCTAGCATTTCTACAGCAGCTCCAGAATTTCTATAAAGAAATGCAGCAATATAGTTATAGCTGAGTAGTATTAAGAGAAGACTTGTCTTTAGGTGTAATTTCATCATGAATGTGCTGCTTTTATTAAAACACTGTGTCCACCTGGAGTGGCCTGGATGGAAGCTAATGTAGATTATGGGGAACATATTCCCACACTACTAACTGATGGTACCACTGGCCAGTTCAAGTAAAACCTAAAATTTCTGTAGTTATAGTTTTTCATGTTGCCTTAGAAACAAAAATTAGGCAATAATTTTCCTTTCTCTTTCCAAATTTAACTGAGGAATAACTGACAAATATAATCATATACATTTAAGGTGGACAATGTGAGAGGTGCCTGGGTGGCTCAGTCAGCTAAGCATCTGACTTTTGCTCAGGTCATGATCTCACTATTTGTGAGTTCAAGCCCTGTGTAAGGTTCTGTGCTTACAGCTTGGAGCCTGAAGCCTACTTTGGATTCTGTGTCTGTCTCTCTCTCCCCCTCCCCTGCTTGCACTCTGTCTCTCTTTCTGTCAAAAATAAACATTAAAAAAATGTTTAAGTGGACAATGTGATGATTTGTTATACATACACACTGTGGAATGACTACCAAGATCAAGATAATGAACACATCTATCACCTCACATACCTTTTAAAAAAAATTTTTTGTGGTAAGAATGTTTATGATCTACTCTCAGCAAATTTCAAGTATACAACCGTATGTTTTTAACTATGTTAAAAAGCATATGTTTTAACTAATTACCATGCCATACTTTAGACCTTCAGATCTCACTATCCTTATAACTGGAACTTTGTACCTTTGACCTACATCTCCCCATTCTGCTGTCCTCACTGCTCCTGGCAACCACCATTCTCTCCTCAGTTTTTCTATGAAATCAGCAGGGGATTTGGGGGAGGGGTCGTTTACTTGTTTGTTTGTTTAGATTACACATACACTCTACTATTTATCTTTCTCTGTTTAGCTTATTTTACGCTAGACAGGTTCATCCATGCTGTCACAAATGATAGAAGAATTTTCTTCTTTTATGGCATACTAATGTTCCATTGTGTTTGTGTGTATGTGTGTGTGTGTTTATACTTAAATCTTTTATCTGTTCATTTAGGTTGTATCAATTATTGTGAATAATGTTGCAATAAATATGGTGTGCAGATATTTCTTTAAGATACTGACATCATTTCCTTCAGATGCAAATTTTTCATTCTTCCACAATCAACAATCTTGTAAAGGGGGAGGATACTTAGTAATGAGGAAACAGGTGCTCTATGACTTTGAGTCAAAATGCTGATTTATACAAAGTTCAAATTTAAAATAATGTTTATTAAAAATAGTTGTTTGAGTACCATCTGCATATGAGTCAAGATTTAGTGCTGATTTCTTTTCTTACAAAGAAATTAAAGTGTACTTATTTTATTTGGAGAAGAAGTGCTTTCCCAATTGTCATCAAGACATATATCATCCTGTAAAATAATGGTTTCTCTCATTCCTATCCACCGAATAAAAACCTCTGTAAGATAAAAGGGGAACGTAATCAATGCTGTTTGCATTCACTAACAACTGCTGAACCGAGATGAGGGAGAAGCAGGCAGAGATGGAGCCAGGTCCCACCCCTGCTTATTATATTCCCGCTCCTGCTGTCCTCCTTCTGGCTCTATAACCAGACTACCCATCACAGTGTTTCCCAATTAGGGTATGTGAGTTCTACTGAAGACAATTTTTTTCAGTTTATTTATTTGAGAGAGAGAGAGAGAGACACAGAGAAAGAGCACAAGTGGGGGAAGGGCAGAGAGAGAGAGAGAATCCCAAGCAGGCTCTGCACTATCAGGACAGAGTCGATGCAGGGCTTGAACTCATGAACTGCAAGATCATGACCTGAGCCAAAGTCAGATGCTTAACTGACTGAGCTACCTAGGTGACCCTGATTATACTTTTTTTCCCCACATGTTTATTTTACTAACAATCTAAGATTTTATACATCCACCTTCTGGATATCTATCAGTACTTGAGTGTAGCTTCATCATTTTGGCACCCATGTATCTGTCTTTCTTATCCTACCAAGGCCTAATAGCTCACCTATTTGTTGAGGCTAATGACAAAAACACAGATGGGAGGTAAATATACAAATAATATTTTCATTCTGCATGAACGTTAGATGGATATCACTGACCACTCTCAAAACAATGGTTGTATAACTGTTTCCATGAAGACAAGTGAAGGGACTTTTGAGTTACCCCTGGGCCAAGCATGAGGGAAGGTAAAAGATATGCCAAACTCAAAAGACCCTGCCTTGTAGCAGCTGGTTGCATATTTACATTCTGAGCACTGATTCAGTTTTAGCAACCAACATCATGTGGCATAGTAAAATGGTGTTTTTAAATAAAATTTTATGTTCTCTTTGCATTTTGCTTGCACTGATTGAAAAGATTATTTGAGAGGTTGGGGGGTAAAGGCTGGATTGATACTATGAGGAACCGCCCTCTACCACTGGCTCCCAACTGACAGCACCACTACGGAGCACAGCAGGAACACAGCATTCCTGCACCATCACACGTAATGTTTTATGTTGCTGTAAATCAAGACAAAAATCAGCCATCATTTTTCTATTCTTCTCCATTCAACAACCTCATAAAAAGGAGTAGACTATCCATCAATTAGTAAACAATCTTGAACACTTAAAAATATTGAAAACAAAATGGAAGAAAATAATTTTAAACTACATTGATGGATATGATCATTTTTGTTTTCATTTAAGAGGGGCCATGCACTTCTCAACTTTGAGAAACACGGCTCTTACCTACCCAGAGTTGTTGGTCCTAACTTTAGTAATAGCATCCCATTCATGCCTTAGAAGACCACTCCTCTGTTCCACATGGTTCGAGTAGAAGTAAAAATCATGCTGCTGCTTTGTCCCTTATCCAAGGTATGGGCACATGACTCCCATTTAGAGCAGTCAGATTTTCCCTCCCAGGTATGTCACTATTGGATGGAGATATAAGATGGACAGAATTACTTCCAAGGAATATAGCAAGAGCGCTTGGTACTGAGATGACAGTCTTCTCTTCTTTCTTGGATACCTTTTGCTAAACTTACTATCCTCTATTACGAGTAATGCATTACCCTTCCTATAAATTCATTTCCTTTTCTTAAATTTAATCAAAATCAGTTTCTACTGGTCACCTAGAATCCTAACTGATGTCCTTGTGTAAACAAAACTAACCCACAACCACAGAAATATCACGGAAGAAAACTAAAAAACACTCACAAGTCTAGAGAAGGATAGAGTAGAGAAAAGCAAGATTGTGCATCATATTGGTTTTTTTCTTTGGATCTCCAGAGTCCCAAAAGTATCTGGTATTTAAATGTCACTCTGTAATGGTTTGTTTAGTAAGTTAATTTATATTAAAATTAGATATATCACTCTAGAGCATTCATGATATAAATTAATGTGGCTTGAATTTGAAGACCTTTTCTATGTCCTCCTCTAATTCACACCTAATTCTCTGTCAAACTATCCACATTACTTACCAAATTTCCTCCTTAGGACTATCAAGTATGTTACATGGCAGCACCAATTATTCCAAATTCTCTAATAATTCACAAGGTCTGATGAAGTCTAAAGTGAGAACCATGGAACAAGGAATATTAATTTAATTGGTAGCACAGATTCTGTCAGGAGTACTGCCATTATCAACAACTTGACTAATATATTCTAAGTCCTTTTTGTTGAAACACACTATATGGAAATCACTTTCACGTATGCAAAACCTCTGTGACCTAGCTTGTTCTTTCTCAGAGCTTTGAACACCAGTTAGCTTTACCTGTACTTGTACTTGTACATGTACTTGTAAAAATTTTAAAAACTTTGTTATAATCCTCTCTCTGCCATTAATTAGCTTTATGACCTTGATTGAGTTATTCATTCCTTCCAAACCTCAGCTGCTGTGTTTATCTATCCACGTGTATACTTTGAGAGGGAACTTTTTTCTTTGATCATATCATGCTCTCTCTCACCTTCATACTTTTTTACATGTTAGATATGTTCCCTTCCTCATGATCTCCTTATTTGCTGCAAATAAAGTTTACTTTGGGCAATGAAGGGAAGAGAAGAGAAGGGGAGGGGAGGGGAGGGAAGGGAAGGGAAATAAAGACAGAAAGAACGAGAGAAAGCAGAAAGGGAGGAAAGAAAAGAAGAAAGAGAGGAAAGAAAGAAAGAAAAGAAAAGAAGAAAGGAAGAAATAGGAGGGGAGGAAAGGGGAAAAGACAAAAAGGAAAAGAATTCTTGCCTCTTGTTGACTGCCTGGCTTTTTATTCATTAGCATACACTCAATCAATACCTCTTGCTAGAAGAATCCAAACTGCTCTAGTGGCCCCTCTCTGCTCCTACAGCATCCTGGGCATGTCTCTCCCATAACTCTCATCACACTAGGTCATTACTGTTCTTGTTGACCTGTCCATCTCTTCTCTTGGACTAAGAGCTCTTTGTACAGGCTGTATCTTATTCCTATGCTACTCTTATTACTTAATATAGTCCTGTGATTATTAAGAGCTCAATAAGTGAACTAATGAATAAATGCACAGATGAATAAAAAAAAAACATATTCTGTTCTAATACTGGTGTTTTTCACAACCAAATGGCATATTTGGTAAATATTACTCTATAGATATAAAAACCATTGGAATAATGCTTAATCTCATTAAAATACAAACTGTAAGTGAAGGAAAGAAATCTGGCTACATCCTTTCCTGCTAAAAGAGGACTATACGTGGGATCTACTGTTTTTATGATCTTTAGATCAGCTTAATTGCAATGCAGGTATTTATATAAATGCAATTATGCTATTTATAGTTAATTCACTATAAATGTTTTCTTTTAATGATTTCAGAAGTTAAAGGAATAAATGAACATCATCATTGTCATAACAGTTTTAATAATTGAGTTTTGAATAATAAATGAATAATGTACAAGAATGTAATTTGAAAGCAGCCTAAATATGCTGCTTTTCATGATATAAAAATTATTATATATAAAAATCTCATCATTTCACTGATAAGATACTAATATTACATAAGAGAAAATGCCAATGCTAATAATTCACTAAACTCTTTTCAAAACATATTTTAATAGAGTTTCATTTCAAGTTTTCTTTACTATCACTGTAGTGAAATCAAATATATCTTATTTTAAGCCTAAAAAGAAATCATTAGGGAGAGTTCAAATATTTGTTAATGGTGGAATTTTACTAAGACAGATATGGCATACCATTCAGATTTATGTTTATCATTCATATTTTACAACTACAAATGCTTCATGGTCTGAGCCCGAACTGCACTGTTTCTAATAGCTCAAAAACACACATCTCTGGAAACCAAAGTATGTTGACAAGATGCTATTTTATTTTTTATAATTATTTTTAAGTGTTGTAAATGGGGGGAGATGGAAAACTGAAACTTTGAGACTCTAAATTTCATCTATATAATTAGTAAATATGATGATGACCACTGTTCTAAAAGTTCAGTAGATTGTTTACAAATGCCCAGAAAAGCAATACATAAAGAGAAAAAAAAAAAAAGGGAGAAGACTCAGAGTCAAAATGCTTAATGTCTTACAATCATACAGTTTCTCTGGAGGAGCTGAATAATATAGATGCATCAGGAAACCTGTGAAAAGCAATCAATGCAAAGAACTTTTCAATCACCATTTTTCCTTGACCTCATATATTATCCATATTTGTGGTTATTCTCATTTTTTCATATTTGTTTCTTAAATGTATCAGAAAGATGAATTGATTTAGAGATTAAATAATATTTTTCTCTAACATTTGGTACACTCAGGGAAACCATAAATTTTAGGACAGGTAGAAAGGCAGCAAAAGTAACTGTATATATTATGCAAAAAGAAAAGGTCAAGAATGAACAGTTAGGGGTACAGTGAGTCATCATTAGCTTAGAATAGAATTGAATTGATCACCGCAGCTCAAAATGCCACTGGGTTCTCATCTAAAAAAACTTGTACCATCAATTTAAAATTAAAAAGCTCACTTTTACCTCTTCTCAAGAATCAATAAAGGATGTTGGTAAGTTACAAAAATTGCATTGTCAACCATTTGGCTTTCACAGCTCTGGGAACTATCCCCTCCAGCTCCCAACAAGAAGAGCCTGTTTCCCTGAAAACTGAATGGTTTAGACCCACTGCTAGTGAATTTTCAATCTGGTAACGATCACCTTAACTAGGAATCCCTTTTTAATTACTTATACAATTTTTATATACTTTGAAATCATGTCACTGGTTTTGTTTACTTTCATTTTCACTATTTGTTATTATATCATCAGTTAAAGTAAGAGCTTTTGTGGCGTGCTTACTCTCCCTAGCACTACGCCAAGACCTTTATGGAAATTATCTCATTTCAGCTCTATAAGAACCGAATTCAACAGGTGCTCTTATGATCTTCATTTTATAGGTGGGAAAATTGAGGCTTAGGAAGGATTTCTTGGTCTGCCTACTGAAAGAATGTGAGCCCTTCCCAGATCTGTCCAATTCCTGAATGCACACTCATCCATGAATTTAGACTGCTTGAATAAAAAACAGGATCATACCACTTGATATCTCATTTTAATGATTATTGTTGTTCATAAAATATCCCTTTTATTTTAAGTTAAACAATAAACAGGAAAATGAAGTTCCTATAATGCAGAAAGATGTCTACTTTATTGAGCAAAACTACTGTTCAGTCTTGATCCTTTCACAGTATTACCATCAGCAATTTATATCAGATTCACAAACATTCTGTACCAAAGAAGATCAGAGCAAATTTTTCTATTCAGTCTCAGCTTACTCTATAGAAATAGATGCTTTATTAAAACATGTACACAATAATTATTAAATGTTTGAATTATAGATACTAATAGACTATTATGAGCAGAAAAGAGAATCTCATAGCCTTCAGATCAAATCTCAGCAAAAACTAGAAAAAGTTTCAAACATTAAACATTACATGGTTCAGCATAGTACTCTCTAAATTTCATGATGCCCAATACATCCTAAATCTCTTAAATCAGACACAACATTTCCAATGGGCTTCCTTTGATTCTCTAATGTACTGATTTTTTTAGACTGCTTTACACCAAAAGCATCTTCAATGTTCCTCCTGAGGTTTTTCAAAATATATCAAGCTGCTTATTTAGAACCTATATGATAATTCAACCTCAGTTATTTGTACAATATCTACACAGACCCACACCCAAAGAAATGGATAGTTAAGAAGCACCATAAAAATAAGGCTTTCATGAAAACCCCAAGATAGTCTGTTATTTACTCTCAAAATCCTACATGGCCACTTTTCTCCTTTTGAGAAGCTTTGTCTCCTTTTTTTTTTCCTCCTGATTGTTTCTGAACACAAATAATTATATAGCAAATAAGATTGTGCATTCAGGATTTATTCAAATAGAGCATTCATTTTTGTGGGACCATTCTTCATTTATTCAGATCATAGTTTCTTAATTTATATTTTAATCTAAAATACCATTTCTTAAAAAAAAATTTTAAAGTAGTTCATCTAGGAGCACCTGGGTGGCTCAGTTGGTTAAGCACGGATGCTTGATCTCTGCTCCCATCATGATCCTACCATTTGTGAGTCCAAGCCCCACATGGGCTCTCTGAGAGCACAGACTCTGCTTCGGATTCTCTCTCTCTCCCTCTCTGCCCCTCCCTTACTTGCATTCTTTCTCTGTCTCTCTGTCTCTCAAAAGTATTTTTTAAAGACAAAAAAATAAAGTGTTCATCTATATTTATTTGTCCAAGACTTCCATACACTGAAACCCATGATTCCAAATGGTTGATCCTTTTACCAGACTTTATAGCTCCATAATTGCCAAACACCAGTAGACCTATATGGCGCTACAGTTAAAAGTTTGAGATATGACCAAAGAACTTGATGCCCTCATAACATAAAAGTGTATAATATAATGCACTTGCTCCCAAAATGTGGGAAACTTAACACTGAGTACTTGTTATGGTTCAGTTAGTACACATTTTTAAATCTAATGTAATATAGTTATTAAATATATATCAAAACATATTATCAATACATCAAAATTGTGATACTACTTAAGGACATGGTAAAATAATATATAGGTTTTATTTTAAGTCATTTTAATAGACAATAATGAATGTGAGTAATAGGTGGGGCTGGTATAAAAGCACAATGCAAAAGTTACAAAAATTATGTAAGAATGACTTAAGTTTGAAAAACAGTGATATAATATAAAAATAGTTGAAAGTTGGCTATAGTCTCAAAAGAAGCATCAAAATTAGGACATCCTAAATTACTATAACTAATTCATAGTTGTACTTGAAGTTAAGAAAGAGAATAGTTTGGTTCCATATTAGTGAATAACATCTTCAGGCATATCTTGAAGCTAATGTTTTATTCAATGTGACATTACAAGCATTAACTTTTATAAACCAAGCCAAGAAATAAAATGTGCTGCATTTTAAATAATGTATACTATTTATAGATTTTGCTCCCACTCAGATAGGTGCTTTACTCTGTAAAAGACAATAAATACCTAGGGCCTGAAAAGATTTGTGTTTCTTAAAAGCCTTTCTAAAAATTTATTTGAGCCAGAAATATTAAGAACCATGTAAAATAAAGCAAAATTAAGAGTAAAGTAGATCCCATTCCTGCTGCTACATTACAGTAAGAATGTGAGGAAAAGCAGGTTCCATTTAACAGGTGCAAAAGAGAACATTGCTGAATTTGTAAAACTCAGAGTAGGTAAAGTTTAAAATTTTGACCACTCTCTAAAATTGTGTGAAATGTATGTGTTTTATATTTTGTAGGGGAAACTAAATACAATTAGTACTTTTTTTTTTTAAGTTTATCTATTTTGAGAAAGCACATGCACCTGTGCGAACTGGTGGGGGTGGGGGCAGAGAGAGAGAACGAGAAAGAATCCCAAGCAGGCTCTGTGCTGTCAGCGCACAGTTCAATGTGGAGTTCATCTCATGTTGGGGCCCAGTAGGCCAAAAAACCTCCCACAGAGCAACCGTTGATGGCATTGCCTCCGGGACACAGGAAAAGTGACCATTGATGGCTATGCCTCCGGGGCACAGGAGAACAATTTGGGAAGTTGTGGAACAAGTCGAAAGACTGTGAAACAACATTTGGCCTCCTGGGCTGCACACACGGCTTCTGTTTAACCTATGATTTTCTGGTTGCTTTGCAAAAGCAAAAAGGCATATACCTTTAAGTTTTGAATCAACTTGGGTCAGTTAGTGACACCAGCTTTCCCTTACATTATTTCTGTTCCCAGCTCATTGCCTGCTGTTGGGGCAAACACAATCCTCTGTCTAAAATTAACCTTTTGGATAATAAGCATCTTGCCTAGACATAACTGCTAAAGGGCCTTGAAGAAAAGATTCTTTGAGAGACAGACTCCCTCATTCTTGTTTTTTTACTTCTGTTTTCACGGCTGTTCTCTCTTCTGTGATAAAAAATGATCCTTCCCAGAGCATGTTTTTACTTTTTCAAGGACCATAAACTATGCAATCATTTAAAAAAAATGTGTAATCCCCTATGGCATATAAGACACTGACTTTCTTAGTAAAGTGTGGCTTTACCACCATTCACGTTGTCTGTCTTCTTTCTTTCCTATAGATAGTTCGCCGACACCAACCACCTACTCAGGGACCGTTTGACTGGGCGTAAGTGGGCTGGTCCCCTGTCCTCCGGAATCTCACAAACCGTGAGATCATGACCTGAGCCAGCAAGAGCCAGTCGCTTAATCAACTGAACCACACAGGTGCCCCTACAGTTAATTCTTAAAAACAAAATTCTTTTAAAAAATATAATATATGGCTTTTGTTTCTATTTTGGACATAAGCTTCCACTTTGAGCTCTTATTTTTAGAAGAAAATGCCAAAGTATAAATACAAATTAAAAATAGACAATATTAGAGTACTTGAGATGTAAGTGCTTTGATACCAAAAGTCAGTAGCATGGTAATTCAGAAGCAAATTAGACCTATGTGATTCTGCATGTGAAATTCATATAACATACTCTGATACTGAAAGTCAGAAATATTATAGAATGATGTGTAGTGAGAATCACAGCTCCTGATAATGGTGAGTGCTGACTGAAAATTATTTCATGGAGGAAATCCAAAAATAACAAATTAAAAGGTTTTATCATAGAAATTGTCACAGACAGTGGCTGGGGGTGGGGTGTGAACATTAGAGAGCTGAGCCTCAGGCACTCTAGTCAGCCTGTTAGATTAATCAAATGTATATCCATGGAGACTAATGTATACAGCTTTGGTGTAGCAAAGGGATTGGCAAAGTCACTAAGGCTGTTAGAGACACACAACAGGTACACACAGCAAGCGCCATCCCAAAGCCCTCTCTGCTCTCCACCAGAGGAGGAGCAAGTGGAAGAGACTGTAGACAGTAATTCTATTTGCCTTCAATTTATAAAAGTAGGGTTCAGATCAGGTAGTTATTCTTACCACTCTGATATTTTATTGATAAATATTTTTCCTCCTTTTCACATGGTTCTTTCAATCTGCCTTTTCTTTCCTCTGTCCCTCCCTCCCTTTCTTCCTCCCATGCTTCCTTTTCTTCCTCCCTCCCCTCCTTTCTTTCTTCCTTCGTTCCCTCTTTCTCAGTTTATTCTTTTGTTTCTTTCTGACTAAATCCAATTGTTTATAATACTATATTGTTCAGGACTATTATGATCAATGGTCCTTATAAAGCTTCTTTGGTTTTGTATCTCTTGTTATGTCATTTGTATATTTTATTCCCTTCAACCATTTTCTTCTACTGAACGTTCAGGTGTTAGCTTCATACAGATTTACCTAAGAAAGGTAATATCATCAAATGTGACCATGATTTAGAATGTTAAAAGATGCTGTTCAATTAACCTTTTGTTACTTGCTATATACAATTTAAATTCACTCCTCTGTCCTCAACATAGTTTTCCAAAGTATGTATATGGCACACTGGTGGTGTCCAATACCCTAACCTTCCTAGAAAATAGAAATCCTGACAATACAAGGTTGTTATAACTGTGATTAAACCTGTTTAACACAACCTGCTGATTCTGAAATAATATATTTTTTCTAATGTGTCTATTCCTTAATCCTGTATCAAGTTAAAGTCCTTTCATTTCTGAAAGTGAGAAAGATATGCATAATGAATGAATAAAGCATGTAATCTTTCACAACTAACCTTTAGCAGAAAAAGACTGTCAAATTATCTCCTTCCCATGCAATTTATCACTGTCTTTTGTTTTCTGAAACAGTGGAGAGATGCCCCTGAGCCAGATAGCTTCATAGGACATATCTGATCAGTTGCTAAGGATATGTATGAAATGTCAAAGAAATAAGCCACTGGTCATTTTAGTACCTTAATGAGATCCTTTAACCATTCCTTCGGCTATCTACTTTTTCCTAATGGACTCTAGTTGCTTATTACCTTGACAACAATAGAATATATTACCAATATGACCACAAAATCTCTAGACTAAAATTCAAGTTCTTTAGCTTGATGAGAAAGGCATCAAAAATTATCAGTTTCTGCTCCCATTTCTTTGTTCTAAGGACTGACTCTATTTCAGGTTAATTGTACTACCACAATGTCCCAACTAGAAACTTGAATTAGAATTATGAGAAAAAAAGAATATTTGGAAAATTATGAACTGAGATGACTTAACCTCATATAGCTGCTGCTGTGGGGTAAATAAAGTATGTATGGATAGTGCCTAGCATAGTGCTTAGTAAAAAGTACTGAATTCATGTTAATTTCTCTTTCCATCTCCACTTTCTTGAAATCCCACTTTGGTCTCTTTTTCTGTGCTCTGTATTTTGGATTTCCTCAAAGACCATGTGTCCAAAATCATAGCCAAGTGACAAATCACCTTTTTAACAAAGCCTTCTCAAATCACTATTCTTAAAGAATTTTTAGTTGAGTGTAGTGTTGTCTGCTGTCAAAACTTGTAAAAAAACTGAGTGAACATAGTAGAAACTCAAAAATTGTTCTTGAATGATCAATTTAAAACTGAAATGATGAGTTTGGGTGTGAGGTCAGGGATAAATATCCTTGATCCATCCATAAAAATCTAACATGCTCTGATTATAATTCAAATTGACTGCATAAAAGTATACCAAGGTTCTACCATCAGAGGAGGTGAGCACAGACACAAAAGTACATACTTTCAACTACTTGCTGAGAGTTCTCAACTTCAACATTTCATGTTTAAGAGCAAAACAAGTGTGGGTCATAAGAGGAAGAACACTTGGTCCTACAGTATGACTTTTTTTTTTCTTCAAAACCTATTATTCTGCAGCTTGAAGCTATTTATTTAGGCTTTATCATTGATATCTATTGTCTTCTCACTAGACTGACCTGCTAGCTAGCTTTTGGAGCTGCATATTCACATAATTCTGGTGAACATACATCCCAGTTGGCCTATGATAGTCATCATTTATAATACGAGGAGCCCCACACTGCCACAGGCAAAATGCAATGCAGGACTCAACATTCCATTACACTCTCCTAGTAAATGTTCTCACAACAGGGTATTATTAATTTTTACTAAATCTTTTGCTTTTCAAATCTTTATGTTTAACTTAATATTTAATTGTGAAAGTAAAAGAGAAAGATAATCTTGTTAAATTGTTTTTAATTACAAATAAGGCCTCTGCTTTAATCTTACCAATTACACTACTCATAGTCTTACTGATAAGGTTTAAAATTTGACTACCGCCCACCGTCCTAGACCTCTTTCGTATTACGGAATAAGCACCCCAGTTAGTTTGCCATGAAACCATCTAGGTAACTCGTGTATCTTATTTGCCTATATACATATGTAGCAGTAACAAAAAAAATAACTGAAGTTAAAAAATCTTTTAACTGAAGTGTTTACATAAATAGTATCACACTGTGGAACTAGTTACTTCAGGTTCCTTTTTCTGCTCAACATTTTCTTTTGTCCTTCCTTCAAATTATGTTTTCTAATGTTTATTTACATATTTTCAGAGAGAGAGAGAGAGAGAGAGAGAGAGAGAGAGAGAGAGAGAGAATCCCAAGCAGGCTCCGTGCTGTCAGCTCAGAGACCAAGGCAGGGCTCAATCCCATGAACTGTGAGATCATGACGGGAGCCAAAATCAAGAGTCTAAGGCTTAATCTACTGAGTCAACCACCCATACATCCACTCAATATTTCCTAAGTTGTTATTGTTGAGGTAAATAAATTAATTGAGGTAAAGAAATTTAAAAAATTAATTTTTTAACTTTGCATTTGGTCCTGGAAAATTGTCATTCTCTCCAGGTGTCCTAATTTTTTCCCATAAAGTCTGTCATCACTTTTGTACCACTACCTGGTAGCATTACAAGTAATAACAAACTGAAGTTATGTATGCTTTCTGCTTTATTCTCGATGATATTTACCAAAGGTTTTATTTCATTATTGCTTTCAAAAGAATATTAGTTTCATTGATAAAGTATTCTGAGATTTTTTTATGCTTTCTTTTTAATATTTCTGCCTTCTTTTCTATTAATTTCAGTAGTTAACTTCTTCTGAGCTCAATGGAGATATATTTTATTTTTAGTCTCTTAAAGTTTATTTTATTTGCTTTCAATATTTCACTAGTTTTACCATGTATTTAAGTCCTAAACTTTTTGAGTGTTCTGTTTTAGCCACAGCCACAAATCTGGATATGTGATACACATATATTTGTTCAGTTATGAGCACCTTATAATAGCCATCTGCATTTCCACTTGAACACAAACATCATTTAGAATTGTGTTTTTTCTAGTTGTGTACTTTCCTGATTATTGATGTCTAATTGTACTGTATTGTGATCATGAAACGTGACATGCAGGAAAACAAAATTTGCTGCTTGTTTTCTTCCAAGGTTAAGCATAAATTTTTTTGAAGAATGCTTTTTGAAGAATGCTTTTTGATGTTTAAAAAAATCACATACTCTATATTTTGAGACTAGGAAATCCATGCAGTTCTATTAGGTCAGCCCTAGTATTTCAAGTTGTAATTTTCAATAATCTTAATTTATTTTAATTTTTAAGGTATTTTTTCCAAGTGATGGATATCAAAAGTTTCAGTGTGGGAGCACCTGGGTGGCTCAGGTAAGTGTATGACTCATGGTTTTGGCTCAGGTCATTATCTCACAGTTCCTGAGTTTGAGCCCATGTCAGACTCTGCACTGACAGCATGGAGCCTGCTTGGGATTCTCTCTCTCTCCCTCTCTCTACCCTTCCCCTGCTCATTCATGCATGCATGTTCTGTCTCAAAAATAAACTTTTTAAAATAAAAGATGTAAAAAAATATTTCCCACTATGATTGTAGATTTTATATTTTTCAAATGGTCTAATAATTTCCAAGCAAACTTGTTAGGTGCATGAGTAGGCCGTTATATCTTTTTGTTCTTGATGATGAATTGTTCTTACGATGGGGAAACAGTCTTCTACGTTCCTCTGCCTATCAGGTGTTGTAATGAGCACACGCATAATGTCTCTAATTGGACTTCCCGGATTTAAAGGTTTTCAAATTAATTTGAACCCCTATTTCTTTTTCTTTTTTGCTATAAGTGTACGTTTAACTTTATTTTTTTTCCATAATATTTTATTGTCAAATTGTTTTCCATACAACACCCAGTGCTCTTCCCCTCAAGTGCCCACCACCATCACCACCACCTGTCTTCCCCCC
>NC_043705.1:14980655-15005894 GCF_006229205.1 Suricata suricatta
CTGTAGTCTTTTGCTTTGTTCATTTTAGCCACTCTGACTGGTGTGAGGTGGTATCTCAGTGTGGTTTTGATTTGTGTTTCCCTGATGATGAGTGATGTTGAGCATCGTTTTATGTGTCTGTAGGCCATTTGGATGTCCTCTTTGGAGAAGTGTCTGTTCATATCTTCTGCCCATTTTTTCACTGGATTATTTGTTTTGTAATTGTGAAGTTTGGTGAGTTCCTTGTACATTTTCGATATTAGCCCTTTATCTGATATGTCATTTGCAACTATCTTTTCCCATTCTGTCGGTTGCCTATTAGTTTTCTTGATTGTTTCTTTTGCCTTGCAGAAGCTTTTTATCTTTGACATTCACCATGGTTACTGCTGTTTGTATTCTGTACTGTATCATTTTACAATTTATTTATTTATTTATTTATTTATATTTTTGAGAGACAGAGAGAGCACGAGCAGGGGAGGGTCAGAGAGAGAGGGAGACACAGAATCCAAAGCAGGCTCCAGGCTCTGAGCTGTCCACACAGAGCCCAACGCGGGGCTCGAACCCACGAACCGTGAGATCATGACCTGAGCTGAAGCCGGATGCTTAACCGACTGAGCTACCCCCAGGGCCCCCATTTTATATTTTAATTTTACTACACTTGTTTTTTCTCCTATTGTGCCTTTTTTTTGCTTATGTTTCTTTGTTCTTTATTCTCCTATTGGTTTTACATTATACATTCTATTGTTTTCTTCTAGTCATTAGGAAGTTGCTACCACTTGCACTTACTCTTAATAGCATCTAGAGTTCATCAATATCGTCTTCACTTTAACAGAATATTAAAATGCTATATCTATCTTATTCCTTCTCTCCTCTTGCTTCTGTCTCTCAATTTCCCATGTTGGTATAGTTTGGAATTTTCATTTTAGATTGTTTTCAAGCATTTTAAAGATTCTATACTTAGAGTTGGTAAAGTTTCTTAATTTATTTTCTCCCTGCTAATTTTTGAATTTCACTAATAGCTCATTCATTTTTATTTTGCTGGAGTAATCCATTAGTCATTCTTTCTGAGGATGCTTTATCTTTGAAATCAAGCTATTTTGGTTTTCTTTGTCATATAATTTGAAATTTATTGGAATATATAGGAATAATTTGGAATCTATAGTAATCTACAGGAATAATTTTCAAATTTAATCACTTGCTTTCAGTTATATACTTATCAATATAAGTACAACTGTATAAAATACATTGGGTCCCATACTTTTGTAGAAAGTTGCCTTTGACTACCACACCCACTCACTATGAGTAATTAGGAAATTTTAATACTGCTAATTTTTTCTCTCCTCATTTTCTTCTCTATCAGCTAATTTGGGCTAGTTATATAACTATTTCTACTTTGTATTTATCTTCAAAGTTTCTGAAATAATACTTTTTTTTAAATTTTTTTAATGTTTTTTATTTATTTTTGATACAGAGAAAGACAGAGCATGAAAGGGGGAGGGTCAGAGAGAGAGGGAGATACAGAATTGGAAGCAGGCTCCAGGCTCTGAGCTAGCTGTCAGCACAGAGCCTGACGTGGGGCTCGAACCCACGAACATGAGATCTGACCTGAGCCGAAGCTGGAGGCTTAACCAACTGAGCCACCCAGGCGCCCCTGAAATAATACTTTATACTTATCACTTTCTTTACCTATTAGTTCAGACTAATCATAAAATGAAAGTCAGTATTCTTTCATTGCCAAAATCTATTCTGACTTTTAAAAGCTCTAATTCTAAATGCATTGGCTCCATACTTTTCCTTAAAGATCTACAGAATGCCCATTTGTAAAGCTTCAGATGTCAAAGCTTCTATCATCTGTGTCAAGTATGGTGAATTCAATTGAAATTTACTCAGATATGGTAAGCCTGTAAATATATACACTACTTAAATCCTGAACTGTTTTTTATTTCAAAGTTTTTCAGGGTCAATTCACTTTTTAAAAAGCCTCCCTTCTCAGAGATAGTCCATATTACCAATCTGATGACATTTAATTGTAAGACATACTCATTGCCCATTTTTGTAGCAGAGAATTCTACAATAAGGGGGGAAAAAGGCCTAGGATGTGCTGGAATAACTACATTGCAGAAGTGTCTAAAAATAAGATGGCCACTGGGCACCCGGGTGCCTCAGTTGGTTAAGTATCTTACTTCAGCTCAGGTTATGATCTCAAGGTTTATGAATCTGAGCCCCAAGTTTGAGGCCCTTGTTGGGCTCTAAGCTTGAAGCCTGCTTCAAAATCTGTGTCTCCCTCTCTCTCTGCGCCTCCCAGACATGTGCTCTGTCTCTCTGTCTCTCTGTTTTCAAAAGTAAAAATATTAAAAAAATTTTTTAAATAAGACCACCATCAGAGAATAAATAAATGAATTAATTAAAAGACCACCCAAATCGTATCTGTCAATTCAGTACAGGAAACAGGTTATTCTGAACCCAAAATAAATTTTCAAAAAGAAAGGTCACTGGAAATCAAAGTAAGAATAACAATCCTGAAAAAACAGACATCGAGAAAGTAACAGTTAAGGGAGTGGTTGGATTTTAAGATAGCAAAAAGTGGGAAAGATTTCAAAAGTAGTATGATATATAAAGGCTAACAATTGTTGCATACGGGGGCAAAGAGGAATAAGTAATTCCAAGTATCCATTGCAAACACTAAAATGGTTCATTATCTTTACCATTTGTCAGTTTACAAGACTAATGCATGCTGGTTTTTAAATATTTAACTATAGGGGTACCTGGATGGCTCAGGGACTTAAGCATCCAACTTCAGCTCAGATCATTATCTAATGGTTCGTAGGTTCAAGCCCAGCGTTGGGCTCTGTGCTAACAGCTCAGAGTCTGGTGCCTGCTTTGGATTCTGTGACTCCTTCTCTCTTCCCCTCCCGGGGCTCATGCTCATGCTCTCTCTCTGTGGCAACAGCCTGAGCACATGCTCAGAGGCTCTTAATAGTAGGATATCTCAGGGATTACAAGTAGTTAAACACTTGTGGTGTATAAAGTGCAAAGGTGAGAGTTTCAATAGTTGAAGCACTACAGAGAAGCAGGGTGTTATATGCCATGTGGGAAGGGTTTAAAACATATCCTGTAAGTCGTGGGGAACCTTGTAACAAAGATCACTTTGAACAGAGTATGACCTGAATTGGATGATGTCACTCTAGAAGCACAAAGTCCAGCTAAGAGGACTGTTGCGAAAGCAGGTAACAAATGATTAATGCCTGAGCTATAAACGTGGCAGTAGGGATTGAGAAGCATGGAAAGATAGGTCTTTAGAAAAAAGGACCAAGCTTTAGGGGGGGGAAAAGTAACAGAAATTTATGAAAAAAGCAAGATAATGGGAAAAATTCATGACAGGTATCTGGGATGATCACGGAGCCAGTCATACACAGGAAGTAACGGATGTTGGGAGGATTTAAAGAAAGTTGAGAAGGCTATGATTAGGGAAAGTCTAACAAATTGCTTTTGTAACATGAGCTTGAACGCAAATGTGAATGAGTATAGTAACACTGGGTTACAGAGTCAGAAAATGAACGAGGACAGCGAAATAGCTTTTAGCAGTTATTAATACTGAACTAAACTACTGAACTGATCATTCGCTGCCTGTCCACTGCAAGCCCAAACGTTATAATCAAAGAATGCATATCAGTAAGAGAGAAGCATGGAAATCAAGGGAGATTTACAGGATTAATTATTATTAGACATTTTCACTTGAAAAATATAACATTCAGTAAGTTAAAATAAGCAAATAGGTAGAAAAGTGTAGTTCTGATATGTGATCTCAATATTTTTGACTTAATAATACTTTTTTTTAAGTTTTTACTTATTTATTTTGAGACAGAGACAGTGTGAGCAGGGGAGGGGCAGAGAGAGAGGGAGAGAGAGAATTCCCAGTAGTTTCCATGTTGCCAGATGCAGAGTCCGAAGTGGGGCTCAAACTCATGAACTATAAGATCATGACCTGAGCTCAAAGCAAGAGTCAGTCGCTTAACTGACTGAGCCAGTCAGGTGCTCCAATTTAGTAATACTTTTAGGAGCCATAATATTTTAATTATGAGCCTATCATTATTACATCTTCATATGTTATGGAGGCAACAAAACAGGAAGCATAGTCTTCACTTAGAATAGCTGCAGAGTTGAATCAAACAAAGCTTAATGTCATTCTAATACCTTTGCTTGCATCAACCTAGAAATTCACATGGTTCCTTTATTCCACAAGCAGCGATGACCTAATTTTTTGGCTATCATACTAGAATGGTGCTATTCTGAAAACCTCAGTGCAGAGCCAATGAAAAATGAATTTAAACTCTGGTAAATATATTAAATATATATGACCATGGAAAATTTGTTTCTTCAATTCAATTTCATACGTGCATTTTTAAATACTTTTTGGCAATAAGTTCTAATACATTGAGGGCATAAAATACCTCTGACAGTAGACCCATGTAGAAATCAGTTTTCATTAAGAATATACAACCATACATTGTAGTTAATTCCTATACTTAAAAATATTATGAAATTTTCTTGTGTTAAATATGATAACAAAAATTTAAAGTTATCTTCCTGAAAACTGAAAAAAAAAGTCACATTTATCTCAAATGGAAAGGCCATTTCTATGCTGTGGAAGCTGTCTTGCAAAAATCTTCATAAGGTGAAAGTCATATCTCAAACTATAGCTTTACACTTCTTTTTCGACACAAAATTATTAAACATGGGTGATTCATCATTCTTCCAAATTCATTAGTCCATTTTCCCCATTTCTGTTTAAAAAGCAGTATTCTAGACTAGGTAGACAATCTAGTACCCTGTCAAACTTCTAACCAAAATTGACATTTCTTAAAATACTTCTGTCACTACTTGGATTTGATATACTAGAAGGAATAGGAAACATTTGGAGTTCTCACATGAAATACAATTTCTTTTCAGACCTTTTCATGGTTTCTAATTATGTACTGTTGTTCTACCCATTCAAGTTTACTTATCTGTCCCCACTGATATGGAACACTATTTATACTATTGCTCTTTTGATCACTATTGCATTTGCAACCTGGAGGGGTGTTATTCTTTCATTTATTTGATTATTAGTATTTCTTACATTAATGACTGGACATATGCTAAATAAGAGAGAATCGTCTTTAGCTATAACCAATATAACAAAACTGAGGCAACTGTAAGAATTGTAGTATTTATAGTCTGGTTGCTGCCCTGCGTTAGTACTGCTGAATCTCTACGTTGAAAATAGAGAAGGTTGTTTTTAACATGACAGGCTGATGAGGCTGACAAGCAGCTGCTATCCTTCCACCTAAGGTTTCTGACAAGAGGTTGTTATTCATGACTGCTTAATTTAACCACTATTAGGAATAACAGTCTTTTTATCATCCAAAGAGCAAAACTGGAGCAACTCCATTTAAAACTGAGTTCTATTCTGATAAAGATATATATAGAATTTAAACAAGCATTTGAGCAAACATATATAATCAACCATCTCCCCAAAATCTGAAACAAATTAGGTAACCCTCAAATATGTTAAAGACTGAACATTTCAATATTTTAAGAATTTCTTCCTTCCCCATATTTCTGTTCAAGTCTTGTGTAAATGGCTCAATGAAAATAATCTCTGGATTCTCCAACTCTTTTAAAGCAATTAACTTAGGTCCTTTAAGCCCTTGGACTTTACCATTGATCTTGATCTCTCTTCATCCTACAGCCTAGAGTCTCTAACATTCTTTCCTTTGCCTCCAGTTTTCAGCCCAGCAATCACTTTGAGAACTTAGTAATAGAACTTGGTTTTCCTTTTTCTTTCTTTCTTCCTTCCTTTTTTTCCCTTTTCTTTTCTTTTTCTTTCTTTCTTTTTTTTTTACTTTTCAGTGTCCTAATACAAATGGTTCTCTGAGTCTTTCTATACTAGTTCACTTTGGGAAATCAGTATGTCTGATCAAACTGCATCTTAACTGCAGCTTCTCATAGCAACCTGATTCGTCTGTGAATGTCCACCTCAAGACCACTTGTAGTCTTCTGCCTACCCTATTTTTTCCTTATAATTCTCATTCCTATTGCTTTTTCTCCAAGGATGGATGAATGGATGGATGGATGGATGGATGGAAGGAAGGAAGGAAGGAAGGAAGGAAGGAAGGAAGGCTATCAAGGAGGAGTAACATTTCAATTTGTCTGAAATGCACCTAGAAAAAGAGAGAAAGAAAGTAGCTGAGCAGCTTACGTTCACCTTCTTATATCACATGATCTACCTTTACTTACTCCCTGACCAACTGGTCAACAGAGTAGGATTAAAAACCCAGAGAGGTGGGATGTGAGGGTGACCTGACTGCAGCGTCTGTCACCCCACTGATCACAGGCTAGCCAGGTGTCCCCTTCCTCCCTTGCTGCTCCCTGTGCAGCCCTCCTGAAGCTGCGAGCTCAGTCTAAGAGGACGACCTTCCTGGATAGAGGAGGACTGTTCTCTGGTCAAGGGCACATGAGTGGCTGGGCTCCCCCGCTAGAACCTCCAGACAAGCTTTCAAGGTCATTTGTAGGAAAAAGTAGGATCATCAAGCGTCCCAGATGCCAGACACATCCAAACGAAGCACTGCACACATAGCAGTCTCCTTTCTTAAAAAAGAAAAGAAAGAAAGAACTCAGAGAGGTATAGATATCTGTTTTTCCCCAAAGTTGGTGCTGACTTTCTAAAAGAGTATTAAAACCAACAAACAAAAAAAAGAAAACTACTTAGCCAATTTTTTTTATTATGCTAGCAAACTAATTCATTTTTAAAACTGATAAAGGCTATCAAGTATTTATCCTACCTCTTCTACACGACCATACCCTAAGATAACAAAATAGTTGAGAAGGAAAAGTTTATTTTTGTAGAAGCAGGATACCACCAAAATAAATAAATAGATAACAAAGAATGCACTTAAATTATCACCAGTTTTGAACCATTAAGAAATTAATAGAGCTAAACAATGATACCAAATCATAAGAAACATAGGGATAAATTGACACCATGGTATTTAGTCATGATTTTAGTTCTCAGAATAAGACAATAATTTAAAACTCAAATATCCTGTTGTGCAGAAGAATAATTAATATTGATGCTGAGAACACTAAAAAAAAGAAAGAAAAAAAGGAAAAAGGCAGGGAGAACATTCATCTCTTAGTCTTGAGAAGATAATAGGGTCTGGGGTTACTTTCTGCTGTAAACAACTTGAAAACTGAAAAAAATATGTGGAATTTTGTATGTAACATATATAATTTTCATACATTAGATAACAGGCAGCATAGGGCTGTAATCCTTGAAAGAAAGCAAACAAATGAATATAGATCTATTTATGGTGTTTTTCTAACCTGATCTTTGATATTTTGAAACAATACTTTGCTTAACCAAAACCTAGCATACCCTCCAGCTATAAAGAAAACAAAAAAGTATTTTTATAGGGCAGATACATACTAAGCAACAAGAAAAATGACTCGTAAGGAAAAGAATACATGAGTAAATAAATCAACAGAATGTTTAAAAATATGACTGGGGTGCGTGGGTGGCTCAGTCAGTTAAGCTTCTGACTCTTGATTTTGGCTCAGGTCATGGTCTCACAGGTTCATAGGATTGAGCCCCACATTGGGCTCTGTGCCAATAACTCAGAGCCTACTTGGAATTCTCTCTCTCTCCCTGTCTCTGCTCCTCCCCTACTAGTGTACATGCACATCCTCTCTCTTTCTCTCTCTCTCAAAATAAATAAGCACTTACCATTATTGGTGTATCAGAGAAAATTAGGCTCATGCTATTGTTATATAAAACCCAAATTTACAGTGGCTCAAACACATATTTTGTTTTTTATTTGTTTCACTTAAGGAAAAGTCCTTATATGGCATAACAATTCAACGAAGTAATATGGACCTAAATTCTCTCCAAATTTTAAGTTCACCATTACACATGTGGCCTCCATCTGTATATTTTTAAATATTCCTGGAGCTCCTGCCATTATGTCAACGTTCCAGCCGTGGTAAGGAGGAAGAACAGGGGGTCCATCCGCTTCAACAGAAACTGTACCTACAACTTACATTTATATCCCTGTGGTCATATATTGGTAAAGGAGGCTAAAACGGAGTCTATATTTGGGATGCTGAGTATATTTTTAGCTGTCCCACCTTAAAATCAATCACTGATTCTGTTACAATATCAGATGAGGAAAACAGGTCCTGGAAGGAACTCTTAATCTCCGCCACAATTATAGAATTACCGATCGAGGATGCTGTAAGCTAAGAAAGAAAGACCAAAACTAGAAAGCTCAGCAATCTATATTTCAAAGGATAAAAAAAGTAAGACCAACTAAAGAGAAGGTATGGGGGAAGGCAATAGTGAATAAAAAGGTTAGTGACCCAGGAGATAAGTCTATGCATGGTGAGCCCCTCAGAGGTCCACTTTGATGTTTCACTGGAAAAATTTTATTCTTTTAAATAGAAGCAGAAGTGACAGGGAGGGATCACTTTAAATTACCCTTGAAATATAATTTAGATTAATTAGAACAAAATAAGGGTATTCCACTTCATGCAAGAAATGTGAGATGGACTTCAAAAGCATTTGTTGAATAGGGAAACCTGTTTTAACTTTGATTGAATGGAATTAAGATAATCTACACAGAGCATCCATCCACTACCCTGTTCTACAGGGGAGGATCCTGAGACTCAGGAAAATGAAATGACTTACCAGGGCCACAGAGCTAACAAGCTTTAATCCCAGTACAAGTAACCCTTGAAGAATATGGATTGCAACGTGAGGGTCTACTTATACACAGAGCTTCTTAAATAAATACAGTACAGTACTGTAAAAGTACTTTATCTTCACCACGATTTTCTGAAAAATTTCTCTAGTTTACATTATTCTAAGAATATAGTATATAATACACATAACGGACAAATATGTGTTAATCGACTTTTATTAGTAAGCCTTCGAGTCAACAGGCTATTAGTAGGTAAGTTTCTGGGGAGTCAATTTCTTATGTGGATTTTGAATATGTAGGGGTCGGTGTCCCTACCAACCACCATATTATCCAAGGGTCACCTTTACTAGATAGAGAAACATTTTTATTTCTATTACATGGATCTGAAATCTAGTTAAACACTGTCTTGGTGGTGTCTAGTTATTCATCAAATTTTAGCTTGCTCAATCTTGAAAAGGTCTCATTCAGTACATTAATTCATAATTCTTATATTCAGATGTACATAACATTGAGTCAAAAAGCCAGTTTAACCTATAGTCATTCTGTATTAGCTAAACTCTACATTTTTAAAGGATTTTTTTAAAGAAAGCAGGAGCATGTGAGCAAGGGAGAAGGGCACAGGGGGAGAGAGAGACAGAGAGACAGAGACAGAAAGAATCTTAAGCAGGTTCCATGCCCGGCACTGAGCCCAATGCAGGGTTCAATCACAGGATCGAACCATGACCTAAACTGAAATCAAGAAGTCAGACGCTCACCTGACTGAGCCACCCAGGCACCCAGAGGATTCATTTAATCCCCTGCTTAATCTGCCTTTATGCTCACACTGATGCACCTTTTTATTCATCTTCTACTACTATTAATTCTCTTCGGGTATTCTGAAAGTCTGACTTTTTTCTGTTCAAAATATTCTGAATACAACCAGGTATTCAATCTCAGCCTGCACTGCTCATACCTCAAGAGCAGATCACAGAACACTCTATATTAATAGCCTGGGTAAATTGCTAGATGCCAGAGAATAAAACAGGTAGCCGCACTGCCCCTGGCACCTGCTGACACTGAGCTTAGAGTTCAGTAAGGAGACAGATATTAAATAAGCACACTATCGGCCTTATAATTTTAAAACTTATTTAAGGAAAATAACAGGTCAGTGAAAGTACACAGTAAAGACTTTCAACAAAAGTTGAAGGTCCAAAAGTTTTCTGAATAAACTTTGGGACATAGATCAGACATGGCAACCCTTAGGACTGGTATTTAGTGAGATGGTAAAGTTAAGATGTATCACATGGTCAAGGATCTTAAATGGCAGGCTAGGTGTTTATACTTTGCATAACAAAATGTATACATAAAATGAGCCATAAAAGGTTGTAAAGTAGAGGAATTACATAATCTTATTTTTGTTTTGGAAAGAACACTGATAATAGCGAGTGACATGCTTAGGCTTGGCTGTAAAGCTAAAACCAAGAAGACAGGTTTGCTGGCAATTGTAAGAGTTCAGGTAAGAAGTGCTGACAGACTCAACGCAATAGTGACACGACAGGGGCAGGAATGAATTTGAAAGACATTTCATGTTATGAGAAATGGGTAACTAATAATCCAAAAAAAATGTCAGGAATAAGAGAGAGAAGAGATCATAGTTTAACCAAATGTTTCTTGTTTAGACCACTGAGGCTTTGCCAGTAAATAAGACAGAACAAAGAGAGGTATTATAAAAAAAAAAAATCAAAGGAAGAAAAAAGCAGCTTCTGATAAGAAGACCTGGTCTGACGCTCACAGGTTGGATTAAGTGTTACTACACATCTCATATTCACAGCTAAGCTATGATCTGCTCTGGATGCTAACAATCTCACCATACATCAACATCAAACAAAGCAACTCTAAGGCCATGACTAAGACAAAAAGATAATCATCATGAAACCCAAAAAATACCAAATATTCCCCTCCCTCAGCTAAAATGAGGGACCACTACTTATTTACCAACTACAGATTTATCCTCACTCTAGTTGGCCTTCCTATACATAAAATTTATTGAGATGCCCAGTCATAGATGTTTCCTCTGCTTTCTGGAAGTACCCAGTCTAGAGCTAGTCCTGGCTTCCTTAGATTCTCTCCAAAATTATTCTGTCTAAATCCAATCCTGTAATTCTCACAACCCCTCAGAAAGACATCCTACATTTCACTATGTTGTACAATCTTCCTCACTGCAACCAGTAATATTCCCAACTTTTAAAATCATAAGTGTGCCTCAGGGGCCTTTCACTTGAGACCACTGACATAGCAATGAGCCTAATACTGAATATACAGTCTTGAAGAAATTCTGGGTGTATGAGGCAGTTGGATATTGAATTTTGGAGTTCCAATAAAGGAAAGGACCAGATATATATACATATTGGGGACTTACCAACTTTTATGACAATATTTCTGAAAGTAGTATACAATGTTTTGGTAGATTTAATAACTACAACAAGATATGACTTGTGCTCCAATGAGACTGGAAAGAACTATTTTAAACATGAATGAGAGTTCTTTACTTTAGGATTATCATAGGATTTACTTTATATTATGAATGTTACTTTATATTATGAATCATACAAATTCTAAATGTATTTCAGTAGAGAACCATTTTTCTAGCAAGATCCATCAATGTTAAGTTTTATGCAGAATGTAATTTGAGAAATGTTTCAAAAGAAAGTTGAAACATTCATGGTAGATGAGCTCCCTCAATGAGTAAAAATACACCAAAAGAGGAAAAAACCAAGAATATAATCTGTTGCAAAACATACCCATTATTAACAGCCAATTTACACAAACTTTATTATATTAGAAACAAAGGCAAAAGATACTAAAAAAAAATGGATACCATTCCTAATTTTTTTACTACATCATACTATCATCTATGTTCCTGAGCTTATGACTGATTGATCTTCATGGTAGATTCCATAAAATACTGTGTTACTACACATCTCTTCTGATCTCCACCCCGCTAAGGGACATTTCCTTAGTAGCGTGAAAGAGGTAACAGTTACACAGCTTACACTTTGAATAAGAGCAAATACCACAAACCAGGCTCAATTAATTGTTTCACTGATTGACCCTAACCTTATAACAATGAAGGAGAAAATTTTAACAATGCAGATTAAGTGTAAAAGTTTGCTTTGTCTACGTCATTCATTGTGGATAATGCAATGTTCTTCTCATAATCAAAAACCACAGCCAATTCAGCAAGAAGTGCTCTTGTCATTTACGAACAAATGAAGTTTCAGCATATGGCTTCATGACTTTCATGTTCATCTACTCATTAATGTAAATAAAATAATCAATATTCACGTCAAAATTATGTTCATTCATCAACTAAAACCCTAACACTTTTTAATTATATTAATATACTATAAAGAAGAAAATTTATTCCTAGATATCGGTCTGTTCAAGCATTCATTGCCAACATTACTATTTTTATTTTTAAGCCAGAACTTCTCTGAATATTTATCAAAAACTTTAAGAAAATTGATCTTCATATATTCATGTTTAGTAGACAAAACAGCCAGATTTGTCCATTTCTCTTTACTTACAGCTCAAGAACACTTTTAATTAATTTTAATGTTGATGTTTCTTTCACAAGAAGCAATGTATACCTATATGCTACTAGTGTAAAAACGTCTTAAACCTTAGAAAATATTTGGCAGTGATTCATTATAATGTCATTCACAATAAATTCCAGAAACTCTAATATTATCCATGTCTTTCTTTCTTCAGGATGCATGCTAAACCATTTCAGTTAAAAATATTGTCACTATAATGTTTTCACATTAAAATTCACCATAAATTTCTATAATACTGGTCACAACAACACATTTTTTCTTCTGCAAAAATCAGAGAGATTGGCTGAATGATAACAAACATTATTTAATCCACTGTTTCAGAAGAAGTGTCCATTCTTAGTGAAAACCCTCGAGGCACTTATTGCTATTCTGGTTTTGCTAATGACAATGTAATGCCAGCATCTTCTGTTGTTTCTTTTGGCATTCTTCTTTGGAATTTGATCCTTTTTCTATGTAAGTTCCAATTTCTTACTTACTTCGGTTGTTGTTGTTGCATGGCTAATATCATTTTCCACATTTCCTGTATGCCTCTTTTCAAGAAATGATTTTAAAGCTTGGCAATTCACTGTACAACGTTCAAGGATGATTCTACCTCTCTGCAAATTTTTTTCTCTGATACACCTCATCTAAAACCTCACACTAGGAAAAAAGAGAGAACTACAAAATTCACAGCTATCATTCTATCATTATTTAATTTGAATAGCTATTAAATGTGGGAATATATACTATCACCGAGACTGGAAATCATCTGTGTTGAAAAGTGTGCTCAAATGATTCCAAACAATCACAAACTTACTATTGACTAAGCATCTGAGTCGATGTGTACCAGGGGCCAGTTGCATACCTGGCAGTTCTCCAGCTTACTTTCATATAGGATGCACTGTTTACTGAAGTTAATAAAATGTGCTAAGTTTGAAGCTTACATCTACATTTTAAAAACTTAATAGTAAAACTGTAGTAATCATTTAGAATAGACAAAATATTTGATCACTGAGGGGAATTTAATCACTAATTTTTTTTTTTCTGTATTTCTAATGCATGGTGAGAAGAGAAGCAGGTTGACTTAGTCAGGATTGTAAATAATTTTAAATTTTCTCCAGAAAAATCCTTGCCCCCTCTTTCCTTTCTTGCATCCAGAGCTGACCTCTCCAATAGCCTGGCCCTTGCTTGGAACTTCCCTGCCCTGTAAGTTGGTTGTTACAGACATGAACACAGCGGGGTCTCAAGCCCAGCACTATCAGCATTTGGGCTGGAGAATTCTCTGTTGAATCAGTAGTGTTCACACGACTAAAGTAAGACATGAAAAAGTCCAGCATGAAGCTACCACTGCGTAGTCAATCTATCCAGCAAGGCTTCTAGCTTAGACTATGGTAAATGTGAGCAGACAAGGGGCAGGGGGCCACTGGCTCAGCCAACACGTGCAGGTGAGTCTATCCCGGCAATAGAAGTGGGTGATACCTCATACTGTGCGCCAAAAGTGCAGTGAGCACCTGGGAGGTCGCTGGTGACTCTGACAGACACAGTTTCCGTGGAGAGGGAACAGGGATTCGAAGAGCAAGGCTCTGAGGAAAAGGTGAAAAGTGAAGAAGCAGAGACAGCACTTTAGAGAATCTGGAATAAGAATTGGGGGAAATAAGAGAGATCCTTTCTCTAATCCTAAGCCTTACCAGGAAAAAACTGGTATTCCTTCAAAGAGAGCCTAAATGACCAGCCAAAGGTAACTCCCCAGCCTATACACTTTCTCTCTCTCAGCCTCAATGGAAAAGTGACTCAACATATTTGCTACAAATAAAAAATTTTTCTCCCAACAGTCTTCTGTATTATTCACTTTATTCTGTTCCAAATTTCCAATTCATTGTTTAAATATAACTACAGCAAAATATCTTTCAAAACTTACAAATGCATAAATTCTCATGTATTTCAGGATCCACTTCTCGCAGTCTATTAAGATTCATAACGTATGATTTTTTGCCTTAAAAGACTTTGCTTCACTTTTTACAAATTTCAGTAACTAAGAGAACTATTATTTTAAGGGGTGTGTCGGGGGCAATATACTTAAGACATTTAAAAGGTTTTAATTTCTATGCCTAACAGCATTTTTCAAAACTTTAAGAATATGTGAAAAATCCTTTGTATTACTTCATGAAATACAATGTCTTTTGGTACCTTGCTTTTATATGACTAGTTTCCTTTGCTGAGAATTCTCTCCCTATTCTATTGCTGCCTATTTAAGAGCCCCCCTTCTTTCAAAATAGAACTCAAAACCTAGCTCCTCTAGGAAGTCTTCTAATCAGATTGTTCTCTCACTTCCCTATAATAGACTTTATACGGTACTCAGTACAGATGGTCTTGGCTTTGGAATCATTAAAGTCATTACTCTCTAAGTCCATGGTGAACATGGACAACAAAATGTAGTAGTCATTCTGAAACCAGGACACTGGTTTGCACAATAGATGCTCCAAAATGTTGACTAAAATGAATCAAAGCCATAAATTCAAAGTGAATATATGAGGCTTTAATAATATTTTCTCAACTTAAATCATTATATGCTTTGCTGCACAATCTTGAGCTTATCTTGGGTTAATGGCAAGTAATTAAAAGAAAGAAATCATACAAAGAAAGCGATTCATAGTTTATAAATGTATTCATTCGTTAATTACTGAACAATCAATAAATAATTAGGTGAATGGGAAAGAATGGCATGGTAGTCATAAATTATTAATGTAACTTATACATTCATATCATGGAGTTGTTATAAAACTGCCACCAGTGATTTTATGTCAAGAGACTTGGATTACCCTCTTTTTAACTCTCTGACCTCAGGCATATTTGTTATTCATAAGCCACAACTCCCTCTTAGGTACTATGCCCATCTTACAAAGTTACTGTCAAGATCAAATGAGATCATGGAAATTAATAGCAGTTTAACTTATTGAGAGGTAAATACTCATTAAGAGCCTACACTGTGTTTTTGCTTAATCATCACAAAAATCCTATGAGGCTGATCGTCATTCCCATTTTTATCAGGAAAACTTGTCACAGAAAGCTTACATAACTTGCTCAAGGGCATACAGTTATTAAGAAATGGAATTAAAATTGTTATCAAATAGTCTGACTCCAGAGCCAAACCTCTTACCCAAATACCAAATTGCTAACTCAGTGTCAGCTTATTCCCTGAGATTTCGTAAAACTTGACTATGTAACATTAACTAGTTTTTTCAAGTTTTTAATGTCTAAAATTCCTGAAATAGAAACTTTTCTTTAGATTTTCCAGAAATATAATAACAAATCTATTCAAAACACTCCATATAAATTCAAATAAAATCTAGGCAAAAATTATTTTGTTAGAGGATTGATTTAGGGACTTGAAAATTACCTGTCTTCTATACAGTAACTAACTACACTCTTTAGTATATACATATACATACATTTGAATCTGAAAAAAATTCATTAGCAGTTCACCTAGAGGGTTGGTTGTCGTTTAGAAATTCACTTCAAATCAAAAATTTTAAACTGAGCAAATAATCTTAGTCATTAAAGAAATATAAAATCTGATAGATTCAACTATTTCCTAATTTAAAATGTTATTGTAAGCAATTTACTTAGATTGCTTTCTTTACCTTTCTAAATTTTGTTAAGGTATTTATTCATTTATTTTAATAGAGAGAGAAAAGATGAGTGGGGCGATGGGGGGAGTTGCAGAGAGAGAGGAGGGAGCGAGAGTCCCAGGCAGGCCCCATATTGCCAATGCAGAGCTCAAGACCTGAGTCAAAGTCTGACACATTAACTGACTAAGCCACTCAGGTGCCCCTACCTTTCTAAATTTCAATGGTAGTGCGAAATCTGAAGAACAACACTGCCATCCAGGGACAGAGAACTCAAAGTGCACAGCCAGAAAAACAGACACTTGATGCAGTGGTTCTCTGTCGGCATTCAAACACCCAGCTGTACTACAAACTGCAGTGAGGGAACTCCTAACTGTTCAGGTACTAAACATTACACATGACACCACATGCTTCAAAAGTGACAGGATTCCCCAAAACTTCTCTTTTACCCACTCATTCAAGCAAGAGAAAGGTGTAGCATTGCAATCAACTTGTTAGTACCAGCCCATCACTTTCTTTTTTAAAAAGCATGTCACTGAGGTAAGACTGATATACAAAAACACTGCAACCAATTCATACACTCCATTTAATAACTTAGGAGTAAGTATGTTATACACCATAAAGCCCTAACCACAGTCTATTCTATTAGCATATTCATCACCTCCAAAAGTTTTTCCTGCCCTCTTTAACACTTACTTTTTTGAAGATAAAAACACTCAGCATAAGATCTATTCTCACAGCAATTTTTAAGTATACAAAATTATTGACTATAGGCACTATACTTTTCAGTCAATCTCTAGGACTTGTTCATCTTATACAACGGAAACTCTGCACCCTTTGACTAATACCTGTCCATCCATATTTCCCCCACTGCAGACCTTGCAAACGCCATTCTACTCCTTTCTTCTTTGAATATGACTGTTTTTGATTCATAATATAAGTATTTAATGTTTTATTTGTTCCTCTGTGTCAGATTTAGCATATGTCCTAATATCAACTGTAATCTAATATCTAATGATAAAAATGAAGGCCAATGGGCATGTTAGATAAGAAAAAGATACCTTTAAAAGATTTTATTAAAAATTTTTTAAAGAGAGAGCACAAGTGGCGGGGGGGGGGGGGGGGGAGAGAGAGAAAGAATCTCAAGTAGGGAGATTCAGAGTGGAGACAGATGGAGACAGTGGAGATGACCTGAGCCAAAATCAAGCATCTGGATGCTCAAGTGACCAAGCCACCCAGGTGCCCTGGAAAACATTACTTTTTAGGTAATTTTCTTTTCTCAAAGAAAGTGGCCTCAATTGTGTCCTCCACTTCTGCTCCAATCCATACATTGAAGCTAAAATCCCCAAAGTGATAGCATTTGGAGATAAAGCCTTTAGGGAGGTAACGAAGAGGAAGTGAAGTCATAAAGTTAGAGCCTGACTCCAAGAGAATTGGTATTCTTAAAAGAAAAGCAAGAAACCAGAGAAAGCTCCCCAGGCGTGTCACTTGGAATGACCATGTGAGGACACAAGAAGGCTGCTTCTGCAAGCCAGGAAGAGAACTTTGGCCAGAGCAAACCTGAAGGTAACTTGATCTTGGACCTCTACCCTCCTAACTCTAATAATTTCTGTTATTTGAGCCACCCCATATGTGGTATTTTGTTATGGCAACCCAGGCAGACAAAAATAGTGGGATTTGACAAACTCTAGAGAAACCTAAAAATGGAAAACTTGATTCACATTGAACATGCTGTTGGATCCTTACTTCCACTGATTGCAACACTGTAATAAAGAGGGAAGAGGGGCTCACAGTAGCTGCTTTTCGTGATAATGGAGTTGCTGTTTTCTATATCTGACAGCATTTAACTGATCAGGGTCAACACCTATGGAAGAAAAGGAAGATGTGCTTTGATGTGCTGCTTTCCAGGGAAACTTGTACCCTGATAAATACAAATACATTGTTACTACTAGAGAAAATGTATACAGCTTAACAGAGCAGGTTAGTAGAATCATCTTTGAAAAGAATCAAGATAATTTTTGAGATTGTAAAATCAAAAGGGAGAAATGGCTTAAATTGTTAGTGATGTAGAGGGAAAATGGTAAACTACTAGTCACCTTTAAAATGAGCCTCTAAGGTTGCTAAGAGCTTATCATATAAGAGAATAGGTTTAAAAATTTTTTTTTCACATTTGTTTATTTTTGAGAGGCAGAGACAGGTTACAAGAGGGGAAGGGGCAGAGAGAGAAGGAGACACAGAATCTGAAACAGACTCCAGGCTCCAAGCTGTCAGCACAGAGCCCGACAGAGGGCTCAAACTCACAAACTGTGAAATCATGACCTGAGCTGAAGTCGGACACTTAACCAACTGCGCCCCGAGAATAGTTTTTACAGAAGAAATTTCAAGTTATACTATTGTCAATAATATAAAAATGAGCTGCTGATAAAAAGAATAACTTCTGTTGGGAGTTATGGAAAGGATTCTTTAAAAGGATGGGTGGAACTTAATCCAGTCTTGAAAAGTAGCCCGTGAGAAAGCAGATCTGTCAGGTGGAAAGGCAAAGGAGACAGCTTGGAATATGAAAGGGTAGTAAACAAACCCTGAACCTGAGGAGACTGTGGTGGCTAGAGAAATGAACTGTTGGACAAGAGGGGTGGTCCAGAGAAAACACTACTGGGCCTTTAAGAGCTACAGACAAAAACTTCATATTAAGAATACATTTTTCTGAAGTATTATGGAATCATAATAACACCTTATACCAAATTAGAAGACATATTACCTATAAAGCTCTACACTTATCTTTAAGCTGCCCTTTTTTGTATATTTATGTATGGAGTGCCTACTACCTACGTAGGTTGAAGAAGCCATGATATTCCAGGAATTCAGCTTAAAGGAGAAATAGGTGAATAGGAAGACAATTACAATTCAGTGTAGGGCCTATTAATGGCAAACTACCTTTGCAGGACATTATTCAAATAGGAAGTCAACCATTAATAATTTGTGCCCAAATCACACATAACACTAAAAAAAAAAATACCAATCCAAATACAAGTCTGAGTTAGCATAATTTGAGTACAGAATCATAATTAAGAGGATGGACTCTGGACACAGCTGTCTCTTTTGGACAGAAACTCATAAGTAGGCCTAGCGTAAATGTTCCTTCAAAAGTCTTGAAATTCTTTATCTGAATTTGACTTTTGTAAGTGAAGTCCAGTGGGACAATGAAATATATCTCAAGGGTTTAGATTTGAGTCATCTTTTGTCCTGTCTCCCACATCCTCCAATTGGATTCTCTGGCTTCCCACTTTCCTGTCTCTGCCCAGCTATTGCAGCCATCTTGTCCCAAAACATACAACCCACCCTGAGTCCTGGGGTACAGGTCCCAGGCACCTGTAAAGGTCTGCACTAGATTTACCAATACCCCTGAGTTTGACAAACACCACATCAAATACTAAATAAAAACTCAAGACAGGTCAAGAAACACCATGCAAGAAATGGTAAAACAAAACCAAAACCGTTTTCCCACTTTTTGAACGAGGGGGGTCTTACATTTTCATTTTGCACTGAACTCCACAGATTTATGTAAGCAGCCCCTCGGTCCTGTGGCAGCGGTTGGCCCCAGCTAGGGAACTATGGGTAAGATGCTTGGCTCCTTGGAAGTCAGTTTCCACATCTGTAAAATAACAATAGTCCCTGCCTCATTGCATTTCTGTAGTTTGGATTTAATTCACGTAAAACTTTTGCCCCAGCCTCTGACTCACTTCAATAATCAATACTATGAGGTGTTAAGTATTAATTCAAAGATTATCCAATGCAGATTTACTCCCTGTCTCGTCAGTATGCAGGCTAATACAAAACAGTCATTCTCTTTGGCAGTTGCAAATGCGCTTTTAACGTCTTGCTTCAAACGTCCAATTTTTTTTTTCTTTTTGCTGTCCCTTCTAAAGGGAAAATCTATTTAAACTATTATATTATTATCATTAAATCTGTTTGAAGGTTCTTTACCTGAATTCAAACCTTATTACCGTGGGCAGTATGTACATGTACACGCTTCAGCTATAGTGTGAGCCTAGGCGGGGCGTTAGGGACGCTGTATCTAATTAGGGCTCCTTGGCGAGAAGCCCAAGAATATTCACAACCGCCAGATTAAAAAACTCGGTGCAAAAATTGGTTACCCAACTGTCCCTTTCATAAAACGTCCTTTCGCCCCCATGGGACACAAAAACAAGGTCCTTACCAGCCGGGGCATGTCTACCAACAAATACAATACACAAGTATTTTGAAAAACTAAATTTGCCAGGAGCTAGCCGAGAGCCGTCTGGGCCACCTGCGCTGGCTCCGTTTCCACAGAAACGTGCAGTTCCGGCGCGGAGCACGTCACTCCGAAAGCCGTTCTCACTCACTTCCGGTCCCTCCCTTCAAAGAGTGAGTCTCCCGGTTGCTCAAGCCTCCGCGAAAGGACGGTCGATGAGTTCTGGGCCGCAGAGCTTGCCGTAGGGAGGCGTGGCGACGCAACTGCAATTTGGTTTGCACAGTTCACGTGCTGGTCGCCGCGCATTATCTTAAAGCAGCCATGGCTCAACCGGGGAGTCTAAACCTCAATAACGAGGTAGGTGCCGAGGTCTGGGAACTTTTGGGGCTGCCCGTTAGCATCCACCACGAACGGCTCCTTTGGGTCTTTCGGACGGGCGCGTGGTCTCTCCCAGGGGGCGAGCGTAAGGAGTCCGGCTGACGGAGCTTCTGGAAGGGCCCAGCCTGGTTTACCGGAACTCGGAACCTGGCCTCGGTAACCCCTCCACGGTTCCGAGGTGGCTGAAGCAAGAGACCTGCCTCTGGCCCTCGGGCCCCGTTAATTTTTATCTCTGAGACGTTGGGAAGATCATTTAATCTTTATATTCACTGTCCTCGTTTGTGAAACTAGGCAAATGATACGCAGGGTTGTTGTGAGAAATTAATTGGAATACGGGAAGCGTTTGCTCAGTGCTGGACAGCTAATAAACTCATTAAACATTACCTGCTTTTTATTGGGTGCAGAAAGTGAGGGCGGGGGGTTAAGAGCGATAGCTTATACTAAAAGATTTCTGATCTTCAATGAGATTGTGTCGTTTAAAAGGATGTACGGTCAATACCATGTTTCTTACTGCAACTACTGTCCATTTCTCTTTCCATTTACAGCAAGAATTTTAAAAAGAGTTGTTTTTACTTGCTGTCCCTAATTCCCCTTCTCTCGTTCTCTCAACTTCAGTCGGAAACCAGGTATTTGCTGTTAGCAATGTTAATGTAACGTATCCGTGTCACAGGTCTACCGTTTCTGCCTCTATCCCTTTTCCAGTTTCTGGTTCTATTTAAGGAAGTCTTAAGACAATTGAAGACTTAAAAGTAAGCTGGAGAAGCAAGAAACAAATGGGGACCTCACAGCTATTGCGTAGGAGGTACTTTATTCTCTATTCAGTGGCTGTGTGTATGCTATGAGCATGACCAACCGTTCATCGCCTACAGTTGTGGGTAGACATAATTTTGTATTTTCAGGCAACCTGTAGTTTGCGACTCATAGGAAAGGGTAAGCAACACCCACTAGTGGTATAGGAAAATGCCCAGAAAGACAAGTCGTGCAGAAAAGTTTCCAAAGAAGGCAAAATGAAGTGATTGATCTTTGTCTTTAAGGATCTTATGCTGGCTTTGCAGTGAGTAATTCAGTGAAGAGGAAGAAGGCTTTTCGGGCAAAGGGACTGGTATAAGCCAAGAAGAGACGGTAGTAGGGACTCCCTTGGGTGGTACAGGGTGAGATAATGCTCCATTGATGAGAACTTGTGGGATGCTGTAGGAAATGAAACTAAAATATGTTACTTACTGCCTTACTGCCAGATTAGTAACTCTGGATTTCACGTGGCAGTACAGAATATATCCAAGGGAAAATTATGAATATGCTTAGCGTATATTCATAAACATACATTATAATTTAAAATACATGGGAGGAAAAATCTACAAAGGCTAAAACAAACATAGAGCTGTCTACATAAAAAATGAGAAATATCCCCAAATTTAAGAAAGGTAGCCAATTTGAAAAAAAATTATGACATAAAGGTTAATGTCATTATTGTAAAATAGTAGTTAAGATAAACTGTCTTCTAGAAAATTGATAAAAGAAATGAGTTAGAGTTTCTCCAAGGAAGAAACATATCAGAAAAAGAGTTCACACTCACTATCTTAATCTGTTACGTTTTCATTACCATTCCGTCCTAGTCCAAGTTATATCTCTGACCAGAACTGGTTACTAGCGTTCCAAGTACTTTCCTTGACTTTTGTCTCCCTCTGGTCTGTTCTCCATAGCCCAGCCAAGCAAGTGCTCACTTCAAATTAGAACTCTAATCACGTGACTCCCTTGCTTACAGCCTATTTGATGGCTTCCTATTGCTTTTGGTGAAGACCTGCCTAAACAAGGCCAGTCTCCTCTCCCCCTTAGAGTCCACCACTGCCTCCCGCCCCACCCTGACCTTCCTCCACTAGGTAGCATGGCACTTACACTGCTTTTGCACAAATTCTCCCTTTTCTATAAGCTTTTGTAACACCATTTACTTCTTTTTAGCACTTACAACAGTTGTGTAGTGTGTGTGGGTGAATGTGAGAGATTTCTTATTCCCTCCATCTATCTTGAAGCTGTTGCTCACCATCATATCCTCAGTAACTTGAGCCATCATTTTCTTGATTCTTAATAACTTAAATTAGCTCTCCTTCACTGAGATTTAGCAATTCAGGGATCTAAAAACTGCCTGAAATGATGTGTAAATTGATGTTTGTATGTGTGACTCTAGGGAGAAAAAGTCCATAGGTTTCAACAGATTCTCTCTCTAAGTTTACTTATGTTGAGAGAGAGAACGTGTGAGCTGGGGAGTGATAGAGAGGGAGAGAGAATCCCAAGCAGGCTCCATGCTGTCAGCCTGGAGCCTGACATGGGCAGGGATCAATCCCATGAACTGTGAGATCATGTGACCTAAGCCAAAACCAAGAGTCAAGACACTTAACTGACCCACCCACACATCCTAGATTCTCAAACATTTACAGATCTCTGGTATTATTTTTGTGATATTGTCATTATCTGTGAAAAATTTTTAATTAAGCCTTTTTCTTTTAAAAAGTTATGTGGCCATCTAATCTATAGCATATTCAATTTCCCAAAATATCTTTTGTGAAAATAAAAAGCCTGCCCGCACGGGCACCTAATATACTAGGTTGACTTTCAGTGTCTTCTACCCTTAATATTTTTATTCATTTCAAAAATTTTCCAAGGAGAAAAGCTAACATTTAGAGAAGACTTCCTGATTCTCAGCTTAAAATGACATTTATTCTTCTTAAGTATATAAAATCTTACCTTTTAAATTTTACCTTTATTTTTCTTTTAGAAAAATCACTTTTTACCTCATTTCATGATTATTTATTGCATATTTTATTTTGACCAGTACTTTTTGTCGACTTCAAAGTGAGACTATCTGACTGACTTATTATAGCAGCTTCCTTAACTAGCTTTATTGTACCTAGTTTAATTATTGTGCCTAGTTTGTACCTAGTACCTAATTATTGTACCTAGGTAATGATGAGTAAATAATGTTAGGGAGAAGACAGTATGGATAATTCAAATTGAGTTACTTCACGTTCACATGAAGGATGGAAATCTCCTAACCGTAGACTTTTTTCCTCCCTCTCCATTAGAACTAGAGGAAGGATGCACAATTGGAAATGACAGTGTCCTAGCTTCTAGTGAGTACAGACATTGCAAAACTAGAGCTGAATTTGCTCCAATCATCTCTTTCTTTAGGCAGCAGTGAAATGCAGAATCAGAATTAGGAGGTGAAGCAATCTGATCATGAATTTTAATTCCGTAGGAGGGCCAAGGGCCTTGATGTGAACAGACATATTTTATTCTTGATAGCGAATTACCAAGGAGCTCATTAAGAAATTCCTTTCTGTCTCCTCTTAGATCCTAAAGGTAGAAACAAAAGTGCCAGAGAACAAAGTGATTTGTCTTTATGTTTTGTAAAAGATAAGAATGTCAAGAACTATGTTTGTATGTGCTTTTGGAGTTAGAAAGCTCCTAGTTCGTAATTGAGTGTGTAGTAGTTTTGAATACTTTTTACTGAAATAATAAATCAGGGTCTGTCCAAAAGAAGGAAGCATCTTCTGTTAGATTGTTAAACTATTCTGAGAAGTTTTGCTAGGTGGCAGCATATGCTCAATGATTAAGTTGTAGATAATCACCAAGCATTCTAGAATTTTTAAATTATTGCTCATCAAAAATAAAAAGTATAATTCAGCAGTAAGTTATCATCCAAATGGCCAAATTAGAAGCCCTCTATAATTAATACCACAATAATTAATAATAAGTTATCATACCATAATGAATTTTGTCAACTACGAAATACTTCAGTCATATGGAAAATGATATAACCAATGTCCCTATAATCGAATTCTTGTATTTAGCAAGTGACAATATTTTGCTATATTGTAATACCTAATTTCACCCACCTTCTTCTCTGTTTCGGAAGTAATTCTTATTCTTTCAGTGTTATTTTACCCATATTTTTAAAAATTTAGTAGCATATTTACCAGCATGTATTATGTTATATGCACCCACAATATTTATGTTTTATATTTTTATACTTTACACGTGTTACTGTACTAATGCAGTGTCATACCTCATGTATCATTCTAAAAGTTACTTTTCATCACTTTTATGTTTTACTCCCGATTATTCATGCATATGTCCTGCATTTATTTAGAATACCACATTGTTTGTGCTTTATTTATATGCATTATTATGTCTATCTGGGTGCTCTCTCTTTTCTTTCTGAGGAGCCTGGCTAGAGGTTTATCGATTTTGTTTATTTTTTCAAAGAACCAACTCTTGGTTTCATTGATCTGCTCTACTGTTCTTTTGGATTATATATTGTTTATTTCTGCCCTGATCTTTATTATTTCTTTTCTTCTGCTGGGTTTGGGGTGCTCTTGCTGCTTCCCTTCTAGTTCCAGTAGGTGCTCTGTTAAATTTTGAATTTGCACTTTTTCTAGTTTGTTGAGATTGGCCTGGATTGCAGTATACTTTCCTCTTAGGACTGCCTTTGCTGCATCCCAGAGATTTTGGATTGTTGTATTTTCGTTTTATTACAACCAATCCCTTAGAAATACAAGCAATCATCAGAGATTACTATGAAAAATTATATGCCAACAAACTGGACAACACAGAAGAAATGGACAAGTTCCTAAATGCGCATGCACTGCCCAAATTCAAACGGGAAGAGATAGAAAGCATGAACAGACCAATAACCAGTGAAGAAATCGAATCTGTTA
>NC_043705.1:15005994-15028140 GCF_006229205.1 Suricata suricatta
AAATCGAATCCAACAGCACATAAAAAGAATTATCCATTATGATCAAGTGGGATTCATTCCTGGGTTACAGGGCTGGTTCAGTATTCGCAAATCCATCAATGTGATCCATCACATTAACAAAAGAAGGGAAAAAAACCATATGATCCTGTCAATAGATGCAGGAAAAGCATTTGACAAAATACAGCACCCTTTCTTAATAAAAACCCTTGAGAAAGTCGAAATAGAAGGAACTTACCTAAACATTATAAAAGCAGTTTATGAAAAGCCCACAGCCAATATTATCCTCAATGGGGAAAAACTGAGAGCTTTCCCCCTGTGTAGGGAACACGACAGGGGTGTCCACTCTCACCACTGCTGTTTAACATAGTGCTGGAAGTCCTAACATCAGCAATCAGACAACAAAAGGAAATTAAAGGCATCAGAATTGGCAGAGAAGTCAAACTTTCACTTTTGCAGATGACATGATACTCTACATGGAAAACCCAATTGACTCCACCAGAAGCCTTCTAGAACTGATTAATGAATTCAGTAAAGTTGCAGGATACAAAATCAATGTAGAGAAATCAGTTGCATTCCTATACACCAAAAATGAAGCAGCCGAAAGAGAAATCAAGAAACAGATCCCATTCACAATTGCACGAAAAACTATCAAATACCTAGGAGTAAACCTAACCAAGGACATATATGCATTATTTTGTGTTTTATGTACCATTTTAGAGGAAGCCTGCAGTGAATGGTCGTCTGCATAGCCATTTCCTATTGTTGGAGATGTATCCTCTGGATAGATTTCCTATAAGTAGGATTTTTGTCTGGATTGCCAGGGTTTCATCCAGAAGGAGTACACCAGTTTGTTGTCCTCTATCAGTAGCACATGAGAGTGCCTATTTCACAACAGCCTCACGGACATGATGTGTCTTGATTTTTTTTCCATGTGTCCTGTGTGTGTGTGAGACCGTCTGATAGATGAACAATGAATAGCCAGAAGGTTGTTGGGGGTTTTTTCTTTTTTTTTTTTTTTTTAACGTTTATTCATTTGTAGGGAGACAGAGCACAAGCAGGGGAGGAGCAGAGAGAGAGGGAGACACAGAATCTGAAGCAGGCTCCAGGCTCTGAGCTGTCAGCAGAGAGTCTGATGTGGGCCTCAAACTCATAGACTGTGAGATCAAGACCTGAGCCCAAGTCAGACACTTAGCCCACTGATCACTCAGGCGCCCCTAACCAGAAGTTTTAATGTACTCTAAGAAACACAGGTATGCTCAGATTTGTCTTAGCACTGCAAGCTCCCCTAGAGCAATACAAGGCGTAAGGAACAATTGTTTAATAACCATGGGGTTTTGTTATAGGTTAATTTAAATGCATGGCAAAGTCGATGAATTCTCAAAAGATGCTGGATAGTAGTCTGGCTCTCAGATAGCTAACACGTGTCAATTCAAAGTTGTATTTACTTTTATCTTGGGACCATAGTTTGCTCTCAGCTTTATAGATCAGAAGCCTGCTGTCATTGTCACCCCAAAAGTATAGCCCATTCTCAAAAGCAAATTCACATTAACCATAGCTTATAAGAGACTGCATAAATGAAAAAGCTAGTTTATGAAATATATCTAATGTAGGACAGTAACTCTCATATTGCAAAAGGTTCTTTTACGGTGTGCTGATCTACACTGGATGCACACAGTTCATTGTTGGGCTGTGATACATCTGTCCCCATAATTGAGTTATTCCAGTACAAATTGGATTACTCTTCTCTGAACTGGGGTGGGGAATCCTTCTTTGGAATCTCCTTGAATTAGACGCTGCTTGCTTTTACTCTTTGTGGCTCCCTGTCCTGTGTTTATGTTGACTCTTCCCCATTTGCTACATGTCTTTTCCCAAGCAGGTATATTAGCTTTCCACTTAATTTAGTTATGATCATATTTTTGTGACCAGAGGTGACCCAGATTATGTTAATGTATTTAGATTTTACCAGGTTAATGAGGGCATCCACATGCCTGAGTTCTCATTGACACCTCACTTTCAGCACATGTGTCATGTGTGTGCGTGTGTGTGTGTGTGTGTATGTGTATGTGTATCCGTTTTTTTCTTTTGCTTTTATAGATTAACTACATTCTTTTGCTGCTTAGACTCCCTCAGCTTGGATTTGATGACAACCCACAGATTAGTCCTTCAGTTTCTTTCCTCAAGCTCTTTCCTTTTACTTTCTCTCCTTTTTGTTTCTTCTTTGTCAGCACACTTCATTTCCATTATTAGGCCCCTGTTTTCTCCTTGCTCTCTTTCTCTTTCCTTCCTTCCCTCCCAGACAGTATCATACTTATTTCACATTTCTAACAGTGATAGTTCTGTTTGCTTTGGGTTGGAAAACCCAAGAACATTGCCCTTAAGTAGTGCATTGGCCTTCTGACAGTATTGAATGTTTTAGGCATACTTGTTGACTTGTGGGTTTTCTGTCAACCAACTTCATAATTCCTAGGTGCAAATGAAGTTTTCTTTCATAAGAGGCTTGTGGTACCTGTTTGTCAGTTTTGCAAAAATAAGGTTAAATGCTTGAAGAAAGCTAAGTGCTTGAGGTAAGTAGTTGGGAGGAAAATAAAATTATAATTCCATTGTTACATAAAATGGATGTACTTATTTTTCTAATAGAGTAATATAATTTTCCTGCTGCTTGCACAAAAATACTGGAAAAGTCAAGAAGTTAGAAAAGCATTTTTTGGTTTTGGCATGAAATTACATACGTAAAGCATTCCCTTTTCATTTAGAATTACCTAATGCAGTAATGACAAACATAGTGCTTCTTAAATTGGAGTTTTAAAATTGGAATCTAGCTTTCCCATGATTGGAATGTAACTGAGGACCAACTCTGGTCACTGTAGTTTATTAGTTATGTCTGGCTCACAGCAGTTAGCAAATAGTGTATAATCACTTCATGCAACTGCAGGGTACAGCAGTTAGAAACAGTTGTTAACATATTTTAATGTATAATTTATCACTCACTATCCGTTTATTTTATAAATGACTTTTAGAAAAATGTGTCCTAAACCCCCGCTTTACTGTGTATGAAATGTAAGCTTTTCTCACTTAAACCTGGTCTAAATGGCTTTTTATTTGTTCAGGTGTAATTTTTTTTTCTCAATCTTACTTCTAAATAAATTCCAAAGAGGTTAGCATATCTAGCAGGAAAGAAACCTGATCACTCTGCACTTTGTTAATATACTTTACGTTTGAAACAGCGAATGAACAAGTGAGTATTGTAGCCTTTCTGGTCACTTAACACGTGCCATTGAAAACTTAAACTATACCATCACTTTGTTAGGTGTTAAGATGTAATGTTGACTAAAACCAGACACTTGATCTTTATGGAATTTATAACCTACTGGGAAAAAGACACATTAGGTTGTAATTGTATTATAAGTAAAATGTTAAACTTAAAAATAATGGTCATGATAAGTTCTAGAAGCACTCTTAAGTGTTTATATAGGGGGTATTTTGACCCTCTCAGGAAAGCCAGAAAAGATTTTACTGAGAAATGACAGTTGAACCAAAATCAGGATAAGAAAGAACATGCCTACTAGAGGAAACAGCAGGTGTAAAGACTTGGAGGTAGGTGGCAGCATGGTGAGAACCAAGGACTAAAAGAAGGCCCGAGTGACATCCTAAGACAAAATGGAAACCACCGAAGAGAATAAAGTAAAGGTCTGTTATCAGATATGTGTGTTAAAAGGTATATTCTGACTGAGTTGTGGATAACTGGTAGGAAAGAGGCTTGAATGGATGTAGAGAAACTAATTAGCAGTAACTCAGCCAAGAGAGCTAGGAGGTTAAGATAGGGGGAAAAGTGGTAACAGTTTGAAATATAATTAGGAGATAAAATTAACACAGCTTAGTAACAGAGTCATTGTGAGGGATTTAGAAAAGAGAGCTTCTTATAATGAGCCTGAGATTTATAATTGAATAAAAGGTTTGTTCTCTTCCCTGAAATAGGAAACAAAAAAGGAGTCCATTTGGGGGTGAAGAACATAAGTTCAAATGTAAGATGTAGATGAGTTTCAGCATGCTTAAAAGGAACTGTCAAGTAGAGAGTTACACACTTAGATCTGGAGCTAAAAGAGAGATTTGAGCTGAAAGCAGAAATTGCTGAGTCATCTTTGTTTAGTTAGCAAATTACAGTATACGAGGTAAGATCACTTAGGGCTAATTAGTATATTGTGAAAAAAAGGAGAGTTGGCTTAGGATTGTCCTTTGAACTTATGACTGGTTAGAAGTGGATGAGCCTTCAGGGAGGACCAGGGTGAAGTGACTAGAGATGATGAAGGAAACCCAGGAGAATATTCTGTTATGGAAAGCAAGGGAAAATGTTCAAGAAGCAGAAAGTGATCAACAGTGTCAAATGCTCCTGAGACTTAAAGGGAAATGAAGCCTGAAAAATTTTTGGATTTGAGGGGCTTTTAGAAATCATTGGTGTCTTTCATGACAGCTGTTTGTGGACTAATGGGAATGGAAATCCAACTGAAATCATGTGGTATTTAGAAGTGGAGATACGGAGTTTGAAACTGTCCGAGAGCTTGGCTATGAGGCAGTTGTAGAGAGAGGGTATTCCCAGTGATTTTCATAGCGAGGATGTTTTGTCTGTCTTGTCTCTAGGGAAGATGAGTCAAGCTTGATTAAAAATTAATAGAAACAAAAAAATTAATGGTAACATCTATGTAAGAGACTGACAATGCCAGACTAAAGGGTTAGTCTATAAGTAAGGGTTCTAGGAGGCAGAAAAGATGAGATCCAAAGCACAGTTAGAACATTAACATTGGACACCATGTAGGAGAATTTCTTTTAGTGTAACTTTGTTAGTAGAGGATGGATTTGCATTCGTGGTGGTAAGTGGTAGAAGGATGACGGTTCCCATCTGATATTCATTTTCTCCAGGAAATTGGAAAAGCAAGAGGCAGAGGACAGTCTCTGAGGTTTCAGAGAGCAGAGGTGTAAACTAGTCATTATGGAAGGAATTAATCAAAAAATAGGATAGGATTGTTAAGAGTATGGGGGCCCATTTCAGTTTAGTTGTGATGAATTTAAATAGAATGTGCAAAGTATTGCCCAGTTTTGTGCTGTGACAAAGAACTCAGGATAATGTTTTCATCCAGGATTAGCTAGAAGGATTGCTAAAAGGAGGGATAGGAAAGTTTAAGGTATTGGCACACAGCGTCTATAAAAGGAAAGTTTAATAAAAGTAGAGGAATAATCATTTGAGAGAAAAGATAGGGGTCAGGGAACTGGTGGTCCCAGTGAAGTCAAAGAAGGTTGTGGTGGGTAGACTTGAAAAAAGAAGTTATTAGACATTGTAATCTTAGAGTGGAGTATTTGAATTAATGGTTATAAAAACAAACTATGCATGCTAACAAAGACAGTGGTATGACCATGGAAGTGGGTCCTGAGATGGAATAGTTTAGTTCATGAAGAAAGAGGAAGTCAAGACGTGAGGGTATAATAATGAATAAGTTGTGACATGGACATCTACGTCACCCGGAATGGTGGAAAATGCTAGGAAGGAAATAAATTGTAAGCTGGTTACCAATATCTTCAAAGAATAAGGGGTGAATTATACTGAGGGTAAGAGAAGGTGTTGTAGCTGAATGCAAGAGCCTTTAAGAGACAGGATCATGTTGATACTGTTATTTCAGTAAGGAGAAGTTGAGGAACTGTATGTGCCAGGCATTCTTTCAAGGCCCTTAAAGCATCAACGTAAATCTCGCAAGGCCCCGTCCTCTAGGAGTGCCCAGACCATAGAAAACGATGGCCGCGTGACCAATTAGAGACAGTTCACTGTGACAGATGCTGCCTACAAGTTATAGTAGGGGCACGAAGGTCACGGGTTATCTCTGTCTGAAGGAGTCATTGGAAGTTTTCTCAGGGAAGATTTTATCTGAACTGAGTTTTATATAGTTCTTAAAATGGAGAAGGCAAGAAGGACATTATGAAATGAATGATAGATTATATGACTCCGAATAATTATAGATGAAATACAAACTCAGAATGATAGCATCCCATTATACTAAGTACTATTAACATGTAATTCTTCATTATTAGAATGTTTCCATTTCTTGGCCGATCTTTCTGTTTTTTCATTCTTAGAGTTTAACACTCTTCTCTAAGAGGATGATTTAAAGCATCTGTTAGTGTGCGTGTACGCATGCACCCTGTGTCTTTCACATCTCTTTTAAAGTTGTGCTTGAAATTTGTTACTGAAAACAAATGCAAGGGATGCTGCATAAATAAGGAAAATGTTACTACTTTCACACATTTGTTTTTGGTAATATAAACACTGAATAAATTAAATTCCTACCATTATAGGTGAAGCTCCGTTTTAATCCCAAGGGTTCAGAGATGAATGCGACGCTGTCTGATCTCAGGGAACTCACTGTGTATGATGTTCTTAGTACAAAACACAAGTGCAGTATTAACATACTAATCGATGAAAATGCTGTCACTTTGTAAAAAATTGTAACTTGTTTCTCTTAAGTTCCAGACATATTTTTAGAATGTTGATTTATTCCTTCACTGTTGATGGAAAAAGTTGGATTTCATCTGTGACTATGCTTAAAAATTCAGTTAGAGTGACTAGACTTAATCTCTAATATTAAGACTCAAAGTATATTTCTCCTTGAATCAAGAGAAAACCTTTCTAATTTTGGTTTCATCCCTCAAAGGTTGTGAAGATGCGAAAAGACGTGAAGAGAATCCGAGTTCTGGTTATCCGAAAACTTGTCCGGAGCGTTGGCAGACTCAAGTCAAAAAAGTTAGTCACTTGAAGTCATGGTCCTATGACTAATGAAATGTCAGAAGTTGTTTTTATTCAATATTTACAAAATCTGAGGGTGGAACCCGGAGGAATAATTAAGTATCTTACTCCTGCAGCACTTTGTTTCATACAGAGAGGGGGTCTGAGTGGGAGCCGGTGAGCTGTGTCAGCCCATCCATATGTGGTCTGGGCCACGTTCAGTTAAGATACACAACGATTCTGCTGTTTTTGCAGAGCTCTCATTTTAGCCTTTGCAGAATGATAGTCCTTCCCAGTTACTTCTGTGTTTTATGTTATTAGAAGTTATTTTAAGATGTACAGTGTTTAATCTAGTAAGACCTTGAATCAGTAGTAATAATTTTACATCACTTTATCCCTTGAATTGCTAATTAAGTTGAAATCTTGAGTACCTTGTGGAAGTGTTTATCAAAACATGGTTTCCCACCTACTTTTAAGTAATATTTTGTAACCTCATTATCACTAATATTAAACATGTTACTTGTAGTTCTTATGCATTAAGCATGAATAGTCTTCAGATATTTTGTTCCCCCTTAGTTTCCCGTTCGTTCTTTCTATCATAAATAACCTTTTTCTGATGTAATCAGGTATTTCTCCTTCTGTATTCCTTTAATTGCAGAGAACAAAATTTTGCTGAACAAAATTGTATCTAGCCTTTAATGGTAGCTCATAAGCCTATGTTAACATGAAATGCAATGTGCCATTAATCAGTTGATTAAAAAATATTATTTGGCCTTCCCATTAAGGACTTAGAAGGCAAACTGTCTCTCAGTAGTAATAGTCATTAACACAATGCTAGATGATGTTTATAATTTGCCAAAAAGCTGGGTTTGTTGATGTAATTGGGGTATCTTTTTGACAGTGGATGTGCAGGACAATGCAGGACGATAGTGTTTGTTATTTAAAGATTTATTATGCTTTTCTAGAAGAAATGAAGACTTCCCATTGTGATAGGAGTCTAAAATGGTTTTCCTGGCTGTATATTTTCATGTAATTTTTACAGGGGCACTGAAGAGGCACTGTTAAAAAACCAGAGACGGGCACAACGATTACTTGAAGAAATTCATGCGATGAAGGTCAGGCCTTGGGTGAATGTGAATATATATGTGTGTTTCCATGTCTCCTCTCAGCCTGCCTTGGGTGTGTGTGTGTGTGTGTGTGGTAGTTGTTTGAATGCTATTACCAGTTGACTGAGACTTATTTTTATGGGTCTGTTTGGTGAAGAATGTAGCACATTTAGAAAATTGTAGTATGTTTAAACTTACATTTTTCCATGTTTTTTACTGAAGTTGTTAAAGCCTTAGAGTAATTTGCATCGAAACTATGCCAAACTAAACTCATCTATGTTTAATAATGCCTCATGCCTAAGATTTTTGTTTTTACTCTAACTTCACACGTAAAGTCCACGTTAAGCTCTAGAGTTAAAGCGTTGATGCTGTTTGGTAATGCGGATGGTGGCTGACATCATGCTTTGCCTATTGCCAACTCAATAAATTTTTGTGTGGTGGTGTCAGCATTTTATTCAGCTCTGTAGTAACTTGAAATAAAATTAGTGCTGGACCAAAATGATCCGTATTTTTGTTTCTTTCAGCCAGACTCTTCACTAGCATAATTTTTAGGTCTTCTCACTGCTCTTACTTTGTGGAAACTTTCATTTACCAAATGACATACTATTAAATGTCTGGGAGACTGTTTCATTGCAGAACTTAAAAACAACATTTGGTACTAGCAATTATCTTAATTGCAGGGTCATTTTGCATGTATGTTTGACTATTACATTTTGGTATAACTTCCCAGTTTTGAGGTAGATAAAAGAGCAAGAGAATTCTCTAACAATATTCTAATTGAGTTAGGTCATCAAAGCTTGTCACCATTTTTTCCTTTTGACGGGATTGTAAGGTGTTTATAAGACAAAGTTATCACAGTTCATCTGACTAGAAATAAAGGGTAGGACATGATTCTTTGGCGTGAATCAACGTTTTTTGTGGGGTAATTTTATTTATGTACACAGGTCTACAGAATTCATGGAGTCCGTTTGATATATCTTTCCTTTCTCAAAGTTGTAATCCCTGTTTTATCTAGTCATTCAGTCAAAATAGTCTATATCCTAATCACTGTTTGTGTCGGTATGGATTACACCTCATGTAGGCTTTTTCATAGATCTTTTTTTTCCCCTGTGAAATTCCTACAAGAAATAAAATCTTTGGAGATTTTTGTTCTGTGTATAACACTGAGATAGAAAATTAGGATTTATCCCTTTTTCTCTTTTACTTTCTCTTAACCAAGGTCCTTACTAAATTACATTCCTTATCTAAGTTTTTCCCTATAATTTCTTCCGAATAGTCATTTTTGCAGTTCTAGATTATTCAGATGCTTTGAACTACGGTATAACTGCTGATTTTAATTTACCCTGGAAAGGATGGATTGTATACAGTAAGCTATATGCAGTGTATAAAGAGTTTGAGATTAAAATATATTCATTAATCTTCCCTCCTGTAGCTCTCAATAATAAATTCAGTTAATTTTAAAAAAAGGCCTATTTGATCCCTATGTAGAAGTTGTTTGTTATTCTTAAACCTCATCAGCCATAGGAAATCAGGCTCAGCGATAATTACAGTTTGTAGGTTTACAGGATTGCTGTGTCATGACCTTGTTTGTTTTCCTAGATTATATAAGACCACTATGGAATTGTTGCCTCATAGAAAGCTAAAACTTATTGCCTGTATGTTCTTTGCAATTAATAGTTAATAAAATTTGCAAAATAGTTAATAAAAATAATAGTATGTATATTCTTTGAATTCTTGGTACTAGTGGTCTACATTGGTTACTTTGACATCAACTTCTTTCATAATGGCGTTTTAAAACCGGAATACATTTAAATCTAAAAACCAGAATAAAAAGTGTACGAGAAAGACCTTATACTTTTCTTACATTTGAAATTTTATTTCTCACTCATGATTCTTTTACAGAATCAGTCTACTTTTCTAAAAGAAGCAGATGGCAGTGGATTTTTGAAAATAGAAAGATCATGTGTGATTTCTTAAGGAAGTGTTCCTCATCAATATGGAAATATCAAAGAAATAGTTACAAACCAGAAAACTTACAGTCTGAATTAAATTTGGAGGAAAACCTCTACATATTTGTTCTTCCAGATGAATTTTTTCTTTAGCTCATTTACCACTACATTTTTGTAGACTTGTTCATGATGTATAGTCCTATACTTGCCTTCTATGATCATAGGGTATTTTGTTGCAAGCTGACTTCCTCAAGAGGAAAACCTGAGATATTTTTAGAAATGGGAGTTTCTGTTTTCTGGCCAAGAAAAAAAAATGGCCTGATCTTTATGATACTTTAAAATCATAGGTTCTAATTTTATAGACTGTAATGTACAAATACCAGGTCTTTGCTGCCTTTTCTAATAGTATTCATACTTTTAATTTTGATGTAAGTACTGTCTTCTGAAACAGTTCCTTTTCTTTGGAAGCTAAAGTAGCTTATTAACTTTTACAGATTGCTGTTAGCTAGCTATAGAAGGAGAAAGTAAAATTGAGACATACAGTGCAGTCAACCAAAATGTACAAGGAGTTCCTTCTTAAGTAATCAAGGTAATGACTGGCTTTTACTGAGCATTCAGTATGTGCCAGGTGCTATATTGTGTGTTTTATATTCATGATTTAATGAAGGAGACATCGTTATTGTCTCAGTCTTCTAGAATACAAAACTGAGGCTTAGAGAAGTTAAGCTTGCTCAAGGTCAAACAGCTAGTAGGTGGTGGGCTTCCTGGCTGTTATGAAGTGAATGGAGGTAGGTATTTGATGGCGCTGCCTCAGTTAGATAAGATAGATATTTCCTGAAATATACCCGGATCCTGCTCTCCCAGATGAGATCATGTAATAAACATGGTAGTTGTCTTCTGGAGGACATCAGCCCAAGGACATGCAATATGTTTTCAGATTCTTTAATTCCTCACAGCTAAATAATGTTCAGTTTCCTATATCGGCATGTTTTTCTCTTGTTCCCGCTGAGGCTGTTACTCTTCCCTCTGCCAAGTTGTCCTGTGCACTGAGCACTTGCATGATCTAGGAGCCCTTATTCTGCCTGCTACCCCTACCTCTCTATTTTAAAGCTTTCTGGTTTTGTTTCAGCCCCCGTTTTTTACATGCTCAGGACTCTTACTCAAACCAGACTTTGAACTTGCATCAGCTGTTTGGATCACCTTTTCTCATGCTTCGTAGCCTGTTTCTAAGTGGTAGTCATTAGTGGACCACAGTTAGGAAAAATGGTGTAGATTATGATAATATTTATGTTGTATCATTTGAATTTCACCGCAATTCTATAAATTAGGCATATTCCTATTTCAAAGGACATGTTTAAAAGAGTTCTGGGCTCCGTACACTCAGTTGCAGGTTTATCATCATATATTTTCATATATTAAAATTTTGTGATATTTCTGGTTATATTAGCTTTTTGAAAATTGGTGGAGAAATTTCTCTGTAATTTCATACAGTTAGATTTTGTTTTCTCCTATAGATGCTTAAAAGAAATTTTGCCTTAGGATAAAAGATGCCTTATATTTGCTATAAGTATACCATGTTAATTATTTGTATCAAATCAACAGTTCACTTATTCTACTAACATTTTCATATTTATTAAATTCATCTTAGGTATAATTATTTTTGATAGTTTCCTCTTTTGTTTACAAGCCAGTACAAAGATTTAAATCAGACACATATTACAGATCTCACATATCATCCACAGTTACTAATAGTTTCAAGGAAGGCGCATGAAGCAAGGAGAGAGATATGGAACTCTTGGTCATTCCCCATGTCCATCCTTTCTATGTCAGACAGGCACTTTGTGGCCCAGAGTAGATGAGGTCTTTAAATAAGGAAGTTTAGTTATTACCTCATAGCAGAGAGCATTTAGATTTTGAAACTTGTCCATTCTATTCCCCAGGGTTGTATAGTTGAAGTGATTTTATGCAGTGGGCCATGCCTCATAAATCCCTAGAGTTTTGAGTTTGTTTACTGCAGCATCCTTAAGGGACATCCTACTAAGAGCATTCTTCAGGTGAGGATTTTCTTCTTAACAAAAATCAGTAATCTGTTTATCAGGAGGACTAGTTACCAGTATATTATTATTAATAAGCACATTAAACTCCTTCACCTACTTTTCTAGAGTTTCTTTGTGATAAAGAAAATGAATGGATCCCAGAACAATACTTTAATTTTTCCCTGATTTTTAACAGTCTTTTGGCTGTCTTTGTTTGTGTTTCCCTCCACCTGTTTGGAGAATATTTCAAACTTATAGAAAAATTGTAATTGTACAATATAATACGAATAATGCTGCATTGTGTCATATCCATGTTTAGTGGTGATGTTGAGTTCTAATCTTTTGGTTTGGATTTGTCTCAGATTTCTCCATTTTAAAGGCACCTTTTTCTGTTTGCGACTATTAAGTAAATTTGTGAAGTAACAACTTTGAGATGATAGGAATATCATATAGTTTTTCACACAATGATCTATGGTCTATGGCTAAATCAGTCAACAGTTTTTTTATTGTTTCTGTTTCTCTGCTGAGATTTTTTTTTCTCTGACAAAAGTGTAATTCACTGAGGGGAATTTTTACAGATATATGCAGGTATGTATCATTGAAGTTATTGATAACAGCCATTTTTGCCTGTGGAGAATGCGGGTGTTTCTGTGTTTTGGTTCTTCATATGAGGATTTTACTTTGGGCATTATGAAGGTCAAGGTAGTAGAGATTCTGGGGTTGGCTCATTTTCTGCAAAGAGTGGTTGTATTAGCAGTTAGTATTTTTTGGTTAGGCTTTACCCACAAACTTCGCTTCTTAGCAGCTCCAGCCTCCATTCAGAGCTTTTCTGTTTCCGAGACCCTCTTGGAATTGGCTCTTCCACATGTTCCAGAACCATGCAGACTGCACGTAGCCTTAGGCTATACTCTGAAGACATGGGAACTTATTTGTAAAGCTTCCCATCTTTATGTTAGCTTAGTCAGCATCGACTCCCTATCAGTCTTTCTGGTTTCATTTACTCTGCATTACCTCCAGGCAGGGCTTTTTCAAGTATGTCCAAGCTTTATGGCAGCTGCTGGGGGAAGTGAGGGACAAGGGAATTAATTGTATCTGTTAGTATCTTAGTCTCATACCCAGATATGCAAGTATCCAAAGTTGGAAGTTAACTGTAACTAGCTAAGGAAACAGACCTGAGTGCTCCAAGACCATGTAGGTTTAGATCGTAGAGATGAGGAAGAATAAGTCTAAGAGATTGAGAAGGAATAGCTACGGGAGGAGAAGGAACTAAGAGGGTTTGGTATCTAGGAAACCAAGAGACTCTTTCAAGAAGGGAGTGATCAACCAGGTGTGTTTGGTGGTAGTGCTAGCGGTTGTGTTTTCAGAACTAGCAATATTCATTTCATTGTGCAAGCTTCATTATTTGATGATGATGATTGAGGAGTTTTTTTTTAAGTTCTAATTCCTCTGCAGCCTAGCCCACTTTGCAGAACTGTGCTGACAGAACCAAAATGGGTGTTGTTCTTACTCATGTGATCCTAAGTTTACCTTCCTTCCTCCCCGCCCCCATCTTGTTTCGTACCTGCAAAATGATGTCTGACAACCTTAAAGGCTGAATTTATTTCAAAGCCTTGTTTTCTTCACTTCTGAAACCTAGAAGCTGCAGACAGTGGTCCAGGCATGGAAGAGGTATAATGTTTCTCTTTCTCACCCACCTCCCAAATTCCTTGATCATGTGTGCCTTATGATCTTTTATGGCTATGGGGTCTCCAGCCATCCACACTGTGACTTGAAAGTACCTTTCATATAATCTATAGTTTTCATTAGGTTATTTTTCTGTAGTGCATTAAGGAAATCAAGTAATAAATGATTTCTTGAAACTTTTAGGTCAACTTTAAAGAGCCCCAGTAAAAACTCAGCATGGTATTCTTTCATAAAAGGGAGAAGTAACTCTCTTCTCCAGAACAGTTTAGCCATCCAGACACCCATGAGAACGGTTGCACCTGCAGGACTGTTTAATTTTTCTTTCTTTATACTTGTCCCATCACATTTTTTCTTTTTTCCCTTGTTGTTTGCTTTTCTTTTACTGTAGCTCCTGGTAATATCTGTTCTAGTGGACACTTTATTAAATGGATAGCTTATACAGTAGTTGAACAGGGAGACTGAGAGATGTCACATTTGGTGGCTCTGCACTGACGTGAATCTAAAAAACCTCTGTCGTTGGAGAGGACCTCTGTCGTGGACAGGCAATCACTGCTGAGCCGAGGAGGGCTCTTCTTTCCGTGCTTCTGCCTACTTTGTTGCTAGAACATAATAAAGTTTTTCCACCTAACACCCCATTCACAGGCCAAAAGAAAAAAAAAAGGAGATGTAAATTGAAAACTATAAAACTGGGATCTGAGTTGTGGAGACCAACTGTAATTCAGGTGATGGGCTTGGACCTCTCTCCAGGCTTCCATTTTGCAACCATCAAATGAAGAAGATTGAATGGATTAGCTTTCAAAAAGTGATTTCTTGCTCCCTCATTCTGTTCTTTTATGTGAATTTGTTTATTTGCAACCTTCACTTCCATCTCTTTCAGGCATGAGCAAAAAGAACTGGCTTTGTAGCTTTATACTGACATAGTATTTAGATTTTGAAGTAGTATAATAATTGGAATTTATCTTTTAATTACAAAGCAACAGTTGACCTGTTTGAACATATTATCATAACACTTCTGACACCCCTTAGATACCCATTTTACTAAATCAGCCATTCCTTATTTATTTTATATTTTTGGTAGAGTAAGGCCTTTCTAGACATACACTCTTTTAACATCTTTTTATGATGGTGATAATTGTTTTAGATACAAGCTTCCTTGTACTTTCGTGTTTAAAAAGTGACATATGGTGACTCTAAAATTTATTATAGGTCTTTGTTTCTTCAGAAACTAACCCTAGACTGATATTTTGTTCTCACTAGTCTTGAGGGGAAAGTTTTTTTTGTTTTGTTTTGGTTTTTTCGCTTTCTGTCCAGGGCCCACCTCCCTTAATTTGCCATGTCCGTTTCTTTTGCCTCTTTTATTGCATATGCCTTTTTTCACTGATAGCTTCAGACTCTCTGTGTATCTGTTTGTTCCTCAGCTAATAAACTTGTTTAGTCTGTGCCTGAACACCCATCATCCTCCTTTAACTGTCTCTCAGTATCTCCTTTTCCCATTATTTGGAAAACATCTTTGTTCCTAATAGTATAGCCACTGTGACCTTGCTCTCCTCACTTCATGTTCCCCTCATAGCTACTGAGTTTATCTCCTCCCTGCCTGTTCCTCCATTTCCCTGAGCAGCATTAAGTCTGACCTGTATGCTAGCCGCGCGCCCCCCCCCCCGCCCCCCGTCACTTTGTTCTCCAGCCGCTCCCATTTCACTCTCTAACCCAGCTGTTTGCAAGTTGAACTACGATCACTGTTCTGGAGACTGTCCTCTCTCTTTGATGCACATCTTTCCTATAAGATGGCCATGCTTACGTCTAGCTCCACTTAGGTATTTGTGCATGCACCTGAAACTCAACATTGTACGTGACTCACTGAGCTAAGCTACAGAGGCCTTTTGTTAGGATTGTGGGGTTTCTTCAGGAGCCTAAGGGCAAGAATGCAGTTACTTGCCGGAAGTACAATCAGAGCCCAGAAAACTCTTAGAAAAACTCAGCGGTTCTTGAGTGTGTTTCCTTCTTGTCCCTTTTGCCTCCATTTTGTGCTCATCTCTCCTTTTCCTCATTCCTCCGTCCTTCCAACCGACCCATCCTTCTTCTCTCTCCCCTTCTCTCTGACTCTCTAGACAGCTTCATTCCTCAGGTGTGCCCAGGGCCACCTTACCATGGCGACCGCTGCTCCAGAATCCTGCCACCTTCTGTTCAGAGGAAGCCCCCATGCTGGCTAACGTCCTCAGCCCATCTTGGATTAGATGTCTATCTCTGGACTGTCAGCTGGGGCACTGGCTAAGAGGAAACAGAGAATACCTGTATTGTACGATAGAAAAGAGACAGTGGATGAGCAGGTGGTCTAAAAGATGTCCGCATCTGAGTATTGACCCTAACGTTTTGTGACTCACCATGACTCTCTTATTTAGGTATTCTCTTCTATTCCTGATTTTGGTTTTGACACTATTCATCTAGTTTCTAAGCCAGAAATCTAGGAATCCTTTGGCATTCCCTTCTCCCTTAGCTACCTGCTGCTCCCAAATCTTGTCTTTTGTCAGATCTGTCAATTGCCTCTTCTAAGTATGTAACCACTGTTAGTTTAGGTGCTTATTCTTTCTCACCTGGGCTTCCTGCATCTTGCCTCACCTTCAAATCACTAAAATGCTGATGTGATCAGGAGTCTCCAGCTTGACACACAAGGCCCTGTGTGATCTGTGCTCTGGCTCCGCTTCTCCTCCTCTCTCTTCCCTGTACCCCATGTACCCCACACTTTCTGTGTCAGCTCTACCAGATCCCAGACATATCAGTCTAGTTCATGCCTTCTTGCTGTTGGACAGGCTTTTTATATATGTCTGTTTCTTGAATAGACTTACTCTCTCCTTCAACACCTGACGACTCTCAGGTTACTTGCTTTCAGAAACACTCTCTCCTACCACCACTCTCACCCAGAAGTACCACCTCCTCTATTCAGCTCCGTGTCTCTTATCTATCAGTGCAGTCTGCTTTCATGCCATTCCTCCTACTTAGACCTTAAGAAAATTAGTGGTTTAGGGCACCTGGGTGGCTCAGTCAGTTAAGCATCTGACTTGATTTCTGTTCGATTCATGATCTCACTGATTATGAGTTCGAGCCCCACGTCAGGCTCTGTGCTGACAGCATGGATCTTGCTTGGGATTCCCTCTGTCTCTCACTCTCTCTCAAAAATAAACATTTTAAAAACATAATTATTATTCTTTAGGGAAAAAAAGGAAAATGGGTGGTTTTATTCAATTCTCTGTTCCCACACTTAGTAATGTATGAGGTACATAGTGAATGTTGCCTAGCTAGCTGACTGAGTGAATTTTAAGCAAAATTGTTTACTTTTATTGGCATTATTTAGAATGTCAAGGTTGCTCTGCATCTTCGTAGATCAGTAGAACACTGCCCCATTATGGAGAACAGTCTAAAATCATAGAGTCATTGTTTTTAGTGTTAAAAACTGAGTGGAAGCAGTGGAAGATTAATAGGCTGTACATTTCAGTCACCTTACCCCTTGCTCCTGGACCATTTGCTGTCTAATTTAATGTTTTTACTTTTTTTTATTAAAAAAATTTTTTTTAATTTTATTAAGTTTTGAGAGACATAGACAGTGTGAACAGGGGAGAGGTAGAGAGAAAGAGAGGGAGACATAGAATCCGAAGCAGGCTCTAGGCTCTGAGCTGTCAGCGCAGACCTGATGCGGGGCTCGAACCCACGAACCATGAGATCATGACCTGAGCCAAAGTTGGACACTTAACCGACTGAGCCACCCAGGTGCCCCTAATTTAATTTTTTAAAGGCAGAATTTGTATTGCTTCCAAGGTGAGTAGGATGCCTTGTATACTTAACTTGTGGCATTTGAAATGATCAACAGGAAGTCATAGTGGTAGTTTAAAAGCTCAGTATTTACTGCTCCCCTCACACTCATACAACAGCATTTAGAAATAGATCATCACATTGGAATTTCACTTTGCTTCCTGGCATGTGGTTTCTGCAGCTTGAAGCCAGGTTTTTAAGTCTTATTCCTGAAACCCTTCACAGCACTGCATTGTTAAGCCGTGTTGATAGGAAGCTATTATAAGTCTCTGGTGGCCTTAACAGATTTTATTTTTATCTTTTAAGTAAGAGTGTTTATGGCAGGTAAAAGTGGCACTCATCCTCACTTTGAATCTGCTTTTACTTCCGTTTGAAAACAGTGGATAAGTTAGAGGTCCTTGTTGGCAAAAGTGATGAATATGTGATTATCATTTACTGAGTCATTATACACACCTAATTTTAAAAATCTGATGTTGGAATTGCCTCAGTCAAGATCAGCCTGGTTCAAAGGATACTGAGTGGATAAATAGGATTTAGGGGTAGGAAGTAAAAAAGGAATATCCCATGACCTTTTAAAAAACATTTTTTCCTTTTGTATTGTTTTTATTTAATTTTTTAAGTTTTGTAATTCTGGAAATTTGAACTTACAACCTTGGCAGAACATTCTTACTAACTGTGAAAGTACCCAAAGCCCTTTTCAACTATTAATTTTAAAAAATTTGGACAACTAATAGTACTATCATAATTCCAGTGCAAAATAATGTGGTGTTTGAGAAAAGAGGCAAATATTACAACATACTTTGTTGGAAAGACACAATGGGAGAGAATGGGCCCTAGAGAAAAGCAGCAATAAGAACAGTAAATAACAGCTCTTGCAAAATAGGATTTTCTTTTTTTAACTGAATGTCACCTGAATTTTGGTTAAATGGAGACAATTTGCATTCATTCATTTACACTCCTTAACTCAAACACATATCCAACATTGCTAGATTTCTATCACAGTGAAAACCTTGTATTCCTTTTGTTCTTTCCTACATGTTAGAATAACTGGTCTTAGTGTCTTGGCTACTCAAAGAATTACTGTTTTGTGATCACAAGCGAAAATAATATTCTAGCTTTTTTCCTTTAATATGAAGAATTTTATTCTGTTTTCTTTACATGTCACTAAATTCTAAGAAGTGATTGTTTGAATTGAAAATGCTTTTTTAGAAATGACAGTAAAAGTGTATGGTTTCCTTTTCCCCTTCTTTTATAAACACTGACCAAGCCCTTTACAAGGTATTTCATTTTATATGTGGGTGAGAAGGAAGAAAGAGAAATATAGTTAATATTTCTGTAGAAATATTAGAAAAGTTATTTCTAATTGATTTCTGTTAAAACGAATTTATTCTATATTAAAATAGAATTTATTCTGTTCATTACAATGTAAGAAAGCATTCCAATTTATTAATGATCATTTATCTTAAGATCTACAAAATTTACAACCAGAAAAGAAAAACAATGTACAAATGAAAAAATATATATGAAAAAAATAGGGAAAAAGTATATAATATATATGTTTTATATATATAAGGAATTTCCAGAACAGCTATGATAAATTCTATATTACATGCTCAGTTTAGTTAAATAAATTTGATTTGGAACCTCCTACTGTGCATGTAGATGAAGAGTCTGTTTAGAATATATACTCTCCCAGTATTGTAATCAGGGTTGTAAGAATCTAGAAAGGGATCAGTTAATTACGTATAGGACTTAGGAAAGACCTTAGTAAATGGAGGACACTGAGTTACAGCTCTAAGAATAAATAGGATTCTGGTTTGGAAAAGGCTGTCTAGGTAAAGAGAGCACACCAAGATCAAAGCATACAGATCTGAAACTACATGGTGTGATTTGGAAGTAGTGCTCAGTTCTGTCTTTTATAGTATGTAGCCCGTTGAACTGCAGCAATTTCTTTCTATGTCATCTTTTTTTGAGGATAGGCCTTACCCGGTGCTCGTGCAGTAATTGGCAAAACGCAGACATTTAGCCAAGGAATTCTTGAGTGAATTAATGTCCTGGATGGAATATGGGGTGAATGGAGCCACAGATACTTGAAGATAGCAATCACAGTGGTAGATGAAATTACAGATTAAAGCTGTTTAGGAAATGTGGATGGTCAGAGGTTTTTGAGTAATCATACTTGTTTTCTGGTAAGATCAATCTGAAGGACCACGGAGGATTGATTTAGAGGGAGAAGACATTGGAGGCTAGCTAACAAGATAGGAAGCAACGACTGACTTCCTATTTTCAGGCACATTTATTTAATGTATCTTTACGGAAGGCCGTATGTCATGTGATTCCTTGTACCTGCTCTGGAGAAATCTTAACGCTGTCAGAGAAAGGATGTGGGACACACAATTCTAAAAACAGAGTTTAAGTTCTGATGGGTGGTTTGAAATTTTTAAAAGAGCAAGAGATTTCTCAGGGCGCCTGGGTGGCTCAGTTGCTTAAGTTTCCGACTTTGGCTCAGGTCATGATCTCGCAGTTCCTGACTTCAAGCCTCACATCGGGCTCTGTGCTGACAGCTCAGAGCCTGGAGCCTGCTTCTGATTCTGTGTCTCCCTCTCTCTTTGTCCTTCCCCTGCTTGTGTTCTGTCTCTCTCTGAATCAAAAGTAAATAAACATTAAAAATAAATTATTTAAAAGAGCAAGAGATTGCTTTTAGCTAGTCATCAGGGAAGGTGTCCTGAGAATGGTGACAGTTTAATGCAAAATATTAATGTTTATTTAACAAATTGATTATTTCCTTAATATTCTTTAATTGAATCCTAGTTAGATAGCAGGATACAATGCACAACTTCATATCCCAGACTTACATATTATTTATAGCACAAGGAAGTGCACCTTGGGGGTAAGAGCGCTGCTGCTCATCAACAACGTAATAATAACTTCGTTATTCGCTGTTGAGCACCTACTCTTGCCAACAGGCACTTCGCTACAGCCTACACATTGTATCTCTCATCTTCATAGTTTCTCTCCAGAGTTCCTGTTTAGATCCTCTGTTTTAGTGATGTGGAAACTGGGGGTTAAGGAATAATTGCTTTTCTCAAAGTCACACACCCTTGACAAAACCAGAATTCAGTCCAAATCTGTTGGAACCCGTAGTCCATGTTCTTAACACTTTACTAACCTAACTCCTTAAAAGTATTAAGCATATAATTTTATTAAGAGTAACTAGTAACATTATAATTATAATGTTAATGATCACTGTTAATAGAAAAGTAAAAATAAAGATGATACATCATCATTGCCTCCTGGGGGAAGATTTTTGGATCTGTACATAATTTGACATAATTAGAGTAGTTAGGCCTTCCTAAAGATAGAGTACCTCAATATAAAAGATCTTGTGTGTGATTTTAACATTTAGAAATATTGTCTGAAGCTAAAGACCAAAATAATTCCCTTGAGACCATGAATTAGCGGCATTGATTAGATTTCAAAAAAACTGATTTCTTGCCAGATTTGGTATTAATTTTAAAAACATTTGAATGTAACATGATTCTAATATTAATTGGTATAGGCTTTTTAAACTGTTAACACATGGGAATGTAATTAAGAAATGAATAGGATTTCATTATCATTGCTTTGAGAAAAAAATATAGAAACTTGAGGATTCTAGGGGAAATCCTTAGAAGGAATTTCTTAATAACAAATACTTTGTTGGGTCTCTGAAAGATTTCCCCTCATTCTTTTAAAGACCACTGTCTTTTAATGCATTCCTATATTCCTTTTAGCACATCTCTGTATTTTAGTTATAATTCTGAAATTACAGGGAAAAAAGTGGCTCAATCATCTCATGTAATTTCCCACAGTTTTTTTGATGAATTACCAAGGTGATTCACTGTTGGGAAGGGAGGTGGGGCTGGAATGTGCTATTAGACCTGTGTTATTGTCTGTTGAGTTTGAGGTTTTCTTTGTTTCTGGTTATGGTTGGGCAAGGAAAACTAGCAAACATATGCAGATGAAATATTTTAGGAGTAAAAAGCAAATACAGTATGTTCATACCACATTGTAATTTTGCCCTCTTTTCATTTGATGTGCTGAGTAATACACATTGTGTCTATAAACCTCTGCCTTGTACTGATTATTTCTGTCCTTAACATGTTATCCTGAGAAGACATAAAAATTAGGTGGTTTTCAATATTTCATTTAGTCCTTATAAATCGACCACAATATGTTCTGTTAAACAAAAGGAAAATAGTAAACTTTTCTCCCCAATTCCAACATTTCGTTAGAAGAAAATCTCTAGAATGAAAAAATCTGTCTCCTTGGACGTATTATTAGAATGTATAAGTGCTCTTGGGAGAATCTTCAGGTTCATGTAAACATTGGACCTTATCTCTATCTATCTCTTTGGACATGTTAGAAGTGAGTAATTTTATGGGCCAGGAACAGTTTAGGTTTTTTTTCTTTTAAAGTGAAATAAAAGCCTTAAATATTCTGAATTGTGCAGGTTGGCTTAGTGCTTGCTCCCTGAAATTGTAATTATTTTCATATCAGTAATTTTCCTATCTTGATGAAAATAATTTATGGTAGAAAGATGTATGCAGTTTAGTTTTGAGAATATGAAGATGTAATTTTAAATATGAACCGTCAACTTGGAACTGAAGTGAGACAGTGCTGTTTGTAGACATTTAGTAATTCTTTAACTGGCTGCCAGCAGACAACCTGACACCAGTGAAATTGTCCAGTAGTAAAACTAATTTGTTTCATTGTATCACTCTCCTGCTCAGGAACCTAAACTAGCTTCCTATTGTCTCCTA
>NC_043705.1:15028240-15045970 GCF_006229205.1 Suricata suricatta
CCCCCCCCCCCCCCCCCCCCCCATTTCACACAGTCTTAGAAAACTAGAGTGAATCATTGTTACAGCCTTCACCCACCTCACCAACAGTGGTTTGGTTGGGGGAAGCAGAGTGATAAATGCATGAAGATTCATGCCTGGGGAAATAGATCATGATGGATGGGAAATATGTATAACTTGAAGTCAGTCCCATAGTCATTTGTATCTTTTTATTGCTCCCACCATTGAGAAGTACAGCCCTAACCAGAAGTTGCCCTGCTTAACTTCATCATAACATAAGTACTTGGCTAAGGAGTTTTTAACAGTATGCTGCATTGTATCTTCCTTTGTGTTAATAGGTCAGGTCATTTGCATGCTTTTTTGAAAAGTAAACTCTACTCTTTTTGCTTGTCTTTTACAACATTATATTTGTTTCAGGTATAGAACAAAGAGAGTCAACATTTGTACACATTATGAAATGATCACTGTGGCAAATCTCGGTACCTTTTGTCATCACACAAAATTATAACAAGTTTATTGACTCTATTTCGTATGTTCTACTTTTCTTCTTTGTGACTTCCTTATTGTATAACTGGAAAGTCACAGCTCTTCGTCTCCTTCACCTACTTCACCCTTCCTTCCACTACTCCCCTCCCCTGTGGCAGCTAGCAGCTTATTCTCAGTATTTATGATTCTGTTTCTGTTTTGTATGTTCACTTACCAGGTTTTTTAGAGTCCACATATAAGTGAAGTCATTTGTTATTTGTCCTTCTTGCTCTGACTTATTTCACTTAGCATAAAAGCCTGTAGGTCCATCCATGTCTTCACATACACAACAGGTCTCTATCAGTTTATCTATCAGTAGACACCTAGGTTGCCTCCATATCTCGGTTATTTTAAGTGATGCTGCAGTGACCTTAGGGTGCATGTGACTTTTCAAGTTAGCGTTTTTATTTTCTGAGCAGAATTGCTAGAAGTAGAATTGCTGGATCATGTAGTAGTTCTATTTTTAATTTTTTAAAAATTTTTGTTTATTTTTGAGAGAGAGAGACATAGAGCATGAGCGGGAGAGGGGCAGGGAGAGTGGGAGACCACAGAATCTAAAGCAGGCTCCAGGTCCTGAGCTATCAGCATAGAGCCCAGCCTGGGGCACGAACTCACAAGCTGTGAGACCGTGACCTGAGCTGAAGTCGGACGCTCAACCGACTGAGCCACCCAGCCACCTCTATTTTTAATTTTTTATGTAACCTCCATACTGTTTTTCACCGTGGCTGTACCAGTTTACATTTTTGCCAAGAGTCCATGAGGGTTTCCCTTTTTTTTTTTTTTACGTTTTTTAAACATCTATTCATTTTTGAGAAACAGAGTGTGAGTTGGGAGGCGCAGAGAGAGGGGGAGACATAGAATCTGAAGCAGGCTCCAGGATCTGAGCTGTTAACAGAGCCTGATGTAGGGCTCTAACCTACTAACCATGAGATCATGACCTGAGCCCAAGTCGGAGGCTTAACCTACTGAGCCACCCAGGCACCCCAAGGGTTTCCTTTTTCTTCACATCCTCATCAGCACTTATTCATTGATTGATTGATTGATAATGGCTAATCTGATACCTATGGGATAGTATCTGGTTGTGGTTTAGTTGTCATTTCCCTGATGCTTAATGATTTTGAGCATCTTTTTATGTACCTATTGGCCATCTATGGGTCTTCTTTGGAAAAAAACATCTATTCATATCCTCTCCCTGCTTTTAAATTGGAGGATTGTTTGGGGTTCTTTTTATTTGTTTGTTTTGTTTCATTTTGTTTTTGTTTTTTTAAATACTGAGTTTTAGGAGTTCTTTATATTTTAGATTTTAAACTCATATCACATATATCATTTGTGAACATATTCTCCCATTTTGTAGTTTGCCATTTTGTTTTGTTAATGATTTCCCCTGCTGAGCAAAAGCTTTTTAGTTTGCTATAGTCCTTGTTTCCTTATTTTATTTACTTATTTATTTATTATTTGCCTATAGGGCGATCCAAAAAAATACTGCCAAGACCACTGTCAAAGAGCTTACTGCCTATGTTTTTTTGCAAGAGTCTAGGGTTTTAGGGTTTCAATGCATTTTGAGTTTTTGTTCTGTTTTGTTTATGGTGGAAGGAAATGGTCCATTTTCATTCTTTTGCATGTAGCTCTCCAGTTTTCCCAACATCATTAATGGAAAAAACTGTCTCTTCCCCATTGTCCATTCTTGTGTACTTTGTTGTAGATTAATTGACCATACAGCGTGGGTTTTTTTCTGGGCTTTCTCTTCTTTTTCCATTGATTAAGTGTCTGTTTTTTTGTGCCAGGACCATACTATTTTGATTACTGTAGCTTTGTATTATTGTTTGACATCTGGAAGTGTGATACCTCCTGCGTTTTGTTTTTACTCAAGGTTGCTTTGGCTATTGAGGATCTTTTGTGGTTCCATACAAATTTTAGAAATATTTGTTTTTGTTTGCTGAAATATGCCATTGGTATTTGGATAAGGATTATATTGAATCTTTGGATTGCTTTGGGTAATGTAGACATTTTAACAGTATTAATACTTCCAGTCCGTGAGCGTGATATAGCTTTCCTTTTATTTGTGCCATATTCCTTTTTTTTTTTTTTATCAGTGTCTTACAGTTTTCAGAGAAGGTGTTTCATCTCTTTGGTTAAATTTAGTCTTAGATATTTTACCCTTTTGGTATAATTGCAAATGGGATTGTTCTCTTAATTTTTCTTTCTGACAGTTTGTTGTTAGTGTGTAGAAATGCAGTGGATTTTTTATGTGGGCATACCTTGTTTTATTGTACGTCACTTTATTGCATTCCACAGATACTGCATTTTTACTAATTGAAAGTTTGTGGTAACCCTGTGTTGAGCAAACCTCTATGGCACCATTTTCCAATAGCATTTTCTTACTTCATATCTCTGTGCCACATGTTGATACTTATTGCAATATTTCAAACTTTTTCATTATTATATTTGTTATGGTGATCTGTGTTCAGTGAATACAACTTGCTGACAACTCAGATAATGGTTAGCATTTTTTAGCAATATTTTTTTTAAATTATGGAATGTACATTGTATTTTGAATATAATGCTATTAGGCACTTAATAGATCATTTGATTCCCTTTATTGTGATATTCATTTTACTTAAGTTGTCTGGAACCAAACCCACAGTGTCTCCAAGGTTTGCCCATATTGATTGTTATATTCTGCAACTTTACTGACTTCATTCAGTAGCATTACTTTTGTCAGACAAAACAGATTTTAAAACAAAGACTGTAATAAGAGAAAATAGGGTATTACATAATGGTAAAGGTATCAACCCAACAAGAAGATAGAGCACTTGCAAATATTTATGTACCTAACATATAAGCACTTAAACATATAAAGCAAATATTAACAGATACAAAGGGGGAAATTGACAGTGACAATAATATGATAATAGTAGGGGACTTGAAAAACCCACGTACATCAATGAATAAATCATTCAGACAGAAAATTAATAAGGAAACATTGGCCTAGAATGATACTTTAGACCAGATGGACTTAATAGATAAATTAGAACATCCATCCAAAAACAACAGAGTTCACATTCTTCACAAGTGCACATGGAACATTCTCCAGGACAGATCATACATTAGGCCACAAAACAAGTGCCAATTAACTCAAGAAAAATCAATCAATCATTTTTTTCAACTACAGTAGTATGAAAGTAGAAATCAACTACAAGAAGGAAACTGGAGAAAACACAAATATATGGAGACTAAACAAGAGACAGCTAAACAACCAATCAGTGGGTCAGCCAAGAAGCCAAAGGGGAAATAAAAATATACCTTCAGACAAGTGAAAATAGAAACACAATGCTCCAAAATCTATAGGATACAAGAAAAGCAGTTCTGAGAGGGAAGTTTATAGCAATATAGGCCTACTTCAAGAAACAGGAAAATCCCAAACAAGCTAACCTCATGCTTAAAGTACCTAGAGAAAGAAGGAAGAAAGCCAAGAATTAGTCGAAGGAAGGAAATAATAAGGGTCAGAGTGGAAATAAGCAAAATAGAGACTTAAAAAAAAACACACAGTAGAAGAGATTAAAGAAACTAAGAAGTGTTTCTTTTTTTAAATATTTATTTATTTTTGAGAGAGTATCTGAGTGCACATGAGGAGGGGCAGAGAGGTAGAGCTACAGAATCTGAAGCAGGCCCCAGGATCTGAGCTGTCAGCAGAGCCTGATGCCGGGCTCACACTCCTGAACCACGAGATCATGACCTGAGCCAATGTCCAAAGCTTAACTGACTGAACCCCCACTCAAGCTTATCTTTCACAAGATAAGCAAAATGGGTAAGTTGTTATGAAGGCTCCTCCAAAAAAAAAAAAAAGACAGCACCCAATAAATAAAATGGGAAATCAAAGAGACGTTACAGCATGCAGCACAGAAATACAAATATTGTGAAGCTGCTGTGAATAATTTTGTGCCAACAAATTGGATAACATATAGGAAATGGATAAATTTCTAGAAACCTACAGTCTTCCAAGACCGAATCAGGAAGATATAGAATATCTGAAGAGACCAATTGCTAGTAATGAAATTGAATCAGTTGTCAAGAAATTCCCAACAAACAAAAGTCCAGGACCAGATACCTTCACAGTTCTAAAACATTTAAAGAAAGTTAATTCCTATTCTCCTTGAACTATTCTAAACAATTGAAGAGAAAAGAACTTTTCCAAAATCGCTCTGCAAGGTCGGCATTACCTTGATACTTAGACCAGACAAAGACACTGCACAAAACACACAAATAGACCAGTATCCCTGATGAACGTATATGCAAAAATCCTCAATTCAAAGTATTAGGAAACTGCATTCAACAGTACAGTGAAAGGATCATATATCATGGTCAAGTGGGATTTATTCAGGGGACTAAAGGGCAGTTCAGTATCTGCAAGCCATTCAGCGTGATGCGCCACATACGTAAAATGAAGAATAAAAATCATATGGTCATCTCAAGAGATGCAGAAAAGCATTTGACAGATTCAGCATACCCTTATGATAAACACTCTCACTGAAGTGGATTAAGAGGAAACGTGCTTCAACATAGTCTAGGCCATGCGTGACAGATCCATGGCCAACATACTCCGTGGTGGAAGTTTGAATCCTTTCCCTCCAAGACAGGAACACAACAATGAAGCCCATGCTCAGCACTTTTATTAAATGTAGTACTGAAAGTTCGAGGCACGACAGACGAGGAAAAGAAAAGAAGGGCCTCCAAATTGGAAAGGACGAAATAAAGCTCTCACTATTTATTGTTGTCATGACACTATAAGTAGAAAATGTCAAATCCTCCACTGTTTGTTTTAAAGTCTGTTTTATCTCATACAAATTGTGGTGCCCCAGCTTTCTTTTCATTTCTGTTTGCATGGATTCTCTTTTTCCATCCCTTCAGTCTCAGAAGTGATTCTCTCCTAGGCAGATTATAGGTGGGTGTTATTTTTTTTATCCATTTATTCATCTTCTGTCTTTTGATTGGAGCATTTAGTCTGTTTACATTTAGAATAATTGTTGGTAGGTAAATAATGATTGATAGATACTTACTAACAATAATTTTGTATTTGGTTGTCTTTTCACACAGCGCCTGATATTCTGCACAATAGAAAGCTCTTACTAATGTTTCAAATGTGAATACCCACATCTGTTATAAATAGGTTTTTAAAGAGGTTATAGCAAAGAACCATTAAATTTTTCTTAAAGTTTTTATTTATTTATTTTGAGAGAAAAGGAGACAGCATGAGTGGGGAGGAGCAGAGAGAGAGAGAAAGAGAGAATCCCAAGCTGGCTCCATGTAGCCAGCCCAGAGCCCAGCGTGGAGCTCGAACTCACTAACTGTGAGATCATGACCTGAGCTGAAATCAAGAGTCGGAAGATTAATTTACTTAGCCACACAGTCTCCCAAACCATTAAACTTTTCTAATCAGAATGAAGATAAGTCTTTATCAAAGTTGTTTCTTAGTTTTTTAGCTTCCTGTTTTTTATCTTTATCTAACTTGTTAATTTTTCATTTCAGGTTTAAGAATTTGAATTTCAAAATAATTTCAGCAGTGTGTTGATAACTTTTAAGATGTAGAAAAATATAATTAAAAAAGCTAAGAACAATAAAGCCATTTGTGTCATTTCCTGAATTGTTTAACAAGTTGGGTTGATACTTTTTTGTACTCTAATTGTGTGCTTTATCTTAAAACTGGAAATATTTCCTATTTAACTTCTTGCTGTGGGGATTAAATAAAATAATGTAACATCAGTGTTCCTATCATAGTAATCTTTTAATATTTTTTAAGATTTTGAATCTGTAGTTTTTTACCCTATATAGATGACAATGAAATATTTAAATTTTAAAAAATTTATTTTTTTTGTAGAGAGAAAGAGTACAGGTTAGGGAGAGGGGGAGAGAGAGAGAGAGAGAGAGAGAGAGAGAGAGAGAGAGAAAGAGAGAAAGAGATGTACTACACGGAGCCCAGTATGGGGCTCAGTGTCACAACCTTGGACTCATGACCTGAGCCAAAATCAAGAGTTGGATGCTTAACCGCCTGAGCCGCCCAGGCGCCCCTAGATGAAATATTTGGGGTAGCTGTTGCCTTTAATAGCATTTTGTAAAGTTATGCGAAAACTACTCAGTGACAGAGTGTTCTTGAACAGAGATCTCTTGGAAATCCAGTATGCTCCAGAGTCCATTTTCATTGTTCATATTGCATTGTGACTTTAGACTAGAAGCTGAAACCATTCTTATTAATTTAGTTATTACTGCAGGATTTAAAAAACAAAACCAAAAAAACATTTTACCTTATATTATTTAGTAATAATATACTATTTAGTAATTTGCAAGATAATTCCACATACTTATAATGTCATATCAGGACTATTCATATGACCAAGGCTCTTTATTTGTGGTCAACAGTAATCTATTAGGTGTCTGCTTTATATGCCAGATGTTCTGCTACTTTAAACAAATATAGAGATTAATGCGTTTGCCCTTGAGAAGTGACTAAAGAGAGAGATAGACATATGAACAGAATTTCTGTACAATGTATAAACCACTCTTAGATGTATCAGAGGAGGGCCACTTAGTATAGCTTTGTGGACTCCAGGAAAGCTTTTTGTAGCATGAAGCTGAGCCTTAAAAGGTGACTGACTATGACTTCGCAAGTAATAGAAGGGAGATTTAAATTTACAGTGCTTTATTGTTTTTATTGTGAAGTTATAAAAGAAGTACTTAGAGAACCAAGAAATACAAAGTGTTAGGGTTTTTTTTAGTTTCCTTATAAGCACTGTGTTAAGTTCAATAGTGATTTACAGTCACATCTCAATGTGGGGAAGAGTAAAAATTAAACTAGTGGGTCTTTTGGTCCTTTTTTTTTTTTTAAGAAAAATAAGAAGTAGTAAACTTGAATGAAAGACGTAGTTCTTGAATGTACTGTCTGCCATAGTTCCTGGACAGGGGCCGTGTGTGTCGCAAGTCTGGACTGTGCTGTACCCACTAGTGAGATAACAAAGGTATTTCTTTAACAATTCATAATACCTGACAAGCAAGGATAGCTTAAAGAAGTGTTCTGGAGCATTCATCACGCGTCATGTGGTTTTCTAGGCTCCTATGATCATCTGAGGGGGGAAATTTAGACAAAGTTTCCTAATCTTTTTTATAATTTCATTTTTGGGAGAATTAAAGAAGGCAACATTTTTTTTCTTCCAAGTTTTTATTTAAATTCCAGTTGATATACTGTGTAATACTAGTTTCAGGTTTAGAATCTAGTGATTCAACACTTATATACGACACCCAGTGCACTTCACAAGTGCCCTCCTTAATCCCCATCACCTGTTTCATCCATCCCCCACCCACTTCCCTATCATAACCATCAGTTTGTTCTCTGTAGTTAAGGGTCTGTATCTTAGTCTTCATCTCTTCCCCACTCCCGCACCATGTGCACTTGTTTTGTTTCTTAAATTCCAAATATGAGTGAAATCACATGGTATTTGTCTTTCTCCTACTTACTTTGTTTAGCATAATACTCTCTAGCTCCACCTATGTTGTTGCAAACGGCAAACTTTCATTCTTTTTTATGGCTGAGTATATTTCATTGTGTATATATACCACATCTTTATCCATTGATCAGTCTAACATTTGGGCTCTCTCCATAATTTGGCTGTCGTTGATAACACTGATATAAACATCAAGGTGCATATATCCCTTTGATTCAGTGTTTTTGTATTCTTTGGATAAATTCCTAGTAGTGCAATTGCTGAATTAATGGGCAATAGGTATTTTTAACTTTTTGAGGAACCTCTATACGGTTTGCCACAGTGGCTGCACCACTTTGCGTTCTCACAATCAGTGTAACATGGTTCCCCTGGCTCCACATCCTTACCCATACATGTTGTTTCCTGTGTTGTTCATTTGAACCGTTCTGACAGTTGTGAGGTGATATTGTAGTTTTGATTTGTATTTCCCTGATGGTGCATGATGTTGAGCATCTTTTCATGTGTCTGTTGTCCAGGGGAAGACAATGTATTAATTATTTATCATGCTAATAGATAATATGCAGTGGAAAAACCAGAGTAAAGTAGGAAGGATTAGTAGAGATGATGTGAAGTAGCAGTTTGATACAAGAGTCTAAAGTGCAGAAGAGAGATATGGATTAGAGATAGTGACTTTGGGGAGTTGTTGACATGTGATATTTCCAGTCAGGGGACTGGATGACATTACTAAGTACTAGATACTGGCGAATGGAAAATTACCAAGCACAGAATCCTGGTCCACTCTGAAGCCAGAGAGGAGAGGGGAAACTAGCAAAGGAGGCTAAGATGGGACAGCCTAGAGAATGAGTCCTGGAAGTCAAATTAAATCGAGGAAGAGGAATTAACTTGCTAAAAGCTGATGATGGTCAGGTAGGGAAAGCGTCAGCTGCTGCTGATACACCGAGTAACAGGAGTCCTGAGGTCTGTCACAACATGGAGTCATTGGCGACTCTCACAAGAATATGATTAGTGGAAAATTGGATTTAAAATAAAATTAAATTTGGAGATAACTAGAATTATGATTATATGGTTACCTAAAGAGCAGATTTCCCCAGGATTCTTCTGATAATCACCACTTGTCTCAGTTTAATTTTTAATGTGGCATCATGTCTCTTCCAAAGGGGTCCTGGTTTGAACAACAAATTATGTGCTCAGTGGGTTTATGATCAGTTGCTCTCATTGTTTTTTTTGACACCCAAATTTGACCAGTATTATCCCTTCTAACCTGGCTACAGGACTTTTTTGAGAGTCTGATTAGTTCTTCCTTTTCTGGCATAACAAAATGTTGTAGGGATTACACATTTCCTCTTTTAGATCTCTAATCAATCTTTTCTCTGAGAAGCCCTATTTCATTTCAGTGGCAATTAGAAACCAAGATTTGAAACATGGATAGACTTTAACTGGGGACCAAGGGAGTGTAAAAGGTAGGTGACTAATGAGAAAAGGGCATTCCACAAATAAAAATGGAAAGAGCAGACAGTTTACTAAAGATACTGACACCAAAGGAGATAAAATTTATTCAGGAGTGTTATATAAAATTGGATGGCATATGAGACCCTTAATAGTATATAATGATATTAAAGCAGAAAGATACATGGAGACCAGATAATAAAAGGATTTGAACAGAAAACTAAATGTCTTTCTTTGTTCTGTATTCAGGATATTGACACAGTGGGTCTTGGAGTTGCTGGGCCCGGAGGGAAGAAACACAATTAGGCTGTTACAGTCCACACAATCCATATTGAAATCCTGAACCTACAAGTAGTCAAAAAGGGAACCAAATTCGACAGAATTACAGGAGAGAAAGCAAAAGCCGGGGAGAGCAGGAACATAACAGCAGCATGACGAAGAGGCCGCAGTGTCGGATTACTCAGAGCCCTCTCATCTGCGCAGCAGAGGCTGGGGATGCCATTAACTGCAATAGGGAACACAGGAATCGGTGAAGGAGGAAGACGGAGAACTTTTATTTGGAAAAAATCCTTTGGCAGTATTATGACAGAGTATACCTTATTGAAGTTCCATCTGGTAGAAATGTATTTAGGAACAGTAGGACAATATTTAGGAACGGAGTTTTTTGTTGTCACTGAAGGGTAACCATTATGAGATTTCCATCTGGAAAAGCATGAAGATTTGGATGTCAGTAGCTCTCTCACGGGTTATTTCAGATTCTCTATTTCTGAGAAATGCATTTCTTGCCTCATTTCCAAATAGACAAAAAAATCTCTAAGAATTCAGACTTCTTTTGGCACCCTTTAATTCCTTGTGTCCAGTATTAGCCCTTCGTAAGCTAAACATACTCCAGTTGTAATCACTTTTGGGAAAATACAAACATGTTTTATATTTTATTAAGTTAAAAGCCCAACTTTAATGAGAGCATCTTGGAATTAAAAATTTCAGCGTGGTTACTGCCTCCAAGTTATTTTTTGTCTTGGCTCAATCAGCCTCCCCACAGCCTGATAGAGAAGAGTTTGAATGCAAACATACAAAGTTCTCTCGGGAATGAGAGACAGCGGTACACTGGTTATCTAGTTTTGAGTCTATATTCTCCATACTCTGGAAAGAAGGAAGACAAGGAGACAGCCACATAATCAGAATTGGGATTTCCAAATTCCAGTTACATTTGCTATTTTGCGTGTAAGCAAAGCAGTAGCATCCAGCATGGTGTGCAATGAGGGAACTGAAATAGTCTGGTGGATCTTATTATTAGTGGATGACTACTTTTAATGTAGGAAACTTGAGCAACTTTAGTTGAATGTGATGAGGAAAGAATGAAAACAGTTTCTAATTTATCACCACTGACAGGATATGGCAAAAAGCAAACTGGGGGGGTTCCAGGCTTAGCCCTGTTGTAATTCCTTCAATGGATCTCTTAAACTTTCTTGGGTTATCATTTCTTTTTAGGCTAATTGATTCACTAGGATTCATAATATTCAAGAGAATGCTCACAGTAACAGATTATTACTGTTCAGGGATACCAGTTACAATCAGCAGAAGGAAAAGGCACATAGGAGGAAAGTCCAGAAGACACCAGGCATAAGCTTGCAGTTTGCACCCTTTCCCAGTGTAGTCACATGGACACACTTCCAGCAATGATGTGTGACAACACTTGCATAGAGTTGCCAACCAGGAAAACTCACTTGAGTTGTGGTTCCCAAATTTTTTATTGGGAGTCAGTCACTGTAGGCATGAATTAATCTGCATTGTCCTCCTCAGGACTTAACATGAGCCTTAAGCCACCCAGAGCAAAGACCTAGTCACCATCAGTCACATTGTTAGCATAAACTATCTGACCACATCAGTCCCCTGTGTTCCAAGGTCTCTGGACTCGTCCTCAGGAGCCAGTCAGTGGCCAGTCCTAAGGATAAACCTTTCTCACTTACATAAAGTTTGAGCATCCTAGGCCTGCTGAGTTCACCCTTTCCTGCACGGGGAGGAGGTGGGGGAGAATTATTCATTAGCTTAAGTCCCTTATATTTCCAGGGTTTTAATGAATGGATTACTAACTACTCTTGTATAAATCGTACAGAACTTAATGCTTTAATCTTTAAGATGGATTAGATAATTCTCTTTGAAAGTGTAAATAAAAGATGATACCGATGCTAGAAAATAAAGCTGGATTGAATGTCTAACCGTAAAAGCAGGTGTGTCTTACGGAAGTCAACACAGAGCCCTGCTCACCTGATGAGTAAACTCCCAAGGTTTTCAGACTCCAGTAATTTTAAGGAAATGTAAGGAAAAGAAACTGCTTAAGCCCAGTTTCAGAAACTACGTTTCGTTAGCATTTGATTAGTACATTGCTGGTAAATTTTATTTCTTTCCATTGGTGATAAATTTAAATACCTTTTTTTTTTTCAATGAAAACCCTTTATAGGATTTCTGTACCGTTGAGTAAAATTGCTATGGTTTTGCTTGTCTAATTTATTTAATTTGAGTCTTTCTTGCACTCAATTTAAAGTTGTTTAGTGTTGGAGTGCCTGGGTGGCTCAGTCGGTTAAGCGTCCGGCTTCGGCTCAGGTCATGATCTCACGTTTGTGGGTTCGAGCCCCGCATCGGGCTCTGTGCTGACAGCTAGCTCAGAGCCTGGAGCCTGTTTCAGATTCTGTGTCTCCCTCTCTCTCTGACCCTCCCATGCTTGCGCGGTCTCTCTGTCTCAAAAAAAAAATAAATAAATAAAAGCATTTAAAAAAATGTTTAAAGTTGTTTACTGCAGTATTCCATTAGCATCTATAATATAACGCTAGTATCCATTTTCCCATTATTTATCCTTGATCCATGGTTTTCTAGTTGAGAATGATTTGATTTGTGGACTTTTTGTCTGTTACAAAGTTTTTCTTTTTTTTTTTGTCACACTTACTTGATTCAGAAATGTTCAAACTTTATTTTCCTAAATTGAAATATATCTATGTATTTTTCCCCAAGTCTGTAGCATATGACTTTGATACAAAATTTGCGAATTACCATGTGGAATAATGTATTTTGTTCTCCTTTTGAAATCGTAGAATATTTGAGATGATGATATTCAATTTAAAGTAGAGAAAAACCTTTTTAAAATTTAAGAGAGATCCTTTTATCTGCAAAAAGCCTTTGGAATTAATTTTGTATGAAAGAAAACTAAGCGTTCCTGTCTGGTTAGTCATTCTATGTAGAATTAACCCCGTACACTAGAAATGTCATAGTGCAAAATTGTCATACCAGCCCTGAACTCGTGTTTTTTCTTTCACAATTCTAATGAATATTTCATTAACCATGTTCATGTGTGGTGCATGAGGGGACCAAATAACCTTTCAACACCAAATACATATAAAATGTTCTTGGAATAAATTACTTAGCTGCTATGTAAAATATTTGTTGCTGAATCTAAAAATGGATCTGAGTTTTGCGGTTGGCATGAAATCTTTTCTCAGAAAGAATATAAATCTTTTAGCTGGCACCTGCCTGGCTTTTTAGCCGACATAGTTTCCCACCCACTCATAATATGAGGTGTATGTTTCAGTGAGTCCCCAAGTACTGTTTTACCTTTTCCCATTCTCCCAACATTTGTTCTCCTTGCCTTTGCTTCATTAAGCAAAAGCCCACATGTGCAACTAAAACTTGATTGGCAAATACTGAATTTGCCATTTCTACTGATAGAGATGTTACTGACCTTTAGATTTTCTCTCTTCTCACTAACAAATAGGCATTTTAAATTTCTTTACTCTAGGCCAGTTGTTTCAACGAATACCTCATACAGGGATATCTAGTAGGCAAAGATGAATAAGACCTTTCTTACCCTTGAAGAACCTAACACTGTCTTTTTCATTTCATTTTTATATCAAGAAAATGGAAGGCAGAGGTTAATATAAGTATAACTTATTCTGTGTCTTTTATATAATGCATAAAGCCATTTTGTTTGGACTGGATAGCTTACTACCTGGCCATGTTCAAGTTTGCTTCCTTCCAATGCTCTTGAAGCAAAACTATTCCCAACAAGCTGGTTAGAATGTACTTTCACTTCTGAATAGTTAGGAAGAAGGCTGGAATTGTTGCAACTCTTTATTGTTCAAGCCTCTAAATACCATTTGTACTTTCAGAGCTCTCTACTTTTTTACTAAATTAAGGGTTTTTGGAGTTTTATCCACAAACCTTGCAATTTCACTTGCTTTTCAAACTCTTGTGGGGAGCCATTCATTTATAACACTGAGAGTAGATGTATTGTCAGGTAAGATACATCACAGCTGAAAATCCTGTAAAATACCCATCATCCCAAGCATTCTCTGAAAATTGTGAGTTACTTCAGATTTAAAAAAGAAAAAATCAATTCCCAGTGTCCTCACAAGTTTAAATCACTGATCTAGTGGACCTTAGTGAAATTTGCATATGGTTTTCATAATCCATTTGAAGTATAACTTATTCATAAAATATGACTAATATTGTATGGCCAAATTATAACCTATTTAGTTTTTCATTCAATCCAAGAAAAATGAAAATATTTAAGACTTCTCTCTTTAAAGGTATATTAGAGAGGCTCCTAAGTGGTTCAGTCAGTTGGGTGTTAGACTCTTGGTTTCTATTTGCCTCTCAGGATCTCAAGTCTTGTTTTCTAATTGTTTCTATTTGCCTCTTACAGCTTTGCACATTCCTTTATTTTTAGCGTTTTTGAATCACTGTGTTTTGTGTGTCTCATATATATGGCATAGACTTGGGTTTTGCTTTTTGATTCAGTCTGGCCATCTTTTCCTTCTAGTAGGTACATTAAACCAATTTACATTTAAAATATATTCCTTAGGTTTGGTCTCAACTCTGTCACATTATTTTACATTCTAATTATTGGGTATTCTATGTTGTATATGTCTAGGTGTCTCTTTTTGCAATTTTAAAGAAGTTTTTGGTATTTAGAAAGATATGTGTTTTTGTTCCATGGTTTATCTTTGTATTTATATATTTTATAATGCCCTGACTTTACCATTTTCTTATGTAATATTTTACTTTCTAGTCCATTTTAAGCCCTGTCCTTTGACTCCTATTACCTAAACAGTAGTCAGTGAGTGATGTTACTCTACTCTCTTTCTCTCCTATTTTTTCAATTCCACTTTTATTTTATTTAGAGTATATCAAGTTTATCTTCAATTCTTTATCCTGTCCTCCGTATTTGTTTTCATTCCAGCTCGGCAAGTAGATACTCATCATCAGTCCTTTTACCAAAGTTACCTCTTGTTCGTCAAAGCTTCTCCTCCACAAGATTCCTCCGCAGAGACAGATATGTATAATATTCTCTGAATTTTTGCAGTTTCAAAACTTTTTTTATGTAGATTTGATACTTGTAGAGTAGCTTGACTAGGTATAAAATCCTTGACTTGTACCTGCTTACCTTGAAAATGCTGCTCTGAACTTGCTTTGTATATTATTCTTGATGTCTTGATAGTAGCCTTATTTTCTTACTCTTACAACCAAATTGTTATTTTTGCCTTACAGGCTCTGGAGATTTTTTTTCTTTGTCTTTAATGTCTAATGGTTTTACAAAGATTGGTTGTGTTATTGATCATTGCAACTCATTTTAGTTTTTCTGGTTTTTGTTTGCTGAGTTTTCCTTTGTTTTCCCAGAAAGATTTTTAGAATTATAGTTTTAAGTATTGGGGTTTTTTTTCATTGTTTTGATGTTCATCTTCAAATAATCAATTATTGATATGTGGAGTCCTCTTCTGCTGTTTTCTTTATCACATTGTCATTTTGTCTCTTGACTTTCTTCAAAATTCTTTTTTTTTTAATGTTGAATTATTTTGAGACAGAGAAAGTAGGAGAAGGTGTAGGACACAGCGAAGGGGACAGGGGCTCCGAAGCCGGCTGTGCACTGACAGCAGAGAGCCCGACGAGGGGCTTAAACTCACGAACTGTGAGATCATGACCTGAGATGAAGTCAAGCACTCAACCAATTGAGACACCCAGTTTTGTTTTTGCTTTGTTTTTTAAGTTTATTTATTTATTTTGACAGAGAGGGAGAGCAGGTGAGTGAGGGAGGGGGAAGAGGTGGAACTCTCAAGCAGCCACTGTGCAATCAAAGCCACCATGAGGCTCAAACTCAACTAAACTGTGAGATTATGACCTGATCTGAAATCAAGAATTTGATGCCGCTCTACCTGCTGAGCCATCCAAGTGCCCCAATTGACTTTTCTTCAAGATTCTTTCTTGATTTTTTCTTTGAATCTGCTCTCCGTCTCTGAGATTTTTTTTCTTTTCATTTCATTTCCTAAGCTTTATCAACTGTTCATGTATTTCTTTGTTCTGCCTATTTCTGTTCTTAGTGTTTTAAGTTCTAATTTTGCATATTTTTTTATAAACCCAAATGCCTGTTTTGAGACTCCCTAATACAGTTTGGAGGGTATTTACAGTTTTTATTTTTTTGTTTCATAATTTTTAGGAGAGACTCGGTAAGATAAAATGTTTTATTTACATTTTCTATTTTCTTCTTTTCTTAATTATATATGAATTTAATTTTTTTTAATCCTAGCCATTTTATAGACAGGGTCAACCATATATCATTTTTTAATGAATGTTGATAAGGAGCGATTTGTCTGTCTTTTTTTATTTTGTCTCCAAAGGGCCCTTAATTTCTCTTCCTTTTTTCCTTTACCTTCATCATTACATCTGGAAGGAGGAACAAGGCCCCTATTTATCTAATTCTCTGCCAAGCCTACTTTTTGATGCCGCTGCCTTCAGAACCACTTGATTTCAAGTCCTCCCGTATATAGCCATTTTTGTGAATCACCCATCTCAGTCTTGTATCCATTTTGACTCTTTGCAGTAGTTTTTGTTTTCTAGTGGTGCTTTGTGTCTGTCATTCATGTATCTCCTCCACTCCACTCACCCTTTTTTCTTCCAGTATCTTCTTAATCTTCTATTCCCTGGCTTTTTTGTGTGCATAAGACTGTAATGAGTGAGTGCTCTACTGAATTTGGTGTTTGTGAAACCAACCTGGAAATGTTGTGAAGTTTCCAGTATCCTCTATCTCCTAATAATGTTGAATTTATTCTTTAGGAGGGAGTATGTGGATGGTTTGAGATTTAGGCAACATCATTCTTTTCTGTATATATTATGTTCATATTTGCAATAAAACTTAACTGATTCACTCTTTAGCATGACTTCTTTATTTACAGAGTAGAAAAAAGTACTTGTAACCAGTCATTGACAAAAGCGGAGAATGTCTTAAGATTAGAATTTTTAGCTATACTTTAAATAATTTTTACTTTAGCTACCTCAGGGAAGCTAATCTTTCATATTAGTTCATCAGTATCTAGACACATTGTGTGTGTGTGTGTATATGTATGAGTCTCTTATTTTTATGATGTTTATGTAGATTTGTTTTACATTTGTATTAGTGTATCCAAAATAAAATTGAATATTCTCAGAAACTGTGCTTTCTCATCTTTGTGACATTGGATCATAATCATCAATATTTAATTTTTTTCCATTCTCCTCATTCCAAAAACATAGTACACCTCTTTGATACAGAATATGTGGAAATTTTTCAGGACACACGCAAATCAGTATGTACAAGGGTAGTCATTCTCCTGTCTATAAAAAGATAAAAATCAGAAAATATGTCCAGTAATAAAAGTTTGGATAAATAAGGACAGTGATATAAGAGAATGAAAAAAAAAAGGATAAACATTTACCCAGTCATTAAATGATAAAGCTAGCTCACCATATACTGTAGTCCTATTTTTATTTAAAATACAATTTAAGTCACTTTCTTGTAATAGTACCTATACAATTTGTACCATATCAGATGCATATTTACCTCACTGTCCCTCAGTACTGATTTAAAACCAACAGGGGCACCTGGGTGGCTCAGTTGGTTAAGCATCCGGCTTCGGCTCAGGTCATGATCTCATGATTCGTGGGTTTGAGCCCCGCATCGAGCTCTGTGCTGACAGCTAGCTCAGAGCCTGGAGCCTGCTTCAGATTCTGTGTGTGTCTCTCTCTCTCTGACCCTCCCCTGCTAGTGCTGTCTCTCTGTCTCTCAAAAATAAATAAAAAGCATTAAACAATTAAATAAAACCAACTAGCAGATTTTTTATTTAGTTGTCTTCTCAGCAATATTATAAAAATAATAGGCACATGTTCACTATATTTTTTCCTGTACAATAGAATGACTTGATAACTGTTAAGAGAAATTTCATTTTTTGTATGTTCTTTTTTTTTT
>NC_043705.1:15046070-15067916 GCF_006229205.1 Suricata suricatta
GTACCCCCATGTTCATAGCAGCAATGTCAACAATAGCCAAAACATGGAAGGAGCCTAAATGTCCATCACCTGACGAATGGATCAAGAAGATGTGGTATATATTCACGATGGAGTACTACATGGCAATGAGAGGGAATGACATTTTTTGTATGTTCTAAACTCATTTTTCAATCCTTAGTGAAATGTATATCAAATAAATTCTCTTAAAGAAACATGTAAAGGAGTGTATAATAAAATTGTAACCATGTAAACAGTGCTAGTAACTTTATTTATTTTGTCTCTGCTTTTCTGTTTTTTAATTTTCTAAAATAAATCTGGATTAATTCCTTGCATAATATAAAAGTATTATGTAGCTTAGATTTTTTAATCAGTGATTAAAATGAAATATTTCTCATTCATTTACATTTTGATATAAAATGATACAATTGCCAATATCCTGAAATATCATTGAAATAAGTAATAATTTCTTTGAACCTTGAAATCTTAAATTATCATTTTGAATTCTTTTCATCTTATTTCAGTTAAAGAGCTTTTATTATGCTAGAGATTTCTTGGTGCATTGAATTTTCTGGCTTACTTGGAATCTGAGTGTAATTGTCTTAGGAGGGTTGGCTCTTAAATTCCTTTTTCTGTGGTTTTTCATGGTAGGATAATTTATTACTATGATAGGAGTTATTCTCATCCTAACACTAAGAACTTATTTCATATCAGATTTCTTAAAAGCAAACATGGGAAGGAATGCACCTCATAATCATTAATGATGAATGATGCTTTAAAATTAGACTCATAACTAAAATTATTTTATTTTATTACAGGAATTGAAACCTGATATAGTAACTAAATCTGCTCTCGGTGATGATATCAACTTCGAAAAAATCTGCAAAAAGGTATATCTACAATGGATTATCTTTCTTTTAAGAAAAGTTCCTTATTTATATCGTTGGCTTTATTTTTCTTGTCAGCCTTTTCCTTGAAGAGAAAACTTACAAACAAGCCAGTTACTATTAGTGTGTGATGATTTTTCCCCACTTGAGCTCCAATATTGCCACTAAAAAAATGTTTTATGGTAAATTATGAATACTGCTCTGCCTGCCACATCACCTTCAAAGTCCTTAAAGGTGTGTTGAGTTTAAAATGTGGCATTTATGTGTGAGACAACAATTAGTCTCTTATGACTAATGAGTACAAAGAGTATTTTTATTTTTTCCCAAGTAATTTTTATGACTGTTATTTAATCCCTTTTTCACCGCTCTGTGAAAGATTATTTTTATCCCCTTTGTCACAAATGAGGACCCGGAAGATTGGAAAGCATGAAGGGAGCCGAGTCACGTAGACCACTGTTAGGTGGCCCAGTTCGGACTGAGGACCAGTTCTCCTGCCTCATCCCTTCCTGTTTCCCCTTCTGCATTTCCTCTCACTCTGTGGGATCTATGTGAGAGAGTTCCAGCCTGGAAACAGATTTTGGATTAATTGAGGTTTCTGGGGTTTTCTGTTTTCACTTTCATTGGCATTTGCTCTAACCCGTATTATTTCTTATTTCATGCATTTGTGGTTTGTGCATTTGTGAAACTCTTTTTCTAGTTTCTTAATGTGGAAACTTGAGGTACTGGTTTCAGACCTTTCCTCTTATGTAACAGAAGCACTTAATGCTGTAGAGTTACTTCTCGGCACTCCTTTACCTGCTCCCTTAAATTTGGTATGTTGTATTCCCATCTTCTTCGAGTTCAAAATGTTTTAATTTTCCTTTGAAACTTCGTCTTTGACCAGGGGTTGAATTTGAAGTATATTGTTTAATTTCTGAGCAGTTAGGGGATTTTCTAGATATCTTTTCATTATTGTTTCCTTTTTGATCTATGAGCACACTTTCTATGATTGTTTTTGTGTGTTATGGTCCAGAACATGGCTTGTCTTGGTGACTATTTCATGTGCACTTGAAAATGGTATGTTTTCTCTTGGAATCAGTGTCTTAGAAATGTCAAGTAGGTCACGTTAGGTGTTGGTATTGTTCAGGCGATTTATATCTTTACTGATTTTCTGCCTGCTTGTTTTATTGATTACCAAGAGACACATGTTGGAATCTCCAACTATAAATGTCACCTTTCCCGCTGACTTCTCTACAATTGATATGAGACATGTTCAATTATAAAGCATTTTTTAAAAAATGTTTATTTATTTTGAGAGACAGTGCGCACATAGTAGGGGCAGGGGGAGAGAGAGGGAGAGAGAGAATCCCAAGCAGGCTGCATGCTCCAGACAGAGCACCACACAGCTTGCTCCCATGACCTAAGCCAAAATCAAGAGCTGGACTGAGCCAGCAAGGCACCCCTGAATTTTAAAGGATTTTAAGATGGTCAGAACATAAAAGGGTTTTGTTTGTTTGAAGGGAAGGAGAATTTATTGTTGTTGTCATTGTAACAACAACAACAAAAGCAACACTCAAGTCTTGAACGTGATTTTACAGTAGCCTCTTTATTTTGTAGTAGCATAATTGTACAGTAAATATTCTTATCTCATAGGATTTTCTTCATGAAGAGAGAAAAAACGGAATCCTGTTATGGTTTTAAACTATAGGTTGGTCTGTATCTCAGACGTAATAAAGACGTACAGGTTTAATAGAATAGTGGTAACTATAAAAATATTACAGGATGTAGTTTTGTTTTCTCTTGAGAGTTTAGAAAAATAATCATTTAAGATTTTACCAAAATAAATTTTTTGAACTTTCTGAATGCTAAATTCTAGAAGTATTTCATTAATGTTTCAGTTATGGTTAGAATAAAAAGCAATTTATTTGTAGTACTATAATAATGTTTCCATTTAAACTCTTAACAGTAAAACTTGGTAATATTTATTACTTACCTTGAACTTGAAAATACCCAAAATAAAAAATCCTGTTTTTGTGTGTTTTTATTTTCAATATAGTTCTTATTCTTAGCTGGATTGTTTTCACTTTGGAAGGTTAATATTAGTGTGTGTGTGTGTGTGTGTGTGTTATGTACATAAAATCAGCTTTTTAGAGGTGCCTGTGGGGCTCAGTCAGTTAAATGTCCAGTTTGATTTTGACTAGGTCATGATCTCATGGTTTGTTGGATCGAGCCTCACCTCAGGCTCTGCACTGACAGCATGGAGCCTGCTTGAGATTCCCTCTCTCTCCCTCCCTGCCCTTCTACTCCTCATACGTATGTGCCTGCTCTCTCTCAAACAAACTTTTTTTTTAAAGCAACTCAGTTTTTTAGAGTATCTTCTTCCATGTACACCCCTTCCTTCATTCAGCTTTCCATTGTGTGAAATATCATTTGTCCAAAAAATGGGGAAACAAATGTCTATATTAGCTTATCATTGTTACTTTGTATAAGTAGATTCATTTGCACAGGACAAGATTTGTAGTCATGAGACGTGTCATAGCAATTCAGGTCAAAAGTTGAGGATCTGCCTAGTGTCAAGTGAAACCTGGTTACATTTGTGCCCTGTTTGTACCTTCCTCCAAACAAAAGGAAGGGAGGGATGGAAAGTAGTTTTAATTCATCGAAGTTCTTGATGGAATCCTGCAGGGATTTAAAGCCAAGGGAGACTGTCCTGCATAAGAAACCATTTCAGATTCCTCCCAGGCTATTTGATTTCCCTGTTCTGTTAGTATTTTATTTCATTTGTGATATTCTTCCACTGGATTCAGGTTCTTCTGTATGGACATGTGTTGATTTTCTTAAAAATGAGGCAGACAGGAGTGTTGTGGAGGGAGGACTGATTGTGCTTCAGCGTGTCACAGAACAGCTGCTCAGTGGAAGAGAGCGTCACACGATGAAGTGTGTAACATAGAGCTCTGCATGTTTGAGGCTGTCTGACGAGCAGAGCAAACTAACTTGTGTAATATCTTATAGCTTGCACACGTCTTCCACATACAGTCCTATCTCCATTGATCTTACAACAGTGATCTCATGGGGAAAGCCTTCAGGGGTGTGTGTGTGTGTGTGTGTGTGTGTGTGTGTGTGTGTGTGTGTAGTCATAATAGTGTCTTCGTTTTTCAAACACAGCAAAGAGGTAGAAGGGTTAAGCAGACAGTTAATGTGTATATGATGAAATTTTAAAGCTAGAGAGTTGAAGGGTGAGAATTCTGACATTTCCAGACAGCTGGTGCAGAATTTCAGGAGCTTCCCAATTCACAACATCTGTTGCTTGCAAAGCAGTCCTCTGGGCAGTGTGGAATATAGGAAGGGAATAGGAGACACAGAGTATTTTCTAGAGTAATATGTTATCTTCTGGGGAGTAAAAGATAAGTTATAGTAAACAACCACAAGATAAGGGCAAGCAAATTAATATTGTTAACATCCACCAGTTGCCTGATTCATGAGATGCTGTCTATATGTTAGCTTTCTCTGGTAAGATAATTTCATTTAACAAATGAGACAGAGGGGTCCAGAAAGGTCAAAATATACCTGTAGTCATTAGCAGATGGCAGGCCCAAGGTCTAAACCCTGGTCCCTGCCTACAAAACAGAAGTTTAGGAGAAAATGCTGGAATGGGTCCCATATCTTCATGACTGTATTTTAGAGTCATGGTGTCTTAGGTTTTATATGAACTGAACAATTGGAAAGGCCTCCCATTGCCTTAAATGTGGACTCGGAGCCCTGGGTAGCATAGTTCTTCTGATCCAACTAACGGACTGGTTATTATCACCTCCCTAGATACTTTTAATAAACACAAACACTAATATATCTTTAGGTAAAGCCCAGAATTGAAATTATGTCTAATTAATATCAAAAACATTGCTACTAGCATTCTACCTCTACCAGTTCATTAAGAGTCCGTTTGTTTTAGGCAGCATTTCACAGGAATGAACAGTGCATGTAAGAGAGCTTTTTCATTTTTAGACTCTTGTTTATATTCACATGTACATTCTCAAAATTCCTTTCAGAATTGAATACCAAATGCTTGTGTTCATAATAAATAGCTGTATGCCAAAATAAAAGTTTTCCATAAAAAGATGAGGTGTTTTCTTTTTTTTATGTAATTTATTTGAAATGGAAGAAACTGGAGGTGTGTGAAAACCACAGTTTCCTGAGAATTTTCCATGGCAAATGTTGTGTCAACGTTAAATAAGGAAAGCTGTGGTTCCTTCAAACATCCTCTAATATTGTAAAGATTTTCTTCATGCAGGTGTAAAAACTGCTCGTAGACTTAGCCTTTTAAGCTTCAAACTAAGTTTATTTAAATTTAAGGTATATGACTGAATTTCTTCTATAAACCAACATAACATTTTTCATCTCTCCGAGGAAATTTGTCACATTCAGTTATTGGTACATTTGTCTTAACCTTTGAAATTAGAGCAAGACTGTGAGCTTCAGAAGATGGTGACTGTGTCCTGAGTGTGTAAGTTCGTGCCTTCACATATTGAGGCATGTTGTTATAAATAAATATACCAGTAAATAGAAAGAGGTAAACAGGGAGGCCTGGGTGGCTCAGTTGGTTGAGCGTCTGACTTCAGCTCAGGTCATGATCTCGCAGTTTGTGGGTTCGAGCCCCACATCGGGCTCTGTGCTGACAGCTCAGAGCCTGGAGCCTGCTTCAGATTCTTTGTCCCCCTCTCTCTCTGACCCTCCCCTGCTCATGCTGTCTCTCTCTCTCAAAAATAAATAAAAGATTAAAAAAATTAAAAAAAAAAAAGAAAGAGGTAAACAGTAAGTGAGGCAGAGAGGTAAACAGGAACAAAGTAAGGAGCGACAGAGGACTTGCAGGGTCTCAGGACAGCCTCTGCCCACTTGTTCACGTGAGCTCTCACATGCAGCTCAGTGTCCCCAGCAGAGTGCAGCCATGGTGGCTTGCAGCAGAGGCCCAGACCACCGCCAGAGCTAGGAGCCTGCACTGCCTTACTTCACAAGCATCTTTGTTAATCATTGTATTTGATTTCTTTCCAAGGGGCTTAGAGGGGACTTGGAGGGCAGTCACAGCTTGAGAGAAAAGTCACCTCAAATGGTTTGGAAGAAAACTGATTGAAAATACTAGACTGAGTTCAGAAAGCAGACTGTGAGTTTAGCTTCTTCCCAACTGGCTGGATAATCATGAAATCGAGTCAAGACTGTTAGTCTAATTATTGGATAAAATTATTGGTCTCCATTTGCTTTACCTCTTGTTAAAATTTTAAATCAAAACATGCATTGAATGAATTCAACTTGCTTTATTAAGAATAAATAGAAGTTTAAAATGTTAAATTTGTCTTTGTTAGGAGAAATAAAGAGCTTATTTAAATGGTTGTTGTCCTTTACAAAATGTGATATTCTTAACTAAGACTTTTATAAAATCAAAAATTTTAAGAAATAAATGTGTCACATTTTTTATTGGTCCAACTGAAATCCTTAGTATTTATAAAGTATGTGAGTATATATATGCCATTAACAGTTTTTCCATTTGCCTTTTTTCCCCATTAGAATTCTACTCCCCAAATTATAAGATGCTCAGATTAGCAAATTAGTAGTAGGCCGTTAAGAACAGGTATAAATTAATAAAAACAACTGGCAACTAAATGTAAGGAAGTTTGAAGGACTAGAGGTACCTTAAGGAGATCTGTACAATGCATTCTTTTTACAAAGATTGCTAGTCGGCAAAGGGAAGAAGCTTAAGTTTCTAGGAGTTTCTGCATTCTGGCTACTGTTGCTTTGCCATTAGTTGCATGACTTTAGACAGGTCGCTGACTCTGTTTGGCTCTGCTTTTTTTTCCTGTGTTTTTTTTTTTTTTTGTATTTTTTGTATGTGTGTTGTGTTTTTTCATTTCTCTAATAAACTCTTCCAGACCAAACACTCCATTAATGCGTTTTCAACCCCTCCAAAGTCGTTTTCGCATCAGATCTAAAAATGACAGGGCTGATCCTCTCAGTGTTCAGTTTTGTTTTGCCAGAAAAATGAAATGTTTTGTGCACCTTCACATACTCTGCAGGATTTTTATGAAATTTCTACACTGTTATCTGTTGATGTTTAAGTATTCTTAAATAGCTCTCACATTTTTACAAATTTCAGTATAACAGGAGTAGTTTGTTCTCTAAGATATTTGGCGATGGTGTTGAGTAACTGACCTTATCAGAATTTCCAGTTTGTAAAAATTAGAAGCAATAGAGACATGTTAAAATGTATATTTGTAGATATGATTATGTACAAAGTAGGTTTGTCACATAACTATAAGATAGTGTTGTTAAATAGATTTCTAGCTAAATGAGAATTTGAGAAGCTATTTGTCTTCTTTTTGCCTAAAGATGCTGATATAGTAACTTTAAATATTTTGGTCAAAGTTTTTGTATTTTTTGTTTCTAGCTTTATTCTTATATGTCAATTCTAGCTGTAACTGACATATAACAAACATTGTGTAAGTTTAAGTTATACGACTTGATGGTTTGATACACATACATCTTGTGAAAGATTACCTTAATATGGTTATTAACACATCTATCACCTTAGATAATTACAATTTTTTGTGTGGTAAGAACATTTAAGATTTATTCCCAGAAACTTTCAAGTATATAATAAAGTGTTGTTATGTATAATCACATGGTGAGTATAAGCACTCTAGAACTTACTCATCTTTTAACTAGAAGTTTGTACATTTTGACCAAAATCTCCCCATTTCCTCCACCACTAATACTAGTCTCTGGCAATCAGCATTCCGCTCTTGCTTCTGTAATTTTGGGTGTTTTTAAATTCAACATATAAGTCCTACTGTGCAGTATTTGTCTTTCTGTCTGATTTATTTCACTCTTTGTAATGCCTACCAGGCTCATCCACATTGTTGCAGATGGAAGAACTTTCTTCTTTCTCATGGCTAAATAATATTCCATTGTGTATGTGTATGTGTACATATACATATGCCCGTATGTATTTATGTATATACACACATTTTCTTTATTCATTTCATTTACCAGTGGACTCTTGGCTGTTTCCATGTCTTGCTATCATGAATAGTACTGCAGTGAACACAGCATCTCTCTGAGTTAGCAACTTCATTTACTTCTGGTTTTACTTTGTTTAGGAACCTCATCTGTTCTCCCTCATGGCTGTACTAGTTTCCTTCTCACCAGCAGTGTGCCAGGGTTCCCTTTTCTCCTTGTGCTCGCCAACACTTGTTAGCTCGTGTTTTGTTGGTACTAGCCATCCTGACAGGTGTGAGATGATCTCTCGGTGTGGTTTTGGGGTGCATTTCCCCAGAGATGAGGCATGCTGAGCTTCTCATGTACCTGTTGGCCATTTCTTCTTTGGACCTATAGCTGTTCAAGTCCTGTGCCCATTTTGTAATCAGATTTTATTTTTATTTTCATTTTGTTTTATTTATTTGCTGTTGAGTTGTATGAGTTCCTTCCAGATTTTGGTTTTTAGCCCCTTGAGATCTGGTTTGCAGAATTTTTTCCCATTATGTAGATTGCCTTTTCACTTTGTTGATTGTTTCTTTTGTTTTGCAGCAAGTTTTAGTTTCATGTTGCCCCACTAGATTATGCCCCAGATTACATGATGACTTACTTGTTCAGGGGCTGTATTATTTTTGTCACCATGAATTGTATTGTTTCTTTATCATGGATTATCCAAGTGACTTATCTAATGAGAATAGTGACAAATTCCTGTTACCTAATGCTCATTTTAAAAAATTATGGTAGATTTTCTTGTACTCACTTCTTAATGTTTATGTAAGTATATTATTTTAATTGGCAGCCTGATTCTACTGCAACTGAAAGGGCAATTGCTAGACTAGCAGTGCATCCTCTTCTGAAGAAAAAGATAGATGTGCTAAAAGGTATGACTTCAGTGACTTTTGAGCTTTGTACTTAAAGGCACTTGGGTATATGATCCTGAAAAGATGGCTATTCATTTATTGATTCTATGGGGTTTTTTTTCATTTTGAGGACCTTTTATAAGTATCTCCTTCAAATATTTTTAAATGTGGTAAGGTGCCTGATAATATGGAAGTTATTTGATGTCTAATAAAAAACTTGTGTTTTTCCTAGATTCTAACATATAAATATGTATATATAACATATATTCATGGTAATTTGAATACAGTTGGTTTGCTAAATATTGATGTAATTCATAATACTACTTTTGATATGGCCACGTAGTCACATAATTTTTGTTATTATAAAATGCATTGAAAGAATTAAATCTTGTCACAGACTAGAAGATATTTATTTTTATGTCTGAAAGCACAATTTATAATGTGCCACAATCATTTCAACACAATTTTGCTGAAAACATGAGAGTGGCCATTTTATTTTTCTTATTTGTATTCACTTAAGTTTTTACTGTTTTTTGTAATTCTAAGGCCTGAAAGGATGGTTAATTTTAGAGTTTTCAATTGACTACCTCTGAGCATTTCTTCTCAGTTTCGTTTTTTAAAGGCACTAAAATTCTTTTGTGGGCTCAGATCTGTCATACATATTTAATGTAATTGCAGCTGTCCTCTTAAGTGTTTTCAAAGAATTTAAGAAATACAGTGATGTTTTATTGTTTGTTTTAATGCTGCAACAAGTCATGTGCTATTTCTTTTGCAGCTGCTGTCAAAGCTTTTAAAGATGCGAGACAAAATGTTGTTGAAGTTAACTCGTCAAAGAATGCTTCAGCAGGAAATCCTTCCAAGGACACTTTGTGTTCAAATGATGATGCCAGTAAGTTACAGCATGAAGGAACTATTGTCAGTGAGGAAAAAATGAAAGAAGCCAAAATATTGGCAAAGAAACCAATAAATTCTAAAGAAAAAGTAACCAAGATGGAACATGGACTCAGTTCTGTAGACATTCCTGCCTCTCCATCCCAGCCTTCTGTAAGGGGTTCTGTACTTCCGTCTGAACCCCAGAAGACACCTGCCGGCCCAAAAATGAAAACAGTAAATAAAACCAAAAAAAGGAAAAGGTCTAGGAGGTCCCTTGGTGGTGACAGTGATGGAGAAGAATCACAGGAGGAAGAAAAGGAGTATTTTGATGATAGCACAGAAGAAAGGTTTTACAAACAGTCTTCAGTGTCTGAGGATAGTGACAGCGGTGATGACTTCTTCATTGGGAAAGTCAGACGGACACGAAAGAAGGAAAGTAGTTGCCCTTCTTCAGTTAAGGAACAAAACCCCCCCAAGAAAGCATTGACTGAAGAGGATGTACTTGAAACCTCTCAGAGTATAAGAAATGACAGAAACATACCACGTACAGAATTAAGGAAGTTTGAGTCAGTGTTTTTCCATTCTTTATCTGGATCTAAAAGCTCTGGAAGGTAAGAGTATTTTGTCTATCCTAAAATAATTATTAGTTCTTAATTTGTTTTTTAAATATGAAATATCAGCCCATCCCAAGGATGACAGAAATCTCTCTCCCGTACATACATGTAGGTTGTACAGCACATCCTATGTTTAGACTTGGCCCTTTTGAATGTTCTATTTGGATAATATATACAAATACACATATGCGAGGGGTGCGTGGGCAGCTCAGTTGGTTGAGTTTCAGCTCAGGTCATGATCTCATGGTTCCTGGGTTCAAGCTCATGTTGGGCTCCATGCTGACTATGGAACCTGCTTGAGATTCTCTGTGTCTTTCCCTCTCTCTGCCCTGCTTGTCCTCTCTTTTTCTCTCTCAAAATAAATAAACTTAAAAAAAATACACGATAGTGCCACAATTTATCCCATAGCCAGATAATTTGTCTAGCTAATTTAAGTTTATCCCTTAGATGACCAACGTCTTCAAATTTTGAATTTGCTATTGATGAAAACCTTTTGAAAATGTCTCACGTATCTTACTCTTTAAACAGAACTTCCTGAAGAGAACAGTGGGCTTTGTTTTTGAAAACCCAGGCCATTATTTTAAGCATCAGTCTTTTTCTTTCGAAATGTTTGCTCTCACTGAGCTTCTCCACACTCCTGTGTATTTGCTCGTGTCCCTGCCTCTGTCCTTGCTGTTCACCACCACTTTTCACAGCTCCTCTGTGATAGGTCAGTGAGGTTAATTTCATTTGTAATTCTGACCTGGTAGGGGATAGCTTCACACTTAGTTAGCTTATTTCTTTAGTAACAGCTCTTTTCTTCAAAACACTATTTTTGTAAAATCAGGGGTAATTTTTAATAGAACAAAAATTTGTGATGTTAGCATTTTCCAGAGAAGTTAAGAGTATAGAAAAGACACACAACCATATTTGGAACCCTAAAATCAATTAAAATTGGTTTTGTATCTCCCAAACCTTCCATTTCTCACAAAATGTTGCATGTGACTCATTCCTGCTTTATGAAGATTTTGGATAGTTTTCAAGAGTAGACACAGTACATATGTAGCCAAGATAAGATATTTTGTGACCAGGAGTCCCTGTAAGGAAAGGGGGTGAGAAGTAAATTCACATGTTTCTCATGTAATATTGGGATCTAACAAACTTTGATACAGCTAAAACTTGGGGGGAGGGTATCATTTTTTAATTGATTGTTGATGGGATGAGAGAGTACATTAGTCCTTTCAATTTTATCCCTAGTTTTCTTTTTTTTTCTGATGTCTTCTGAAAGTCATTTATCTTTTTAAAGTCCTAATGGTCTTTTTCTTCTTTTTGAAATTGCAGAGAACAGGCTCCAAAAAGCAAAACCCCAGGTATGTATTACTGGCTTCCCACCTTTACATGCAGTTAACTAATGCTTTGCCAGAATGGAAGGATGAAAACTCCAACTTCCTTCATAGCCTGAATAAATTATTGACCCAAAGGAAGGGGAACAGAGCATCTGCTAATTTTCAGTGTGATTTTTAAAGTTTAATTTTTGTTGTTGTTTTTACCTATCTGCTTTCAAGAGGAAAGGTGTAAACAAAACTTATCAGGACATATTGGGTCTATTTGATTTCTCTTGAGCTGAATTATCATATAAGGTATATCTTCGTCAACACCATGCTGTTAAACATTCAGTAACAAGTATGTTACTTTCTGGGGTAAGAGTAAAATCAGTATTTTCACGTTAATTTGTAACAAATCGAATTAAACATATTCGGGTAGTCTGACTTCTGTACCTAATCCCAAACTCTCACTGGCTTAAAATAATGAAAATCTTTCTCACTCACCTCACAGTCTGCTGTGAATTGACAGAGGGGCTGTGTTTCACAGAGTAATTCAAGGATCAGGCTCTTTTCATCTTGTAGTTCCTTCCCCCTGCAGTTTCCATTTGGCCAGTACAAGGGAAGAAGAACATGGAGAATTGTGCAGGGGGTTTTCATTGGCCAGGCCTGAAAGTGGCAGGAATCAGGCTCACAATTCATTAGTCAGAATTCAATTATACGATGCCATTTAGCCACAGGGAAGCTAAGAAATGTAGTGTAATTGTGTGGTTCGGAGGAAAAAGAAAGTGGAATTTCTTAAAGCCCTCTAATTGTCTGCCACTAACCATCCTTCTCTCACCAGACATGAGAGATTCCAGTTCACTGCCCCTCCCCCCCACAGCACACTTCTCTCCTTCCCCCGGAAGCCACTTCAGAGTCCCGTCCAGGCACTGCATCCAGCTCAAAGCCCAGCATCATCCATCTACTGGATGAGGCGGTACTTTCTATCCGGTCTCCTGCATGGGACTGCTCAAAGTTTGGTGGCCTGGCCACTAACACACAGACTGCCTGTCCCCAGTTCATACCAAATATTTAGTGGCAGATCAGGTAGAAGGTAACCACAGTACAAACTCCCAGTCAGTTAAGGGAGAATTGGGAGGCACATACCATGTCTACCACTACGTGAGCAAAAGTAGTGAAGGGGCAGGAAGAACTTCCTTACCTATTGTTCTTCTTGGCTTTTGACTAATTTCTGGGGAGATTTTTGCTCTGTGGCCACACCTGACGTAGACATTTGGTATAATTTCCTTGGGGGTTGTACCAAGTGACTGGTAAAAACATACAGCCCTTGAGACACTTCAAAGTCTTCAACATTGGGGCGCCTGGGTGGCTCAGTCGGTTGAGCCTCCGGCTTCGGCTCAGGTCAGATCTCACGTTCATTCATGGGTTCGAGCCCCGCGTCAGGCTCTGTGCTGACAGCTAGCTCAGAGCCTGGAGCCTGCTTCCGGTTCTGTGTCTCCTCTCTCTGCTCCTCCCCCTCTCATGCTCTGTCTCTCTCTGTATCAAAAATAAATAAAACATTAAAAAACAACAACAACAAAGTTTTCAACATTCAAGAGTTTTTTCAGCCCAGTCTTAGGATTTCTCTCACAACACAGGTCCCTCAAAAACATAGTGGATTTCTGACTTCTTAATTTCCAGTTAATCCATCCATGAGCTAGTCACCACACCAGCCATTTTTTCCTAGAGCAAGTTGTCAGACTCGCCTTCTTTACATTTGAGGGTATTTTTCCCCACCCGCAAGCGTCATTCCCTGAGCGTGCTGTGTTGAGACCCTCAGGTTTGGTTGAGAAGGCCATCCCCTGGGCTTAACTTTGCTCCTGAATCTCCTTAGGCCTTTACTGCCTAAAATCTTAGTCTTCCATCTTACTTTTTGAAGTCCAGAGGCTTTTCTAAACCTTAAGTTAGTTCCCAGATATCTGGATTCTCTGTTCATTTTAGTTTCTGCCTGTGAGCTGGCCAATTCTTTCCTGGACACGCTCTTTTTTATATTCTGTTGCCAGAGAGCCCTCAGTACACGAATTCTTTTATTCTTTCCAACCACCGTTTGCTTCCCAGGTTCTCAACTGGGAAGAGAGAGGCTGGCCACAGTTTTACCCATTTTATTGGCATAGGAGACATGCGCACTTTTCCGCCTCAAGCATCCATTCCCTTACAACCTACCTCTGAGCCTCTGAGCCACTTCCACATCTGTATGTTACTATAATGGCCGCGTGCTCCTTCCAGGAGCACTTTGCTCTTACCCGTCATGGACTCCCTGCTGTCGCATGCAACCGTCTAATCCTGGCCTAATCCTGGCAATTCCTTTCTCATTCCTCACAGCCTGTGTGCTGCTTGCAGCCTCCTTTGGTCTAGTGCCTCTGGGATTTCTCTGTGCTCTCTAGGCGCAGAGAAAGAGAATGAAAGGCTCGAATGTGAGGTTTTTATGGTCAGGCCTTTTGTTCACATGTCTTTGGCTGTAACTCAGCTGCATGGCCTCATCTGGAGTGCTTCCTGGCTGTGCACCAGCGGGAAAAGGAAAGTAGGACTGGCACACACGTGGTGTCTGCCTCACTTACCTTATATTCGGACACAGGGTAACTGTAAACTGCAGGCACCCCTCGCCTCCCCAGTAAGGAGACCCAAGGGGAAAGGTTTTTGTTTCTTGGCTTAGCTTATGTATTTGGAGTATTTAATTTATAGTGTGTTTATACATATAAATATAGTTTACCTTATTACTGAAAATATATATTAGTTTAGAATACTGCCTTAAATTTCACTTTTTATGAAACAGTTTCATTTAACATTTAAACTCTTCATTGTATCTACAGTAATGTTTTAGAAATGGTATCCCTAACTATATGCGTTTGTTTGCACAAATTAAAATTATGATCTTGAGGAGGCTTTTGACAGTGAATGATGTATTAACAGTGATTGCAGTGGAGAAATTACACTTCCCTTGTACTAAAAATCTATTACATTTTTGTCTCTCTTTTTCCCCTCTGAATCTATAAAACACGAATTAATTCATGTCTTTTCTGGACAGTGTGTTTCTCCCAAACAGTACTTTGTTGTTCAGAATAACATAATTTAAGTATCTTATGATTTAAGAAGCTCTAAGGACTAGAAATAACTTGCCACCCTCATTTCTGGTGGATAATCTTATGACTGGAAAAGAACTTTGTCTTATATTTGAGTAAATTTAGTAATTTATCTTACAATAATCTTGTGTTCAGTAACAGAAGGGAGTGGAATCAGTGAGTAGCCCTTTGAAAATCCATCTTCCATCACCATGGTCAGATCCAGTATCTTACTAAACACATGTGAGTTTTCTGGCAACAACTGCTTTATACATGGATATCCTAAACTAACGGTGTTCCTTTGAAAATATGCTCTTTTCTTTTTTCTTTTTCTTTCTTTCTTTTTTTTTTCTTGGCCTTCCATGTTGTCTGCATTGTTTCTGTCTTACTGCCAGTGTAAATTAGACAGCACAGCATATATGAGGAGATACACAGTAAACATCTGTCTAAAAGGTTGGAAGACGTGTGGCTTATAATTGCTGCTCCTGTGTATGTTACAATTTCAGACTGTTTCCTTTTAGACTTAGATATTTAATTGTGATGTAGTCCATTGAAGTAAAACTAAATTCCTTCATTAAATACTGTGGGAGAAATGAAATGTCTTTATCTTATACGCTGTTTAGGTGTTTAGTTTTCACTATGTTTGCTTTCTCCTCCCAGGTTTTCGGCAAAATGAACCTCAGCTCAAGAATCTGTTTAACAAGAGTGCACCGAGAGGACTTGAAAACTCAAAACAGCAGTCACAGCTGCCCCTTCATCCTTCATGGGAAGCGAGCCGGAGGCGGAAAGAACAGCAATCGAAAATTGCTGTGTTTCAGGGGAAAAAAATTACATTTGATGATTGATGAGGACCTCTTTCTGTGAAGCAGCCTGTTGTTCAAGTTATGTTTACATAAGCCATCCAAAAAATCAAGTACATACTTAACTTGCTTTTTAATAATATCCCCACACTCTTCCCTCCACGCGAGAATTCTGGAATCCCAGCTCCTCAGACTTGGTCACGTGCACTTATGAAGGGAATTCCACAAGAGTAGCTCTTGTTTCTTGCCGTGAATATGAATGTTGACGAGATACACTTAAAATAACAGTGGAGAATAGGAGGAAATTGTAATTATTTAAAATAGATCACCTTTCCTAAAACTTACTCTTAGAAAACGAAGATAGTCCCTTTTATTATGGGTATGAAGATAATAACTTACAAAAATAAATGTTAATTTTTATTATACTTCTAATGATTTATGACCTACTCTTTGACTTCTAAAATCATGTCCAGTTTTTGATTTCTGAATTTTATCTCAAGTTTTTAGGCAACATGCATGTGTAAGTATAGCAACACAAACAAAAAATTGGTTATATATTTCACTGCATAGAAATATTTGTTTAAATCAAGAATGTATAACATCTAATTACTTTACCTAATGTGCTTTTGTGGAAACATTTTTGTGGAATCATGGATTGGAATTTATTTAGAAGGACAAATTCTGAAGGCTGTGTGATTGAAGGAGCATTTCTGGGTAACCGAGTGAGGCTGTGAGGTGACTCACAGAGGGAGGGGCCACTCGTGGTGTACAGTACTGTTGTTTCAAAGGAGGACGTGATTTTAAAAATCCTTTCAAGTGTTTCACTTTTGCTTCTCTGGAAGAAATTAAACTTCTTGGTTAACTAACTAAAAAGATAACAAAATTCCATGTTGCTCTTAATGGCAGGAAAAGGCCACTGGTTAGCAGAAATTCTTAAGCTCTGGAGAGTCATTTCTGTCATTTTTAAGAGCTTAAGAATTTAGATAACAGTGGAATTCAAGAGATTATACAGGAAGAAAATTGTTTTCAACTGTGTTGAATGCAAAATTTGCTTTTCCTGCTTTAAAATTTTGATTTTGACATATCGGTTATATAAAATTAAAATTAATTTCCATTGAAAGTTTAATTATGGAAAATTATTACAGGAGAGGTGAAAGAAAAATGTCTCTGTGCCTACTCAGATTTAGCCAAACTGTGACGTGGCGATCACAGTCTTGCAGGCCACCACATCTGTCCAAGACTTACCCTACTGCAAGGAGTTAGGGCCGAGCTACAGGGATGGAGGGAAGAGCTCACACAAGACCACTGTCACTTCTGACACCAGCTGCAGGTTTGGAGGTGGGAGCTGTGGGGGAAGGGTTCCCCAAATACCCTTCAGTTCAAATGTTTGCTACAAAACTCACAGAGTTTACTGAAACCTACACACCCACACCCACTTAAACCTATTCAGAGTTAATGTTTATTATAGGGAAAGGGTACAAATTAGAACCTGTCAAAGGAAGAGATGCATAGGACCATGTCTGTGAGGATTCTAACACAAAGCTTCTGTTGTTCAGGATGCTTACCATCCCGGCATCAGTGAGCATAGAGTTTGGCCAGTCTTAGAAGCTCACTCAGCTTTTGGTGCCCAGAATTTCTGTGGTGCCGCAGTATGTAAGCATGATCTGTTGATAGCCCCGATGCCTATAGGTAGCTGCTGCCCTAAACAAAGATACTTCTATCAGGTGTTTTGTAGATTACCTCCAAGAAGCTAAAGGCAAAAAGTTCCCCTCTTTGGGCAAAGCCAAGTTCTTTACTGCACAGTATTCTTTACCCACATCCTCCAGACAGTAACAATTTACCACATTTGCTTTATCCTTGGCTCTCATCCTCCTTCCCTTCCCCTCCTCCTCATCTTTCTCCTCTTCTTTTTCTCTTTTCTCCCTTCTCTCTCTTTGCTATTGTTTTTGTTATAATATTCCATTTGTCTTCTTATCATGTTCAGGTTTTTCTCTACTTCCTTGAACATATGGAACATTAATAGCTGTTTCAGTGATCTTGTCTGCAGTGGTTCTTAATTTGGGTCAGTTTTACCCGTAGGGAACATTTGGCAACATCTGCAGATATTTTGTATTACATCTCGTGGACATGGGCCAGGGACGCTACTAAACGTTCTGCATAATATACAGCAAGAAATTATCAGGCCCAAAATGTCAGCAGTGCCGAGATTGAGAAACCTTGGCCTGGGGTTCATTTGGCTTCCTTCTAGAGGCATTCCCATTTTGAGCATCCTGCCTGATGCTTTGTCTGTTAGCAAATCCTTTTGTTATATGTGGTGAGATGAGAACACAAACTACACCTGGCCCTTTGTTAAGTTGTTTCACAAATTCCTTTCTCGTGAATGTCTTCCTGGCCTTGTTCATACATTGCACAGACCACTCTTAAGCCATAGACTTGACGGGATCCTACCAAAGATTTCCAGAGCACATCTTTTCCTTCCTCTCTAGTATTTTCCCTCACAAATTCTAGTCATAGTAGTCTATGTAAACTCTGAACCCTGCCTCTTCAGTAAGATCGCTGGGCTATTCTAGGGTTCCTTCCCCCAGCAATATAGCTTGAAACCCCACGCAGCGAGCTAAGGCACTCATCTGGTTTGTTTCCTTTCTCTGAAGTGTTTACAGTATTGTACTGCTTTTTGTCCATTGTCTGAAAACGTAAGTTTTATATATTTTATCCAGTGTCTTCACTATTTAATGTAGAACAGCAAGTCTGTTTCCCGTTACTAGATAATGGTCAGTGTTAGAAATCCATTGATTATTTTGCTGCTGAAATTGTCCTTAATTTGACCACTTGGAGCCTCTTCAGGCTGTCTAGTGTCCTTTTGCCATCTCACAGGGAGAAAGTTGGTTCTCCTTGTCAACAGTCCATTTACTTATTTTCTCAACCCTAGAATACACAGAAGTCAGTCTCAAAGTTGCTAACTGATCGATGCCTCTGCAAAATAGAAGTCTGCTGGCCAAAGTTCAGTACATGTTTAGAGGTTTTTTTCATTAGCTTGAGGATGCATAGTCTCAGAACTAAATTTGAAAGTTACCTGAATTATGTCAGCAAAAAAGGGGAGTAAAGACATATAGAAATTCTCTCCATAAAAAGCAGTGAGAAAACTGAATTGTCAGAATCAACTCTTTCAGAAATGGAGTTAACCACACGTTTACTGCAATCCAGGGAGTAGTTTTCAAGAAAGGATGAATCTTGCTAGGAACAGAGTGATCTGTGTGACGTTTTAACTTGACCGCTTTTCAACTTTTCACTCCTCAGATCCATGATAGTCCTCGAAACCGGCAGCTCACAATCCTAGTGAAAAGCAACAGCCTGGAAGCCTCTAGAGGAAGCAGAACAGACAGGATTGGACCTGCTTCAAAGATACATTCACTAGGAATTGTCATTCTTTGACCAGTGTGGTTGTCCCCTGGAGCACCCCCCTTGCAAGTCTGTCTTGACCAAGAACTTACTTGCTCAGTGCAAAAAGCCTTTTTTCCTTATTTCACTTTTCAAAAACTATCAGAAGTCATTGTTCTACATCATAGCTGCCTATGGCAGTGAATAACAGTAGAGGCAAACAGGTGTACCAAAAGGCTTAAAGGAAAGTCTGGAGAATTCCATTTTCCTAAGGGGCTTTAAGAAGTTCTGACAGATTTCTTGGAATTCAGCAAGTCATAGACGTGCATAGTGCTGTGTCTGTGTTCAGGAGAGAGCTGAGAAGGCGCTTAGTCTCACTTCCAACTGACCTTGAGGTCCTGTTCAAGCAGAAAATGAAGGCTCGGGTAGAATTGTTAACTTCCTGCTAAATGCTGAAGGTGTGCCCCAGCGCACACACAGCCTCTCAGCAAAATTGGAGAAGGATTGATTCCAGACATAGAAGGAAAATCTCTGGCCAGTTATTAGTGTGCCACTAAACTAATGAAGCAGAAACTTCAGTGGCCATACAACAAGAATCCAGATTTGACAGAGTCAAAAAAGGACACTAAACAACAAAAAACAGGAACAACAAGCCTTAGCGAAAGGGGAATATCTGGTTATTCGATTTGCACCATTATATTACTTAAAACGACCCGTTTTCTAAAATACTAGAAGACACATAGAAACAGAGTATGCCCCCATATACAGAGAAATAAAAGCAAACAAACTGTCCCCCAAGAGGCCCAGACTTTAGATTTATTCAACAAAGACATTAAATAAACTAGTTTGAGAAAATGTACAAAGAACCAAAGGAAACAATGTTTAAAGAACTAAAATCAAATCTGAGAACAGTGTCTCACCATATAGAGAATATCAATAATGAGAAATTATAAAGAGACAAAAACTTTCGGAATTGAAAAGTACAATAATTGACATGTAAAATTCAACAAAAGTAGTCAACAGCTGATTGAAGCAAGCAGAAGAAATATTTGGTGAAACTAAAGAAAGATCAAATTTTTTTCTATAAAAAAACAACGATAATGAACAAACGTGGAATACCAGCAAGTGTACCAACATAAGCATGATGAGAGTCTCATATGAACTACATTTTCAGTAACAGCTTTGGGCCTTAAAAGATTTAAAAGCATGTTCAAAACAAAAACTAAAATATGAATGTTCATAGTAACATTATTCATATGGCCAGAAAGAAGAAACAGCCCAAATACCATCAACTGATGACTGGATAATAATAATGGTATATATATATATATATATACCATTGGAATATATATATATATACCATTGGAATATATATATATATATATAACAATGGAATATTATTCAGCCATAGAAAGGAACGAAGCATTGATACATACCATGACATGAATGAGCTTTGAAAACATTACGTTAAGAAGGAAGCCAAACACAAAATATGGTTCCACTTTAATAAAATACCCAGAATAGGTAAATCTATAGGGACCAAAAGTAAATTAGTGATTACAAAGGGCTGGGGGAGGGAGGAGTAGTGACTGCTAATGGATATGGATGTCATCTTTTTTGGTTTGGCGAATATTCTGGAATTGGATGGTGGTGTTGGTTGTACAATTTTGTGAATATACAAAAATCCTCTGAATTACGTACTTTAAAAGTGAATATTATGGTTATGTGAATTATATCTCCATTTGTAGATTCATAAGTAGATATAAAAAGGGACCTGAATTAGTGCATTTTCCATGCCTTCCTTCCATGTAGTAAGTACGTCATTTGAAATGAACCTTAGTTCACATGTTTCTAATGTATTTTACTTAAAGGGTTTTTCTTCTGTCCTTGGTAAATTTATTTATTTATGTTTTTTTCTTTATGTGTGTGAAACATGAACATTGTTCCGTAAGTCAGAGGTGCACAAAATGGCGTACTCTGAGATGTGGCATTTCCTCTTTCCAATTGTTTCTTTTCTTTTTCCCAATTCCCACCCATCTCCTCTAGATAATCCATCTCATTAGTCCCTGGTGTATCCTTTCTGGGTTTCCCTTTCCACAGATGAATATTGTGTATGTATTTATTTCCCCTTCTTTTTGATGCAAAAGTTAACACTCCTAAATGATTTTATAAACTTTACTTTTTTCATTTAAACATATATCCTGAAGGGACACTTGGGTGGCTCAGTTGTTTGAGCATCCGACTCAACTTTGGCTCAGCTCATGATCCCAAGGTCTTGGGACTGAGCCCTGCATCAGGCTTGACGCTGAGCATGGAGCCTGCTTAAGATTCTCTCTCCCTCTGCCCCTCTCCCCTACTCACCCTGTCTCTCCAAAATAAAAATAAATAAAATAATTCATTCATTCATTAAAATGTATTCTGGAAAGCACTGCAAATTTGTCCATAAAGATTTTCCTTATTTAAAACAAAACAACAGGAAACATTCTCGTACCCTATTAGGTAGACTTGTCAATTTATTCAGCCACTCATTTGTTTTTGGGTATACAAGTTATTTTCTCTGTCTTGCAGTTACAAAAAATATTGCAAAAAACCAGTAAACAATGGTATGTGTTTTCATATTATTGGAGTTATATCTTTGGGGTGTGTTCCTAGAATGGGAATATTATATAAGATGATAAGTGCATATGTAGTTTTGTTTAAAAATTGCCAAATTTTCCAACATGAAGGTTGTGCTTCAGTACAAGAGGGAGGCCTGTTTCTTGACAACTTCTCCAATCTAGTAAGATGTTCTACCACAGGATAGTTGAGAAGCGTTACCTCATGGTAGTTTAATTTGCATTTTCTTATTACGGGTATAGTTGGATACTTTTTAAAAATTGTTAAATACTTTCTTATGTTGGGGCCCATCCAGCCAGCAGTGCTGTGTGGCCTATTGGGACCCTGCTTCCCCTACTTGAAAATATGTGCGCTTGACTGCTTGACCTAAGTGGATCAGAGACTGGGGTTAGTTCTCCTATTATTCATACCTCTTGGTGA
>NC_043705.1:15068016-15077120 GCF_006229205.1 Suricata suricatta
TTCCGTGAAAACAATGATCTTTTCTGAAACGTGATTCCTAAGAAGTTACAAACAATGTAATCATTAAAAGAAAGATGTAATCACCTATGGTATATAAGACACCAAGTTTCACAGTAAAGTGTGGTCTCTTCCACCATTCATGTTGTCTGTGTTCTTTCTTATAGATATTTCACCGACACCAACCCTCTACTCAGAGACCCTTAGACTCTGGTGCGTGGGCTGGTCCCCCGCATTCTTACATCAGGTTTTGTGAATTTTTCTATGTCTTTCCCTTTATTCCACTAGTGAGTTGTTTTTGGTTTTTGTTTTTTACTTTTCCCCCATAATTTTTAAAATTTATTTATATATTACATACACTAGCCCTTTGTGTCTTATGGGTATTGCAAATACTTTTTCCCAGTTTGTCAACCATATGATTTTGTGTTATTTACTTTTCCATCATGTTGTTTTTCTGTCACTATATGTAGTCAGATGTTTCAGTTCTTGTTTTATTTCCTTTTATTTCATTTTTACATATGAATTTGAAATGGTAGCTAGAAAATCTTTCCCTGTTATTGTTTGCTTCCTACTTGATCCAACATCAGTGTTGCTGTCCCTGCTCTTTTAGCGTTCCCATTTGCCTGGAATACATTTGTCCTTCCCTTTATTTTCAGCCTTTCTGAATCGTTGTGTTCTAGGTATGTTTTTTCAATACAGTATATGGTTAGATCTTCATGAGCTAAGTTCAAAACCTAACATTTAATAGACAAATTCCACCCTTGCACATTTGTTGGTAAGGCAAATACGTTTGCTTTCATTTATGTCAGATTATCTTATGCCGTAATTATTATATTTATTATTATATTTACTCTTTCTCTTCAAACTGTATTTTCTATTAAAAAATAATTGGTGTTTGGCAATATTAATATTTCTGTTCTAGTGGTTACACTGTCTTTAATACCCGTTGTCACCTTATTTTTTTCTTCACTGTGCTGTCCATGTTTTCTTTCACTGTCTAAATTACATTTACTGAGCTTATTCTAACTTCCCCCACTTCATCTCCATTCACCTCCCATTTCTGGTTGCATTATTTTTACTTCATTGGAACATACAACACATAATATAGACCATTATCTTTTAACATTAGCCTATCCTTGTCTGCCCTTCAGTTTTAATCTTAGATTTTCCATGAAGTATATATTAAAGCTCAATTGCTAGAGTTTTCTCAGTCATTTTTTGTTTGGATTCAGGTTTATTCTCTAGTAGATTCCTCAAGGAAGGACTCATGGAAAGAATTCTTTGAGTTCTTGATGTTCAAAATTTTTTGTGCTTTTCATGCCTAAAGAACCATGGTGGATCCAGTGATTCTGCAGGTCTATTTGTACAGCTCTTTGTGGCTCTTCATTGCACCTTTGGTGAGTCTTGTTTGGAAGATGTGTGCCCCACCCCAATTTAGGATATCTATCTCAGTCTGGGCACAGGATAGCTTCCTTACTCTTACCAGGGATATAGCAGGGTTTTTTTTTCTTTCTTTCTTTCTCATTTACTCTTCCCCAAGCCACCCTGAATTTTACCTGTTCCCTCTTGACAGGATCTGATGACCTTACAGTGACATATAGTGACAAGCTTTTTCAGCAGGGAACAAGAGTCCTCGTGGACATTTGTGTCTGCTGCAGCAGTAACCTCTCCTTTCAGGCTTGTACCATCAATGTAAACTTTTCCTCCATTCTGCCCCCCATCTGAATCCTGAGGGCCTAGTGTTGGCCCATGGAACCCTCATATTCTGCAAACGTATTAACATACGTAAGTAGAGATGTTTTTTCCTCTAGTACTTTTTATAGGTTTATGTTATATTTATCCTTTAATCTATCTGGAACTTACCCCTTTCTTTTCTGACAGGTTGGTATACTCCTTAATCAAACCAATAAGTACACAACCAATTTGTATTTCTCAACATCTCTTGAAATTAGGTTGAGGTCCTGTGACTTAAGACTTGCTTAATGGAATGTGGGTGTAAATTGTGTAAACCACTTCCAAGTCCAGCCCATAGACTCCTCCTCTGTTCTACACTCTTCTTGTGTCCCTCAGCCAGATGTCAATTCCCAGTGAGATACTAGAAGACACCCTTTTTAAAATGAAGGAATAGCTATCAGCACAGGAACCTAAGTAGCTATGAGAATCCTAGTCATCTACTTATTCCTCCACTTAGGCCGATTGGATTTAAGTTATATGACAAACACCTATTCTGTTAAATCAATGAAAATTAGGGATATTTTTTGATAGAACAAGTATTACTTTAATTCAGAAATGGGTGGTAGAAGGAGGGTGCTGCAGTAAAAATAAATCCAAAGTACTATACATGGCACTGGTCCCACAGATAATCAAAATGAAAACTAATATCCACTATTAGAAAACGAGGTTTGTGTAATAGAGTGACAAAACAGTTTTTAAAAAGGTCACTTGGAGTTACTTGGAAATTGAACCGTGAGCCCTTGACCCCATCGCTCTAGGGAAATGCTAAAATATGTAATGTTTTACTACTGGCATTTACCAAGGTGATAGAAATCAAGAGATGGATGTGCCTGGGTGGCTCAGTCAGTTAGAAATCAATAGATGGAAGTGACAGTAGCCTGTTAGCTTGCAAGTACAGAAAAACAGAAAGTAATAGGATGAAGAAGCCATTGCTTCTGGTCCCAGAGGATTAGAGAATATGCACAAAGGTCCATTAAGACATCTGGCTCAGCACAGACCTGAGTAAAAGTGGCATTTTCTCCTAAGCATGATACCTTTAAGTCAGGAGGCAGAGAAGGGGAAAAGTAAGTCAGCTTTGAGACTTATATTTAGGAAAGACCTTTGGGAGGTGCTACTGGCTTGTGCAGCTGAATAGATACCCTTTCTATCAAAAACAATAACCTGTTTATTTGTAATGCCAAAAAAAATTGCTGCCTGGACCTGAGCAGCTTTTGGATGTTCTGTCATTAAAAGTATTTTGGGCTCCCAAACTTGTTCAGGGAAGATATGGTTACAAAACTTTAAAGGCCTTCAAGGAGGGTCAGTCCCCATCATGTATCTCAAATGTGCTAATGGACAAAAAAAAATCCTGCTAAAGTGTAGATCCAATGAAGTGTAGATTCTATGAAGAATGTTAAACAAGTAGTTCCTCTCAGGTAGCAAAGTTGCAATCAAGAATATGTTCTTACTGCCAGATTAAAGGGAACTAAAAATTCCTGCCAAAGGTTTTTCATAACTGCTGTAGACCAGTGCCTTGTGTGTGTCTGCCATACCCTATACCAGATGCAGTTTTTATTACAAATTTATGCTTGTTCCATCATAGCATGTTGGGCCAGGTGGCAGTAAAGAGATTTCTATAACGTGTTGTATGTGCAAATACCACTGAATGCCGCGGAGCCCATATGCAGAACTGCTGGAAAGAGCTATGCTATCATTCAGAAATCTTGGACTCAAAGCTGTTTGCAGTAACTGGATGGAATTTTGGGTCATCTCACTGGAGACACAAAGAAGTGTGTTCCAGTTGTGGTAGGAGATACTTGGTGACCAGAAAGATGTGCTGTATCAAACACTAAATGCTCGCTTCATCTGTTTCTTCTCTAGGTACCCGGCTAACTTCTATTTCCCAGCCTCCTTGAAGGTAGGCAAATCCTGGCCAGTGGAATGTGGGTAAAAATTATTACATGATGTTCACCTCCCCACAGAATGTTCCAGGCAGTCTTCCACATTTCTTCCCTTGTTTTCCAGCAGGATGCTGACCTCCTGGGCACCCTTGCAAGACAGCTTTTGAAGATGAAGTTTCTGCCAGCCAAGGTCTTTGCATGACTGAACGCAACAGATGACCTGAACTTCATCCAGCCACCTATTGAACTCCACATGAGCAAGAAGTGAGTGAGTATTTGGTGAAGTCCTCGAGATGTAGGGTGTTTATCTGTTCTTCAGCCAGGATTATTTTAATACATGAATAATATGTGGTGGTGATCTAACTATTCTGTTTTTCCAATATGCAGATGTATGCTATTTTTGAGTAGTTGGGCCATCCTTTCTCTAGTGATTTGAAATGTCCCAATTAATCACAGGACTGTTCCTAGGCCCTAGCCCTCTCTCTTTTTCTCTTATCTATCTCTCTGATCCAGTGTTACATCCTGAACTATTATAGTTGAATGGATAAAGAAGTTATAGTATATGTACAATGGAATATTACTCAGCCATGCAAAAAGAATGAAGTCTTGCCATTTGCAATGACGTGGATAGCACTCGAGTATTATGCTAAGCAAAATAAGTCAGAAAGACAAATACCATATGAATTCACTCAGGTGTGGAATTTAAGAAACAAATAAATATTCATAGGGGGAAAAATAGAGACACAAACCAAGAAACTCTTAACTATAGGGAACAAACTAATGGTTACGGGGGGGAAGGGAAGGTTGGGTGAAATAGATGGTGGGGGTAAGGAGCATACTTGTGATGAGCGCTTGGTGTTGTAGGGAAGTGTTGAATCACTAAATTCTGTATCTAAAACTAATAATTAACTGGAATTCAAATAGAAACTTAAAAAAAAAAATAAAAAGCATTACTATAATAAATATTTTAAAAATTATTATAGGGACGCCTGGGTGGCTCAGTCGGTTAAGCGTCCAGCTTCAGCTCAGGTCATGATCTCACGGTTTGTGGGTTCGAGCCTCGAGTTGGGCTGTGTGCTGACAGCTAGCTCAGAGCCTGGAGCCTGCTTCGGATTCTGTGTCTCCCCCTCTCTCTGACCCTCCCCTGCTCATGCTGTCTCTCTCTCTCTCTCTCTCTCAAAAATAAATAAAACATATAAAAAAATTTAAAAAATATTTATAGCTTTATATTTTCCTTAGATACTCAATACCCTGGTTGAATCAAATGATCCTTTTTTCTTAAAATATTCTTAGCTCTTCTTAGGTCTTTTCTTTACAGATTTTAAAATTAGCTAGTAAATTTTATTTTCAAAAATTATATTGGAATATTAATTTTGATTATTCTGAGAAATTGTGACTTGGGAAGCACACAGGTTCTCTTTATTCTCTAGTTACATAAAATGATAGGTCTCCTTCCGTGAATGGTCCTAAATTCTAGAATTGTAGAAGAAACGATGCATACAGGAACATGTTCAGTAGCCTAAGTATGACGTCATCATGCAGAAATTAAGTAGCCTTAAGTCAGACACTGGAATGTTGTTTGCACTTTGAACATGTGTTTCTCTTCAAGGGAAAACTTATTTTGAAAGAAAGTCATTCTCCATGTTGTTTTCAGGATTAAATTAAAAGGATGTTTTTTAGTAAAGACAGCCAAACTTAGAGGGTGAGTGAAGGAAAGAAAGTTATTTGTGTTTATTTTTAAACTAAGCATGGTATAAAAATTGAGTGTTTAGCTTAACTCTCCCTATCATGAACAAAAGTTCATAGTCCTCACATATAGCAACAACAACCAACTTATTTTATGTTTGGAATAGATGTGGACTAGTTCTGAATTCTGTTTTTTCATCATTGGCATCAATTGTGATAGAAGAGAGGCTTTTCAGGCCCTATTACATTTGTAAGATTTTGTAAGTGATGTGATTACACTACTGATGCGTGGAATTTACTTTATTTGGTGCTCAAATTTATTTTCTCCACTTTGAGATTGCTCCATCCTGCAGTTTCGCAGGTCTCTGCTCAGATGTCATTCCATCAGGGAGAGCTTCTCTGACCTGCCTTTGAAAACATCAACTGGTGATTCCTCCCTTCTTGCTTGTTTTTTCTTCTTTGACTTCTGCCATCCTAAAGCTACTATATACTAAGCACTGCTCAAGGTTGGGACATGGCAGAGAAGAAAACAAAGATTTTGCACTCACAAAGGTGGGGAGACTGACAGATATAGCTTGAGCAGTGCTTAGTATATAGTAGGTGGTCAGTTAATATTTGCCTTTTGAATACATATGCTTAAATATATGAATAAGTACTTTGAATGGATAATCACGGGAATATACAAGCTTTCTCGGTTTATTAATTACTCCTGTAATTGAAGAGCTGCAGCTCTCAGTTAGGAATATATTAGAAGAATCCAAGTGAGAGAGAGATAGGATGGCTTGGACTTGGGCAGTTACAATGGAGAATGAAAATGGGAGAGAAGGTAATGTCTGATTATAGAGGAGAAGGTATGAATTAATGTTCTATCAAAAGTATGAGAATAACTGAAGTAAGAAACCAATATAAACCCTCAGTAGCCTTAGGAGCCTGTTTGAAGTCCGTTATCATTAAAGTGAGAGCAAGCAGCATAGCCATTTGAATTTTCATTTCTGTGACCTGTTTTTTGGCCATAAGTATTTGCGCCTGGTAATATTTTTGTTTCTGACTTGTAGGAGCTCTTCATATGCTCAGGAAATAAACCCTTTGCCTATCGTGGTTTGCAATAACAAAAAATTTTCATTTTATTGTTTGTCTCTTGACTTTGATTTTTTTCCAAACAATATTTGATTTTATTCATGTAAAAAATGTCCGATCTTTAACCTCTAACTGGTTATGATAGGTATGTGTGAAGACTGTGAATTTCTGTATATTGTATCAAATCTCACTGTTTTTAATAGTTATCCCATTATTTCTCTTGCATTTTTTCCAGGCTCAGAAGTATATCATTTTAAGATAGTGATCATTTTCTTGCTCTTAATTTTTGTAGCACTCTTTCTCTTACCTAATCGGAATGGCCAGTACCTCCAGGTAACATAAAATACTAGCCGTGAGGGTGGCCCTCCTGTCCCTGACATTAATGGGAATGCTTCTGTTTTCTCTTTAGATGCAGGTAGAAATGTCTTATGGTGTTAAGACCTATTCCTCTTATGAAGGTGTATTTTTGTAAATCAAGAATGGATGTTGAATGTTATCAACTACCTTTCAAGGATTTATGAAAATGATCTATGTGATTTTTCTCTTTTGTTCTTCAAAGGCTTAGTGGTTAAAATAACGCTGAGAAAAAATTCAGCCTGGTGCATTTTGACAACATTCTCTTTGTTTTCTATATTATTTTATTTCTATTTTCACATGAACAATTTATATATACCTTTTTATAAGTGATATATTCATATATATATTCATGATATATTTTATTTGCAGAGTTAAACAGTGTAATCTCTGATTTTAAAAATGACCTCTGCACATTTGGGGTAATTCACCATCAACCTTTAAAAATAGAACAGCCAATTGTTTTACCAATAAATTAGGTTTATTTAGGAATAGCAGTATTGCAATTCGGAACACACAAGCTATGGCAAACCATAGGCAAGTCCAGAGATCGAAAGAAAGGAACGTTACTTTATAGAGAAAAGGAGAAAACTGAGAGGCGCTACTTTTTGTACACAAGTCCATTGGAAAGAAGTGATAATTCAGGAGGTGATGACTTCTGATTGACTCGGTTGCACTCTTTTCTTATTGTCTGGACATGTTGCTGGGTGAGGACAAATCCTTCCTCTCTCCTAACGCAGGTTGGTGGGCTTCTTCCTGTGGGGATCCCCAGGGCATGAGAGCTCCCCCTTCTGTCCTCCAGTGGCATCTTAAACGAGGCTGCTGCTTTTCCTCCGTGCCACAGCTCTTTCGTCGTATTTCGCATATCTGTTTTACACTTTCTAGATTCATTAATGGTGTGCACAAGTAGGATACATAGTTTTCCCTTTGCACTCTCTTTCAACTATATCCTGTGGACTCTGACACATCGCGATTTCTCTGCTACTGGTTTTATCTCTTTTTCTCGTTTTTCAGTTGTTTTAGTGTGTGTGGGTGTGTGTGTGTGTGTGTGTGGGTGTGTGTGTGTGTGTGTGTGTGTGTGTTTCCCCCACTGCTATTTTGGAATTTCTCTTGGTAACTACCTTTTAAAGTGAATATTTTCCTAAAATCTAAATTAATTTCATTACACCTACCAGAAGGACACATGGGCCTCATAAGTTAGTTCACTTTTTTTATCTTGCATGTATTTGTGTCCAGTATTTTAACTCTCCTTTTAATTTTTATCTACAAATTAGACAATATCAGTATTGTTTTATACAGTGTTTATGTAGATCTCCTCACATGCTTACAGCTTCTGTGTTCATCACTTTTCTTCATCTCTGATGTTATTTCTAGTAATATTTTCCTACTTTCTTAAGTACATATCTTTCAACGTTGTATTAGTGAGGCTCTTTCAGTGGTGAACTTTCTAACTGTTTGTCTGTCAAAATAATGTCTTTATTTTAATCTCTTTCTAGTCGAGTAACAAACCGTCGCTAATTATCTTCTTCCATTACTATGAAAATATATCATTGTTTTCTGACCTCGTTTCTAATGCAAGACAGCTGTCAATCACATTGTCATCCTTTTAAGGCAACTTTTGTGTGTCTGTCGTTGATTCTCTGATCATATGAAATATCCATATCTTTTAATAGAGGCTGTCGTTAAAATCGTAATTCTATATGCACACTTGGAACTCTGTTGCTTTAGAGGGTGTGTCAGCAAGCATTTCCGGCCGCTGTGCAGCTTATCTCTGACAGCTACCTGACTGTGGAGTTGTAGCGCAAAAGCAGCCACAGATAATATGTAAGCAAATGGCTGTATTTCATTAAACTTTATCTGCCAGAACAGGTGGCAGGCTGGGTTCGATTTCAACCCCTGCTTTTGAGACTCTGTTCTGAATGATGATTACACTAACATATCTCTTCTTCCTTTCAGCATCCTTTCCTCCACTGCTGGGTGTTAGTTTAGTTTTATCTATAAATCCCAGAATAGACAGATGCATATATTTATCAGCTTTAAATTACATGTGTTTAAATGAAGTTGCTTTTACAACACCAAAGACTTAATCATCCATTTCATATATAAAAGGTAGCTACTTTTTTGCATGGACCTCAAGTATATTGTAGTATAGAGGTGGAATTTAAGGAAAGGTATTAAGCAGGCTGTGTTGTAGCTTATGGGCAAGTAATAAATTGTATCATGTATCTTGAATGTATCATAGATAAGCTGCTATATAATGATTTCCACTTCAGATAGCTGTGAAATTAGGTGATTAACTAGTTGTTACTTAACCTTCTAATTTCTGTATAAGTCTAATTACATGAAATAGAAGTTGGAGTTCTGATTTTTTACTTT
>NC_043705.1:15077220-15078781 GCF_006229205.1 Suricata suricatta
GTCTTAGTGTTTATTTGTTGTGTTCAGAGTATTTCTCATTCTTTCTTCTTTCTCACTTAGATTTAATGGGTCATTTCTCTACTCCCAATTCATATTCACTCAGGAGCCAAGATTCAAAACAAACCTTAGCCCTAAAGCACCAGATGAGTTCTTAGAGGCACACTTGGCGGGGGGGGGGGGGGGGGCTATTTCCTCTGCCCCCAAAAGAACAAATAAAACTGGAAGGGGAAAAAAGAGACAGAGGGAGGGCAGAGTGAAAGTCAACATGGAGAAGGAAATGGTCAGAAAGAAGAAGGACAAAAATTTTCAGCGGTTCAGAGACAAGGTGAAAGATCTGATTTTTCCCCTACGAGTAACCTGTCACTCAGTAATCCTGGACAGCTGTAGGTTCTCCTGATGAAAAGGAATATGGGAACTTGGATCCTTCGTATGAAGATGCAGGCATTAAAACAACACATCCAACCAAACTCTTACTGTAACCACAGTCACAAAGGAACTGAATAAAATCCTATACATGAGGCAGTAGTAAAAACCAATGTCAATTCTATTTCTTCCTTTCCAGTTAGCTACACCTATCATATTTGTTTTATTTCAAATTGTACTGCCTTCAACTTTCAGTACAATGTTAAGTAGAAATGTACCAACAATATAATAATAGCCACCCTGGTTATGTTTCTAACTTTTAATATTTCTTAACTGAATACAGTATTGGCTGTAAGTCTAAGATACCTGTTTTTATGCTGATGAATTATCCTCTATTCCTAGATTTTTATGTGCTTTCCTTAGAAATGGGATAGATTAAAGGGTCTTCTGGTTTTTTACTGGAATGATATTTTTTTAAAAGATCTTCTTTTAAAAAAAGATTTTTTTTTTATTGGTCTAACTGGAGTGTTATTTCTAATCAAATTAAAAAACATTTGAATTGAATTAACCATGATAATGTCGAACAACTTTAAAAAATACAGAGAATTTGGTTCGCAGGATTGACATTTTTACACCCACATTTATAGATAACTTGGTTCTCTCAACCCCCCATAATTTTTGTTAGGTATCAAGATTAGTGAAGCTTCAGAAAAAACAGGTACCATGATTTAATTGTTAACAACACAGGCTATCCAAGTTCATGATCACTGAGTTCACCGAGTATTCTGGCTTCAACCACTTACTTGCTATGTGACCTTCAGCAAGTCACTGGACTGACAAAGATTAGGGTGACAGAACAGAATGTAAATACTCTAAACCTTCTTAGGGTTAAAATGGCACAATTAACTACTGTTGAGAAGGGATGGGAAAGAAAAGATGTGTTTTCTACTTCTTTATATTTTCCTAGTTTGGGTTAAAATATGTAATTTTTTTTAATCTGGACTTAGAAATTTTATTTTATTTTTTCCTTTTTTGGGGGTAACTTTACTTATTTTTTTTAGAATATAACACTATTTTTTTAACATATGCAATTATTTTCCATCATTTACAATACAGTAGTTACAATGACACTCCAAATGGATAAGCAAAGTAAAAAATCAGAACTCCAACTTCTATTTCATGTAATTAGACTTATACA
>NC_043705.1:15078881-15177801 GCF_006229205.1 Suricata suricatta
CTGAACACAACAAATAAACACTAAGACGTAGTTCTACCCCATTTGCAAATAGGAGTCTCTACATAGCACATAGGATTCTTTGACAAACGCTCAGTGAGTATTAGCTATTCTTGCAAAACTCATCTGGCTGTCAGTAATCATTTCTAACCATTATCAATCTTTTAGTTACTTGCTTATAGTTAAATTTTTATAGAGAAAGTATTTCAGTCCATCTAGCTTGGGACCAGGAGCTGACTACCATTTGTCATAGGACACCATGATTATCAAGGCCATGTGGGGGAGCTATTATTACCCCAGAAGAAATTAAGGTGCTCATTTTTTTTTAAAAAAGCAAACACACAGACACACATACAGAGAAACACACGGTGTTAGCCATGAAAGAGTAACTTTCCACGCAAGTCTAATAAGAGCATGCACATATGCGAATCTATGAAGAAGAAGGTTTTACCTTGAGAAGTAGAGGAATTAAGCTCCCACATGTTCAGAGCACAGGTCCTTTACTCCTGCAGAGAGAAGTGGTGTGAGGGGAATAGACATTTGACTAGTTTGGCTAGAAGGGAAATGCACAAAAATGGTAGGGTATGCAACCAATGAGGTGGGGAATTGGGGCCACATAAAGGCAGGCCTTGAATGTTGTTAGGGTTCTTGAGATTTAGTTAACAGGAAATTGAGAAACCAAACTTAAAACTGAAAAGTCTGCGGAAAAAGAAAGCTGTGTACTTGTGTAGAGACTTAAAGCATGTAATATATCCACCTTGCCAAGTGTCCTTAGCTTTCTTGCATTTCCAGTAACTAACCTCTTTGAAGATGTTCTAGGTCAAAGTTTTCCCATGATATTTCAAATCAACAAATCATTTGTATAAAGTTAAAATTACGCTTGACAATAACAGGGGGAAAATACACACACACACACACACACACACACACACACACACACACGATAAAAACAGTTCCAAAAACAACATTTTGGCTTTTCTTGTGAAAGAGCACAGCACCTTAAATGTCTTTTATAAGGCTCCAAAATTAAAGTACACTAATGAAAGAAACAAGTAGTTTGTTTCAAATGAAAGACCATATGTGCCATCATGGGCTTCTCTCAGCTCTTCAAAAAAAGTCACTGATTCTGATAACTTGATAATAAATCTAGCAGTGATCATTAATGACCACTAAAATGAGTGAATGAAAACGTGGCAGGGGGTTTTACAGTGGTTGGATCAAACTGACAACAACACAGATCATTCTTACCCTCACAAAACAGAGACAGCCAGAGACGTCCAGAGCTTCCGCCTGGGGCACAGCTGTGCGAAGTGCACTGCCCCCTCTCAAGGCTTCTTGCTCCCCTAGGTCAAACCTAACCATTTCTGGTCACGCCTCCACAGTTTGCTCTTAGCTGGTCACGCCTCCACAATTTTCCCGTATCTGATCATGCCTCTGGAATTTTTCCATATCTGGTCACGCCTCCAGAATTTTTATAGGATACACAAGGAACAGAAGAATGATACCACCAGGATACAGCCGACAAAATCAGAACATAGAAAATTCTGAGAGAATAGGTAGTCTATTAAAATCCCTCTTTTTTCAAATGTATTAATAGCAAGACAAAGGAAAAATAATAGAAGGGGAATATTTATATTCTAAAGAGACTAAAAACAGGCCATAACCAAATTCAATGAGTGGTCCTTCTTTGATCCTGATTTAAACAAACCAACTTGAAACAAAAAGTTATGAGACAGTTTTTGAAGTTTGAAAATGAACTCGATTTTTCATGATATTAGAGAACTGTGCAAAATGGGTATTATTTATAAATGACAACCAACTTAGATGATTTTAGTGAAAACAGGATGGACATATTGATTTTGAGTAAATCCAAAATATTCTGATAGGGTTAAGTCCAAGTCTTGGATTTTTTTCCTCGCATTTTCAAGTGAGACCCAGTAACTGAGGTTAAAGCACTCACACTGGTCTTGTTGATCACTGAGAAAGAATCCCCAAGGACGCCCTGCAGCTAAATTGTGAAATCCTGTGCATGAGGAGAAAGAAGAGGATAATGTGTCATTTTTTTCCACAGAATATTCTCCTGAGAAAATTGGGGCAGTGGGGGTGGCAAATAAAGCTGTGTGTGCCTTGCTCCTGATAAGCCTTCTCAAGCTCTGAAACAATAACAGGATAACTCCCTGGAGACTAAAAGGCATCCCTGGTCAGCCTGGACCTCAGACCCAATCTTGGCTTGGTAGGGAATTTTCCAGAGAGCAGGTTGCCTAAATTAGGGAAGAAGACACACCATGCATGTGTTTTTGTTCCCATCTCTCTGACCACATCTCCTTAGATCTCTGATCTCCAAAGCAAATGTAGCCCAACCACCAATGCTCTTGGACTCAGGTTCAGAAACCTCTGGGATGAGTTGTCACACTTTGGCCCCACCCCCACCCCTCCAGCATCAGCCACCTGTCAGTTTTTCTATCCCCTGGAGTAACAAGAATGAACGGTGTGAGTGCTGAGAGACGCATGGGCACAGCTGACCGCTCCTTACTCTCCCCACAGGCTCTCACTGCCACTGTAGAACACCGGTATTTTGTCCTGCTTTTCTCGGGGGGTTCCCTACGCCTTTTTTCCACCACTGAACTGTGCCCACGCTACAGGGACTGTAAATGTGTTAAAAGTACCATATAACTAACAGAAATAAACAGTGCAGAGCCTTCTCCCCAAGGTGCCACTTCCAGAGAGATCCTCTCGCTGATGCTCAAAGATTAACCACAAGATAGAGGGATGGGAGAGAGCTCATTGGAAATGGGTAGCACCTAGAGAAGCAAAACCTTAAAAGAATGGCTTTTCCTCTTGTTCTTTTCCCGTTTTATCTTTGAGATGACCCCCTTCTGGCAGCTCCCCTGTGAGTTTTTGGATAAGAAGGAACTAAGGTCTTCTTGCTTGTAAGGATGAATGTCCCTCCTGAAGTGTCCTCCTAAGACTTCATGAAACCCAGCAGGTCGGGCGAGGGTGAACATTTTGTTTATGCCTGCCAATAGGGGAGGAAGGGGAGTGCGGAACAGGAGAGCAGGATAGCATTACTTCTTTCTGGAGGAAAAATCATCCCTTTGATACTGATAATATGGGGTGGTCTTCACAGAAATCAGTTGAATGAGTAGCTGGAAGCAAAGGTCATGGGTTGGACTATATAGATGCTGATTTTGTTCATCTTTTTGTTACACATAAATAGGGTGGCTTGCTGGCTCCCAGTCTCATTGTCTCATTGACAGTACCGTAGTAATTCACCCCTGCCTCTGGAGTAATCGTTTTCTTTGCCCTCTCTTTCCTTTCACACCCACACATAAAGCCAAAATGCTGGCATGTGTTTGGATGGGAGCAGCCATTCTCTTACTTGACCATGTATCCTTGACTTCGGTGATTGAATATGAAAGAGCACTTGACTCAATCTGGACCTGTCATAATATTCACATTAGTTGGGTCCAGGTTTGACACATGACTGAGTCCGAGCTTATGCAATGTCTTCCCTAGATTTTCAAAGTTGAGCTACAGGTTATTGATGTTTTCTTTCTGAGCAGCGAGCCAGGTAGTTGTGCACCCAGATGCATATCTGTAGGCGACAAGGTTTCCATCCTCGTGGAGAAACTAACCCAAGAGCCTCAAGTTGACACATAAACAAAGGAAAGGCAGTAAGAACATGGACTTGATGGTGTCTGATCTCCTGAGAGCAGCTGCTCCTTTGACAAACCTAACTTTGCCTTTCCTCTTTTTGGTTATATGAGCCTATGAATTCCTTTTTAGACTAGGCAAGTTGGAGATCTATTTCTGTTACCAGAAACCAAAGAGCTCTAAAACAAAAATGAAGTGATCATAACTGTCAGATTGTTTGTTTATCCTTAAATGTTAGCTCCAGCAGCACTCCAACTATAGATTATCATAAAAGGGTTTTTTCCCCTAATATTATTCCTCTAAAAACAATAATGTTGTAATAACTACAAATAGTTGACTCGGGTGTTTGCTGCCTAACAGTGGTATAATTCACTCATTTGCAGATGACTGACTGGTTGGTAGTATTGGCTCCACATTTTCAGGCTCCAAATCTTTGTATTGGTTCAATAAAAGTGGATGCAATGAAGATCCAATATTATTTGAATCATTTGCAAAAAGGAGTTGTTTCTGACCAGTCTCTACCATTTGTCCTTCATTCCGTGTTACATGCAGTTGTCTGTAGAGGCACTGGGGTCTAGCAATGCTCTGACCATGGATGGCCATATTCTTGGTCATTGTATTCATGGTTCATTCACCTTTTGGTTTGTAGCTTTTTTATCTCTCTCCAGATTTGGTGCCAATTACCCATAGTTAAGCAGCAAATCATAAATACATGCATATATTCCAAGTCATTTATTTCCTATTTTGTTTTTCCCCTCCCTGGCGAGAAATATTAAGATTTACTTGAAAGTTACTTAGATGATGCTTTCACATATAAAATTATTTTATCTATATAAAATGAATGAACCATGAAGAAAATGATTAATTTACCCCAAATGCTATAAACAACTAATAACCTGGGAAGAGGAGAGATTTTAATAAGGAGTACATAAAGCATTCAAGTTATCAGATGATGGGAAAGCTGTATGTTTCCTTCTAAAACAGAACATGGTTTAGAAACAAATGATTGTTTCCAATGAAAGAATCTTATTTAACCATTAGGATTTTTTTTAATGTTTTATTTATTTTTGAGAGAGAGAGAGGCAGTGTGAGCAGGGGAGGGTCAGAGAGAGAGGGAGATCCAGAATTCCAAGCCGGCTCCAAGCTCTGAGCTAGCTGTCAGCACAGGGCCTGACATGGGGCTCAAACCCACAAACCGCAAGATCATGACCTGAGCCAAAGCTGAACACTCAACTGACTGAGCCACCCAGGCGCCCCAGCCATTAGGTTTTTAGAAAGCAAGGGCAAGCCGTGAACTTGTGGGTTTTAGGTGTTTCTGTGTCCCACAGCCCAAATACTACCACTATCGTATATTTGTTTTAAGTAATTTATAAATTATCTAATTTTTATGAACTGATAATTAGTATGTCATATCCCAGAGTCTTCCAAGATAAATGGTGTAATAGAATAACAAGTGCTATTTAAAAAAAAATTAAAAAAAAAACTTTTGTGGCAAAACAAATGTGAGAAACACTGGATAACACAGGCAAAGTGATTTCTTTTGCTGCACAATCTCTGAGACTCTTTCACATGGTAATATGTATTGGGAATCTCCACTGTAGAGATAACATCTCCCATATCTATTTTTCTATGCAATTCTTTCTGAGTAACAGAACCTTGTGAAATTAGAATTCTTCTATACATGCTCTAAGTGATCATTCAACCTTTCAGTTAGTCCTCTTCTAATATCTGTGGCAAGGATTAGAAATACTAATTAGTAAGTATCATAAGGCAGTCACATTTTCTAACACAAGGAAAGATCCACTTCCCCTTTCTTTGTTTCATGAGCTTTTGGTTGAATGAAGAATACTTGAAATACTGACCACTGATGAAATAAGAGAAATCATCTTTTTATTAATAATAAAAGTAGGGTCAGACGCTTTGCCTAGAGCAAGCAAGGGAAGCGTGAAATCTGTGGCCTTGCTGAGAGCGCACTGCTCACATCGGCAACCTGCTGGCCGTAAGCCTACATCCACTTCACCTGCAAGAACTCATTAAAGGTGAACGGTTTTTGTGAGCTAATTTTGCAAATTGTGCCCCCAAAGCACTTGTCCACAGTTTGGTCCCTGTTTGTCCTTCCAGGTTATCAGCTCCCAGGCTAATCTGGTATACCTTGAGGTAAGCTATCTGTGATAGCAATGATTCTCTTTATATAAGTAATTTGAAGCATGAGTTGGATAAATCCCCTAACCGTATATATGCTCATGTCTATTTCATACAAATAAAGTGTGGTGGTTCTCATGATGCCTGCTCTGCATCCTTAGCAGTTGTAGGTAATGGGGACAGAGGTTAGGATCCATTCATGTTCAAGTTTCTTTTTAAAGCATTAGCTACATTTTATCCATCAAAAACAAGTTTCAGACCATGTGAACTCGTTAAACAGTTTGTTAATACAAGAGACAACTAAGCAAAACCACGAGCCATCCACACAGTTTTAAGATTTTAACCTAAAATGAAGATCATATCATTTATTTGTATTTAACAATAAATGACCACCGTAGACACTTGAAATCATTTATTCAAGGCATTTTTACATAATCTTGCAATCATAGTATAGGCATATAATAAAAGAAGGTGAGAGTGTAAAGAAGAATATAAAGCCAGTGTCTGGGCATTTAAAATAAAAGCTCTTTTGAAAAGTTACAGATGTTTTACAAATAGGATTCCTAAAAAATTTGGAAGAAACTAAAACTTCAAAAACATTACAATACCAAATCACATGTCATTTAGTTCATAGCAAGCAGTTATATATTAGTTAAATGTTTATATCTTGTGAGCTAAGACTTCATACATTTTACATTCAAGTTGAAATATTTCAGCACCATTCTGGTTTGAAGGATAAATGAAATGCTCTAAGTGTTCATAGGTGGCCAGGGCCTTTGCGTAGTTGGGAATGAGATGGAGCTGCTGAGTGAATATGCTCATTGTGAATAGGAATTCTGAACATAAAAAATCCAGAAAAGGGGTAATTTTCACCTTACAGTTACTATACAGTGAATATCAAAACAAGCTATTTTTTTTTCTTTTATAGTGTCAGGTTGGTTTCCATATAACAAGTCTTTTTTAAAATACTGTATTTTCACAAAGTTTGCTAAAGATGAATTCGCGCCATGATCATTTTAGTGCACTGCATTTCCTTCAGAATCTGAATATTGTGAATGTTTATAACCGTGATTATCCAATGAGATTTCAGAGAGAAAACAAATTATTCATTATTACAAACAAAACAGTGATGGTAGAAACTGTAAATAAAATAACTATGTAAAAATATAAAGATTTGCTGGAAATAGGCAATGGATTCTCGTAGATACTTGTGGATTTGTATGTTAAGGTACCGTTGGGAGACTGATTCTTGGCCTCAAAGGTCAAGACATCTTTAATCCAGACTGCAGTCTAAATAATACGAGGCCACAAATATGGCATATGGAAGGAGTCAGTAAATTATTTTCGTATTTACTCCATTTTTTCAAAGTCTTTATTAGTTTAAAAGTTTGTCTCTTTTGAGTACTCCACATCCTTGGGATTATTTCTACCTCCTCTTTTAAAAAATATTTTATTTGGAGTTTGGTAAGACTGGATTATGTTTTTTGTTTAAATTTTATTAATGAGTAACTTTGACCAGCTAATCATTATATGTGAATTTTTGTGGTTATTTAGAGAAGAGAGCCCTTGAGGTTCAAAAATATTGAGTGTTAAATCAATACTTATGAGTTATTTGGGAGTGTTTAAAGATAATGAGAGGAAGAAATATTTACATAAGGAATAAGCAAGAAACTTTAGCCTCCTAATTGAAGCTTTTTTTTTCCAAAATCAACCAAATAGTAGGTTTTATATTTAAGAGGCAGACATTTTAAGGATTGAAAACATAGTTTTAATTATTAGTAAAACATACATGCATATAACTATTTATTTTAACTTATTTTTTAAAATAAAATATGGTCATGAAAAACAATCGTGCTAAAAATAGAAAATTCTTAGACATGTACTTATAGTTGTTAAAAATGAAATAAAGTGAACCTGAAGGGAAATAATGACATTTTTAATACTTCTTGAGGTCAGGGGACATTTTTTTTTTTTTAATGTCCCAAGGCCTAGCATGTAAGTGCCTGACATGCATTAGCCCTCGAGTGATGATGGATGGACAGACAGATGGAAAGCTCAGTGAATGACAGTAGATGTCTTCTCATGTGTGTCCAAAGACCATGACATAATTTTTACAAGGATAAGAATCTCAATGAAATGATAGGCCTTAATCCGTAGATGCCAGTCTGGCTCAGTATTAATACTGACAGTAGTTTTGTTTTTTTTTTTTTAAAAAGCAAGTATATTAAAATATCTCTATCCGAAAAGATAATAATTTGAAAGGATCACTCTACAGTCTTAAAACTAAAAAAGCAACTTAAGGCAAAGAGGTACATCAAAGAAGCTATTCCGTAGCTCAGATACTAGCTCATTGAAAGCTCTGGGTCTCTCTCCAGCTGCATTCTTGTGGGTAAGCATGCGCCCTGGTAGCAGAGGTTCACATCCACGCTTGGACCACTCTGCACCTCTAGCCCCTCTTGCCGCACTAGGCACCAGTGAGAACGGAAGGATTCTTAGGAGTTGATGTGACTTTACAACTCTATGACTTATGACACAGGGATGCCGCCTCACTTTTAAATTCTACCAGACAGGTGCTGGTGTGGGAAGTCTCTTGCTTGAGATTTTAATCCTGTTCACATATGAAGACTTCTGCCTGAGCACCACTACAAAGTGTCATTTGATTTCTCTCTGCACCTTTTGGATCTAGGGGGGAAAGGAATCTTCCAAATTTTCCTGTGGCACATGGTTGCACAGTTGGCAAATAAAATCACAGCTGTCTCATTGTGCAGCACAGCCCTTCATTTTGTAGAAAGTTTTTTCTTTCCCTTATTCACCAACCCCTCAAGTATGTAATGTTACATGCTTTGCTAATTGGGTTTATAGTTCAGACACACAGAAAAAAAAATATGTGATTGATTCCTGGATGCCTTGATAATGTTCTTATATCCAGATATTATGTTATCTATTCTGGATAATTTTTCTTTTTAATTTCAGCCTTCTTCATTTTAAAGCTGAACATTTAAAAAAAATGTAGGAAAGTTAAAAATCCTAAGATGTTTTCCATCAATTTGTTGAAGTATTTGAGAGACAGTTGTGGTTTTGGGGACTTGTTTGTACGATTTTTATGTCAACAAGGAAAGTATTTTTAGCTAATAGTTCCATATGCTTAAATGCATAGATAGTATCTCTCAGAGTATCATATCTATCATTAGAATGACTTCCCATTGACAAAGTTGTCCTCCGTATACCAGTCCCCAGAATGGTGATTTTAAGAATGCCACTTACAAGGTCTCTGCTTATAGGAAAATTAAAGAATTGAGGCAGCATCAGTGAATGTCAGACAGGAGTCGGGCAGCTCAGTTAACTTAATTTGTTCCAAAACAAAGCTGACTTAAATCAGAATGAAATTGTACACTTAACAGAAAGACAGGAGTTCGCTAATTTTAAAATGTAAACATAAATTTTATATAGGGATATAACTATCTGAATACATATATTGCCATTTCTCTGCTATATAGTACTATTTCTTGACACCAACGGTAATATGTCTGTTCCTTCCTCAGCACCAAATGTGTCCATATCTATTTAAAAAGTAGGAGCCTCCTTTCTAAATGGATCTATGCTAAGACATATACAAGCCATTTATTGTTCTGGTTTACTGAAGTTTCAGCCCTTAAGAAAATTCTCAGTTCATAGTAATTTTGGCTCATTCACTGAAATGTTATTTTCCCTTTTACACTGTAATTTCCAAAGGGGTTTAAAAAACTTGAATTTCCTTGAAAGGGCCACATATACATCTACAGAATGGGAACACTGTGTTCATTGACAAAGTAACAGGAATAATAATACTAAAAATTTCCCAAATAATGCCAATTTAAATGTTCAAAATCCAGTTATGTGCTTGGTTATAAGAGAGTCCAAACAAAAATTCTTTTGTTTTCTGTTCTTTCTTTGAAAATATATAAATCCTACTGAAGTTAACCTTTTTTCCTCACTTCAGAACACCAGGCACTGATTTATCCATTGGGAGTTTTGGCTTGTTTTCTAATACCTAAATTAAGAAAACAAAATAAGACACATTATTAACTTGATAATATTATGAATGAGTACAGTAGGCATGTTTAAAGTTGACCCTTTATAAAAAATCTGTAGCAATTTCTCTCCACCTAAGCAACAGACACCTTATGAATTCATCATTTTAATATTGATTTGAAGGAAGTGAGTTTGTTAGTAGCTTTTTTAATAGAAGGTGTATGCCTGATACCTACAGATGTGATATCTACAAGTTAAAAGAAAGCGCCTCTGACAGAATCGAGAGTAAAGCAGGCCTTATGGGACTAGCAGCCCTGCCCTGAGGAGTTCACTCCAGGGAGCCAGTGTGGCATGTTCATTGAGCAGCAGGTTCATGACCTCTTCACTGTCCCATGTCACTCCTCCCTCAACACGATTTTGGATGTAGAATGATGTGTTCATAGGCAGAGACTGGGTCAAAGCCAGTCAACAGAGTACAGTATTTATACTGTGATCATAGATCCCCACATAAAGAAAATAGGCAGTCCAAATCACAGACCATCAATTCCCAGATACTAAGTTTTGTGAGAGGAGAACTTAATCACAGTATCATAAAACTGAACTGGGCCACAGTCGCTGGCTCCATACATTTTGTTTACAGTGAGGAAAATGAGGGAGAGAGGCCATATCAAAGGGCACACCCTGTTGTACTGGGTAGTTTTTACACATCAATGGAATGTTCTCCAATATTTGATTAGCATGAAACAATCAGTGAACTGAGACATGATATGTCTTTAAGACTTAGAAAAGGTAGGGATGCATGGGTGGCTCAGTCAATTGAGTGTCTAAATCTTTGATTTCCATTCAGGTCATGATCTCATGGTTCCTGGGATCGAGCCCTGCTTTGGGCTCTCTGCTTGGGATTTTCTCTCTCTGCCCCTCCTCTGCTTGTGCATGCGCATGCATGCACGAACTCTCTCTCTCTTCCAATAAATAAATAAATAAAACATTATTTAAAAATTATTTTTTAAAAAAGAGTTTAAAAAGTACTATAACAGTACCAAGGGAATGAGGTGCAGTGCCGCTTACAAGCCACCAGACTGACCACATGGCTTTAGGCAAGTTTTACTGTGCTCCAGGAACTTCAAAGACTCCCATGGCCTTCAGAATGAAGTTCAGACTTTTTAGCTTGCTCTTTAGTGCTCCCTTTGATCTGGTCCCAATTTAGCATCTTTTTTGGCCAGTTCTTTACCCCATGAAACAAGCCTTACCACACAAGAAGATGGGGTTTTCCAGATCTGTCCTGCAGTTTTCCTGCCATGGTGTGGCCAGTTATTAACTCCTCCTGACATGCCCTTCCCTGACTATCCCCTGCAGCCCCATCCTCCCCAACCTTTAAGGCCCAGTTCAAATTCTGTCTTAAAGCCACTCCTGAATGTCAGCTGGAGGAAAGTGCTCCTTCCTCTGAATGCTTATCCCTAGCAAGGGAGACCAGAAGTGCAAGCCCTAATAAAGGAGGCAGGCATCGTTCATGGGAAGATGAGGCTTCCTCTCTGAGGTCAAGATCTCTGCGCATCTCCCATTATTGTCCACTCCTCAAGAAGTACCATCTCCTTATCTGATTACACATCACTGTAGATCACTTCACCTTCGCGTATTTCCATCCACCTGATCCATACTGCTTATTAAAATTTTACCTCAACCAGTCTTGGATTTAGTTACAGTCAATGATAACTGGTGAAAGAAAGAAAGAGAGAAAGAGAGAGAGAGAGAGAGGGAGGGAGGGAGGGAGGGAGGAAGGAAGAAAAACAACTCTGTGCTGGAGGGGCTGAAAGAATATAAAAATCTTTTACTTGTTATTTAAATACCTGGCGATAACCAATTCAATTGATTCTACTGATGAAAAGTAAGACATGCTCTGTCCAGCAACAGTCACATCTCCAGACCTGTTCTTGGTGCAAGGTCAGCCTTTGTACCTGCAAGTCACCTAGCTTGTAGCAGAGATCCTTCTCTTTGCCCTGCATTTTATTTCACCCCTTGTGGAGTGTTCAGACTGTATCTCTCCTATAGTTCTATGTGTATTTCTCTCGGCCTCTCAAGTCCACATCCTGAATTCCCTGAAAGAGAGGATCATTTCTCTACTATTCAAGCATTGACTGAAAGGCTCCTTGGTGGTAGGATTGTGCCCAGGTATATACAATGATGGACAAGAGACCACGTCCCAGCCAGGACGGGGTAGATAAGAGACAAACAGTACACAGCAGATTCACATGTAATTAATTGGGAATTCTTGTAATATGGTTCCAAGGGCACATAGTAAAGGGTTAGAAACCACATTTATCTTTGCATTGGTCTCTAATACCTAGTTTAGGATCTCAGTAAATACGTAGTGCAAAAGCAAACATACCAATGAAGAAAGAATGAGTGAATAAGGAATTCTAAAAAAATTAAGAGAAATTAATCTGTGTATTTTACACTATTTTAGTTTAGTCTAGCTCAGTTACACTGATGTGGGGGCACCTGGGTGGCTCATTTGGTTAACCATCCGACTTCAGCTCAGGTCATGATCACATGGTTTGTGAGTTCAAGCCCTGTGTCAGATTGCATTGTGACAGCTCAGAGCCTGGAGCCTGTTGCAGATTCTGTGTGTGTGTGTGTTTCTCTGCCCCTCCCCCACTCTTGCTCTTTCTGTCTCTGTCTCAAAAATAAATAAACATTTAAAAAAAAGTTTTAATTACACTGATATGCTGAGGATTTTCAGTTATCCTTTGATCAGCTCCACACAAGAATACACCCAGCCAGGTGTTTTGCACTATGGGCAGGTGCCGAAGAATACATTTGATTATCTTTTTTCGGTGCCGTCCTTTTGCCGTCCTAGGCTGCATGTATCTCTGAAGCCGTGATGACATTTGTAAAGCACAGGCTCGCCTCCTTGTCTCCTTTCCACAATAAGCCTCCCTCCCAGGGAATACTGCCCAAGCCACAGCTCACGGCCCCAACCATGGAACAGGGGCTTCTCTGAGCCCCACACTTCCCCTGGCCAGGAGCCCAGGTATGGGGGAAAACCTGCACAGCTGGGTTTGGGTGCATCTGGGAAATCCCACAAACCCCAGATCTGTTTGGGCCCAACCACTGTCCTAGTCTGTGCATCAAGGAGAAATCGGTATTAAGTGTGAGCTTCTAGTAAAGCTCTGGGACATGTTTCCGCATGACCCAGAGGCGCTGGCGCCTCTCCCACGTGGACACACGTTCAGTATCATTCCATCGGTGTTAGTATTACTGGGAAGGTGTCACTCCCAGGTGGCACAGGGGGCAGTTAGGATCGCTGAGGCAGCACCACAGCAGGCAGGACGTAGGGATCTCGTAGGACAGACGAGCAGGCCAAACCCCAACTTTCCTGCAGGTACTTTCATCACAGCACCACTCCTGTTAATGTCTACATGCTGGGATTCCCTCTGAGCTCGCTTTCAAAGAAGGGTTTCAGAGCTAGAAAAATGATGCAGGAAGCTTCACACGCCTCTCCTTTCCTAGGATATTTTCCTAGTCTTTGTGGTTTTAGAGCTCAAATTTGTAAAATCTTGGTTTCTACAGACGGGTGGTCTGACCTCTTCAGTGGAGTACTTTAAGGCAGTGATTTCCAAAAGTACTTTAAAGAACTCTAGGAATTTCTGCAAGACTGCTTCATGGACTCTGGTGAAGATTCAGGAAATCCAACTGTTTGGGATCCCACATGGTCACCCACACTGCCTATGGCCTGTTTTACATATTCAGCTGCCACAGGGGCCTTGTGGGTAAACACTGTGTTCTGTGTGTGTATCCTGACCTGCAGGCTAAGCTTTAGGATGATAAAAACCGGACCTCTGCCCACACCCTTCTCCAGCATCATTAAAGAAAGATCAGCTCACATCATGTAGTAGCACAGACTGCTTTCCAGGGAAGCTGCAGTAGCAGTAGAGACACATGCATAATGCGTGTCTGTGCACTAAAATGCTTTGAGAAGAGAATTGAGCTAGGCAAAATAGGACTCACGGTGAAATGGTGCAGCCCGAGGCATAGGCGTGGTGTCCCGTGTAGCGGACTTCACAGCGCACAACATTGTTAGAATAGTCTGATTCCGGCACCAGGTAGCTGGGGTTCACGCTGACCTAGGCAATGAAAATATCATCCATGTTTCAGAATTCATCAGCAGTGTTTGCTGGTACTTTCTTCCTATTTCCACAGGGCTACAACAAGGAAATGCTTCAACTACATCAAGCATGGAGACAGTTTAAAAAGTTAGGCAAGCAGTAGAACTCTGGAGAAGTTATAGATTTCTGGTTTAGAAATATTTCAGTTTGCCCGGGTGGCTCAGTTAAGTGTCAGACTTTGGCTCAGGTCATGATCTCACCATTCGTGAGTTCCAGCCCCGCCTGGAGTTCTTTCCTGACAGCTCAGAGCCTGGAGCCTGCTTCGGGCTCTCTCTCTTTCTTTCTCTCTCTCTCTCTCTCTCAAAAATAAACAGTAAAAAAAAAAAAAAGAAACATTTGGGGGTGCCTGGGTGGCTCAGTTGGTTAAGTGTCCAACTCTTGATTTCTGCTCAGGTCATGATCTCACAGATTGTGAGTTAGTTCCAGTCCCATATTGGGCTCTGTGCTGACAGTGTGGAGCCTACTTGGGTCTCTCTTTCTCTTTCTCGCTCAAAATAAATAAATAAACCTCAAAAAAAGTTTTAAAGAAATATTTCTAGGCGATATCTAATTGCTTACAGGGCTGTGATTATTTAACACTGAATTCAGAAGGGGAGGCCCATTGAGTTGCAGTCGAAATAAATTACAGGTTTCTATTTTCAAAGGTCTCTACCTTTAGAATGTAGTTTCCTGGTTTTACATCTGTAATATCAATCCATTGGCAGTCTATGTCTGCATTGTAGGTATCATAGCAGCCAGGACTCAACCCCTAAAGGAAACAGAATTTAAAAATTTTGTAAGTTTGTAGAAGGTTAGAATATGCTAAAGAATGTGCTTATTATTTACAAATTAAATTTTAAGTTAGTACTTACAAGAGTTTGACATAAAACTATACTTATATTGCATCTCCTTTGAGAAGTATATATTACTCAGCCTTATAGCACCTCCAGCTAAAAAAAATACAGGACTAATATAAGTAGTAGTACATCTAGCTTCTTAAATGTGTCATCAATTACCAGTGATAAATACAATCTTAAGTGACCAAATAGGCCTCCACCAAAATTCTAGAATATCACCAGTTCGGGAATAAAGGCCATGTAACAATCCACCTAGTTCACATATCCTCAGTGCAACAACCCTTCCCAGTCTCTCTTGGAAACTACCTTCCTTTACTCTGCCCTGACTTTATAGTGTTTGTGCTCTGATGCTCTGCATTATGATTGTACTGTATGAGAACATATCTAACTAGACATTATAAGCTCCTTAAGAGTGGAGGTTTGTCGCATTTTTGAGTAGCTAACATTTATGAAGTATGTATCATGTGCCAAGAACAATCTCAAACATGTTACATCTATAAGTTCAATGTTCACAACTACATGAGCGATTATTATCCCCATTTTACATATGAGGAAAATGAGGCACTGTAAGGTCAGTTAAGTCACTGAAGGATGTATAGCTAGTAAGTTGCTAAGGTGGTTTTGCATTTAGGCATTTGGAGTCCAGGATCCCTATTTTCAACCAATACTCTCCCTCTCTCTTCTCTCTCTTCTTTCTTCTCTCTCCCTCCCTCCCTCCCTCTCCCTCTCCCTCTCCCTCCCTCTCTCTCTCTCTCTCTCTCTCTCTCTCATCACTGGAATATTTTATTGAATTAAAGGGATGAATGTATGCCTCAATGAATGAATACCACATCACTCCACTTGCTAAGATATTCACTTCAATGAGGAAATGAATGGCTTCTACAGGCTGGGAGGAGGAAACTTCCAGTAAGATACAGTCCTTGCTCTCCAGAATATTACAGTCTGGTGGGGAATATCTGCTCAAATTGGAGCACATAGTTAAAAAAACATTTTAAACTGTAAATTTTAAAGTGTATGTTGGAATCATTTTAACTCATTATTGCCATTTAATTTCAGCACCCAAAATTTCTTTGGTGCTTGAGATCACCTTGGTCACCAAAGACATGGAAAAATCATCTAAAAACCTTCTACCAAAGCTGTGTCTGTGCGGCAGGCAATATAGCACAGACAGGCCGGATTCCAGAACACCTTTGCCACGGCAGGGAGAGCCTTATTTCCACTTTGTCACACCACCCTGCAACCATTCGTAACAGGAGGCTGAGGAAACCTATAATGAAGAATTCTTAGTGTCTGGTCCCAGCACGTGATTCTGATTCTGGCACATATTAGATGCTCAGGAAGTGTTAGCTCCCCTCACTGTTGCTACTGCTACTACTCCCAATTCCCACCACCTCCGTGGCCTTGTAACACCTCCGCTCCTTGAACTAGATACCTAGTGAAGACTGTTTCAAACAGTGCTACAATGCTGATTCTACATTCAAGGGAACAACAGACCTTTAAGAGCTACTGAAACTGGTTCATGCGCTGGAAGTTAAGTGATTAACTTTGATTATTTGAACCAGCACACAAAGAACAGGAATTCAGGAATTTCTAAGGCCATAAAAAAAAAGAGGCATTTCATGTATTCAAATTCAAACTTTAAAAACAGATGAAATGTAGAACCTTAGCCCACATTGTCTAAATTCCCTGTTTGGTTTTAGCAAAAGAGAACCACTGGTTACATTAAATTAATGAGGTTAATGGAACTGTTTCTAGTTTCATATATATTAAATGTGTAAATTTGCTACCTGGGAACTTAAGAGTTACAGGAAAGTATAGATATAAAGAAGTTATATCTATTTTTATATTTGGGTACATTTTTAAATATAATTTATTGTCAAATTGGCTTCCATACAACACCCAGTGCCCATCCCAAGTGCCCCCTTCAATCCCCAGCACCCACATTCCCCCTCCCCCACCCTCATCCACTCTCAGTTGTTCTCTGTATTGAAGAGTCTCTTATTGGTTTGCCCCCCTCCCTCACTGTAACTTCCCCCCTCCTTCCCTTGTACGTTTAAACCATGTTACAATACAGCTAATCTCAGGAAACTTTGGGGCTTTGTCAGAATTTTTTCCCCTTTAAGTGAAGTCTGTTGAAGAAACACCAGTCTAGTGAAAAACACGGGTACAAACATCACTTGTAATGCAAGACCTGGTGAACAGTGGTTAATCAGGACATACATGGAAGGTGATTAATAAGAAAATTACCATTGATAATGAAGTGGGGTCACATTCATTGGATGACTAGAAGTATTATAAATACCTATAGACCTAAATTCAGATATTTCGACAGAGAGCTGTCCAGAGCACCTCTTTTTCTACATGGAGGGAATAAACTCCAGATCCCCTCCATAGGCGGGAGGCTACTGTGGGGCCGGACATTGCCGAATGAAACGGGAATGTCTCTGCCCACATATGTGTAATGTGTGGGTAGGTTACATCTCCTTTTATTTAAACAATAAGTGCTTCCTCCCAGGCATGTGGAATTGAACCTTTTCCTCCCTCCAATTGCTATGGTGCTTTAAGCCCAGAGAAAGAAGCAGCGGTGACATTTAGGTCACCAGAAAGCTTCCTGCCACAGCCCTAGAATTTAGTCCCCAAGATGCCAGCTGCTGATCCCTTCATGCCCTGCCTTATGTACATTCACGACTCCTTGCCAAGATTCCTGCTGGAGTTAAATTATAATGTCCTTTCTACAAATGAGGGTTTCTTATGGAAATACTGGCCTGGCTTTTAACTGACACACATTTTCCCATTATAAGGCATACACATTGCTTAGGTCAGCACTATTTTTTAAAATCCATCCCAAGGACATCTGACATCAATTATACTGTACACTTAAATATATATGCGTGGAGAAAGAAACTGAGACCTTCTATTCTTATTTGCTTAAAAGTCAGACCGATGTTCAAGAGCTTTGCAAGAAACTTTGGTTTCTCTTTGTTGACGAGCCCCAGTCACCATTCTGTCTCTAGCTTAGTAGGCGGAGGGAGGAATGGTTTTGAAGGGGAGAACACAGAGGTGTCTTTCACACAGTTACTTACCACGCCAGTTAAACAATACAGAAGGAGTGCAGATACTGGAAGTCATTCAGATTTTTTCAGAGACTAAACCGCTGCTTTTCATCGTGAGCATAGTGATTATGCACCTTGACCGTCTATGATGATGAAATGCTTTAAAAATCATTTGAGTTATGAAGCCACCAGTTTCCTTTTCCCAATTATTTTCTGCCTTGACCAGATAGAGGACCCCCTAAATGATACAGTTTTTCCTGCAGGTGCCTGATTTCAGGCAGCCAGCCTACCTGTGTATGCGCGGTACATGCAAACCGCCTGTGGTAGCCATAGTCACAGGAGGTGTCCTCCAGACAGAAACTTGCTTTGTGGCCTTCCGCCACCCTCCTCTGGGTGCTGGCATCGAGTAGGTCATAGTGGCTGAATTCATCCATGCTGTGGTAATGTCTGAAGACCCACACAACAGAGAGACAGAGGTCAGGAACATACAGAGAAAGACATGAGGATTTTAGATGACTTCCCCACAGCCTCCCACGCTTGTTTGCACATTAAAATTGAGATCAAGTTTGGGGCACCTCGGTGGCTTAGTACATTGACCGTCTGACTCTGATCTCACATTTCCTAAGATCAAGCCCCGTGTCGGACTCTGCACTGTTACACGGAGCCTGCTGGGGATTCTCTCTTCTCAAAATAGATAAATAAACTTAAAAAAAAATACTTATAAAATTGAGACCAAGTTTATCTTTTCTTTTAATGCTTATTGTACTTTTGAGAGGGGGGGGGGCAAGCTGGAGGAGAGGTGGAGAGAGAGGAAGACAGAATCCAAAGCAGGCTTCAGGCTCTGAGCTGTAAGCAGAGAACCCAATGCAGGGCTCAAACCCACGTACTGTGAGATCATGACCTGAGCCAAAGTCCAACACTTAACTGACTGAGCCACCCAGGTGCCCCAAGATTAAGTTTATCTTAAAGCTAGATTCATGCTAGCTCTCCCACACACTCCCCCACCCCAACCCTACCCCCGACCCAGAGACAGAGATCTAACTTTGCTTTTAGGAAAAACAGACTTATTTTGAGCATTTTGCTTTCTATGATAACCTGTTTCATCTTTGAATATCTAATAGAAATAGACAATAAACTATCTGTGTTTAAGTAAAACTTGCCATATGCTCTCTAGTATATTTCTTTTGGCTGCCAATACTGACGTTTCATTCCAAACAAAAGAGCACATGACTCTTGGGAGGTTTCTGTGAGTTTTTAAAAAAGTGAGTTCTCACATATTTGAAACCTTTACTCAAACGCAAAGGAGAAATGTGGTGCGTTTTCCCCACCGTGAATATTTAACTAGTGTCAACTTTTATTGAGAAATAAAATAATTCCATTTTATCAGAAAAGTAGGTGTTCATATCTGGTTTTCTCATTTCGTTAAAGGAAAGGTGCTGAGCTGTTTGTCTTCTCCCATAAGGAAAGAATAAGAAAAAAAAACAACCTGTTCAAATTGCCGAAGGTTTGAGGGTATCCTTCAGGATTCCCTGGCAGTAAATACCTGGGCAAGCTACCAAGGCAAATTCTAGAATTACCTTATGTAAAGATCTTTAAATTTAGGAGAGAACAGGCATTTACCCTGGGTTTGATACAGGCCTTTTAAAAGACAGAGGTCAGTCCTTGTCAGCTCATGGAATCTATCATCACTGTCTTTCTTTGCAAGTGGTATATAGATCCTTCTGCTAACAACTTGTGGCCTTTAGTAAATGCTGCCTCACTGTAGATGATCTTGGCTGTTGTTAACAAGCTTTTGTGGTTGTTGTTTTTAGAACTCTTGTAGTATATTGGAATAAAATTCTAATGAAGCCCACTGTTGTACCCTGTAGCAGCTTTAATCATCTGGTCTTAGAATTTCCATTTTAAAAGATAAAAGGATCTTGTAGCTGATGTATTTTCTTAAACATAGATTCCCTCGATGATGTCACCTTACGAAGAGAAAGTTCTAAATGTAAATACCTAAGAGCAGTGTTCTCCCTCCTCTATAAAAAACTAAGACTTGGCATTTTTCATATCAAGGACCACCTGGAAAAGGAAGGAGCAATTCAGAAGTCTCCAGGAGGCCCCTCCACTTACTGGTGACAGCTGTGCCATTCCCAGGAGTATCTTGGCCGGCTTGGTAAGAAATCTGACGTCCCTTGGTTTTTCACTCTCTGGGGGAATCGCAGCAGCACCCTGTGATCATAATCTCTGACATCTGCCCTGTATGCTGAGCTGTGATTTTGAAAAAGGAAGCACTATTATTTCCACAAGATATTAACTCAAGGCAAAGTACAACCACAACCTTTATAGTTTATAATGGAGACTCCCCCCACCCGCCTCCACCCCCCCCCACCCCGGCTAGACTATGGTTGCAACAGGCCAGCAGCACATCTTGCTTCTTTTGTTTATGAAACTGAATCCCTGGGTCCCCGAATGGTGCCTGGCAAGTGGCCAGAGCTCAGTTGTGAATGTTTGTGGAATGAGTAAATGAATGACAACTAGGGACATCTGCAGTTAAAAAGTGAGAAGAAAAAATAACCAAATCAGCATTAACTATGTACACATGATACATCAGTTGTGTGCTTGTAATCAGTTCTTGATAAGCCACATGAATGTGTAGAGATGCTCGCAAATTAAAAAAAAAAAAAGTATGTCCTTTTTAAGAACTTTGCATTTCGTGGCACCTGGGTGACTCAGTAGGTTAAGTGTCTGACTCTTGGTTTCAGCTCAGGTCATGATCTCCTGGTTCTTCAGTCCAAGCCCCACATGGGGCTCTGTGCTGACCCCACAGAGCCTGCTTGGGATTCTCTCTCCCTCCCTGAGCCCTTCCCCTGCTTGTTCTCTCTCACAACACAAATAAACCTAAAAGTTAAAAAAAAAGAACTTTGAATTTCACAATACGTTTCTTCTTTAAGTGGAGAAATCATTCTAAAAGCATAAACCCAGATTAGATAAATAATTTTGTAACTTCACTATCTGCAAAACAATGGCATGACTGTAATAATATCATAGAGAGAGCAATGGAGTGAATGATGCAAGACTCAGGAATGAAAATGGTAAGTTTGGCTTTCTTCTCTTCCTTCAGCCTGACAGTTACAAAGAGCCAAAGTGGGAGAAAGATCTAGCTGAACAGATCACTATTACTGTGTTCCTTCTAATATATGTTGTGTGGATATATATTCAGATAATACTGAATTTTTTCACTTTGCACTTGAACAGTTTTTTATGAGACCTATCAAAACATCTTTTGCTCCCTCTGCTGGTTTCCCAGCAACAAAGTCAGAGGATTCCATTCCCCAAATCGCTATGATTTTATTTTAGGACGGAATCAAAAACAAAGCTTTTGCTCGCGCTCTTATTCAGGTTGAAGTAATCCCAAAACAACCAGGCTAAACTGTGGCCTTCAACAAAAGAAGAAAACCAAAGCTTTGCTCATGAGGGGTGCCCCACTGGCAAGTTAGCCCTCAGTTTTTTAAGAGGATGTTAACAAGCTCTTCGATTAAAATATATTCAATCACGTTACCGCACAGTTCTTTAGCTCCAAAGTATGAGGATCTTGGGGGGAAAAAAAAAGCATGAGATGTCAACTCTCCACGGTAAGGGTTGGCTCCATCTCCCTGATTTGTGTCAGGATTTGAAAGACAGAGGAAGAACCCACAGAAATCTTCAACACGTTAAACACTCTCCATCCTGGTCAGCATGACCAGCAGACCAACATTCCACTTCCCGGCTCTAGCCCCATTTCCCAACTCTTGTCTGCGTGGAAGGGGAGCTGTGGGAACGGGGCTCGGGAGCAGCGCCTGAACCACGACGGTGCAGCCAGGCCTAGGAGGTCCCAGCCAGTACCTGGCCAAGCAGTTCTCCTCCGCTGCACATCGCAGGTTGTACATGGACATCTTCTGCACGTACGTGGAAGCCTGGATGTAGTAGGGGTCTGGCACCAGGTCCGGAAGACCTAAACGTCAGCAGGCGACGGGGGTGGGGGAGGTAGCAGTGAGACAGCCCAGTATCCCTTCCCCCACCCGACCCCGGCTTCAGGTCCCCTCACCCTTCACCCTTTGCCCAATCCGACTGCGGGTAGCTGGAGAACCGGATGCCCTGGGCTGCAAAGCTAAGAGGAAAGAAAGCAGGAGGGGCCTGGAGCGCGGTTTGCACCAGATTCCAGGGCTGTCTCTGCTGGCGCAGGGGGAGGGATCGGATCTGCGGGGACTCGGGCCTGCCGCGCCCAGGCAGCCACGTCGGGGAGCCAGACTTGGGGAAGGGGTGCCCGGCTGCTTCGGGCGACTTGGGGGTGCTTACCGTACTGGAAGTAGCCGGTGCCGTATCCGGGCCGGTACCTGCTCCCGGGCCGGGGCCTTTCGTACGTGTCATAGTAGTTGTAATAGGGGTTGTCGTCGGTGTACTTGTAAGGGTTGTACGGGTCGTCGCCCACCATGCCTTCTACGCGGCTAGGCGGCTGCAGGTTACTGAGCGCCGGGCGCTCTCCTGGCTCCGTCCGGTTGCCGTCGCGCGAGTCCCCAGCGTCGCGGGCCCCAGACGGAGAGTAGCCGGCTTGGAACCAGTGGCGAGCAGCGGGTCTGGGTCGGCCCGCGCCCCCCGAGGAGCCCGCGGTCCGCTCCCGGGGCGCCGCCGTGCGGTTGCGGAGCAGCAGGATCGGCGTGCGCGGCTGCGGGGGGGCGGCGGCGTCGGCAGCGCCCTGGGCGGTGGTGCCCGGGTCCCGTCGGCGCTGCGGCTGGTACTGCGAGCCCAGGCTCAGCAGGCTGAACACCTGCCCGTTGTTCTCCCATTGGATCCGCTGGCGCCAGGCGGCCGGAGCCGCTGCCGCCGGCTGGCGAGGGGGCTGTTGCTGGCCTGCGGCCGGCTGGGCGCAGCGCAGGAGTGCGCAGAGCTGCAGCGGCCCGAGCAGGAGCGCGGTCCAGGCGAAGCGCATCGCTCCCTTTGCCCGACTGCCCCCACTCCTGGAGGACGGAGCTCGGACACCAGACACACGGGGCCCAAACGTGAGACAGGGAGAACTCTCGGGCCGGGGAGGCGGGCGACTCGCGGGTCACTCAGTCCCCACCGAGCAACGCCAAGGGTGGGCTGCAGACCCTCGTCCAGTAAAGGCGGCTGCTGGGACGTGGCACCCGCCCGTCTCCTCTTTCCCAGTCCTTCTTTCTGGAAGGCGACGGGGAGCGGCGGTGGTGGCGGCGGCCCCGGCGAGTGGGCAGCGTCTGGAGTGAAGAAAGGAGGAGAGATTTTAAACTTTCTGGCACGTTTGCAAAGTTACACAAGCAGTTCTGGCCCGGCAGCCCCTCCGCTATTTGTTCACGTAATGCGATTGGAAACGTGCGAGGCGGACAGCTCCTCGCCTCTGCCCCTCCCTCCCCGTCCTGTCCTCCTCCCCCCAGACACGTTGCACAGGCAGCGTTAAGGGGAAAGAACAAAACGGAACACACATCCTGAGACACACTCGGCTTAATCTGGGGCGAACATGCAGGAATTTCAAAAGACTCAGACAGGCGAAGGCAGCCAGGCCATGGGGCGACGCCAAAATATGCACGAAGAAAAATGCTATTAGGTCACCAGCCCTGGAGAGGCGGGAAGTCGGGAGGTGGGGAGGGTGCTGGGGGGCGAGAGAGTTGGGGAGAGAGAGGGCGGGGGATGGACGGTTGTGACTAACATTTATCCATAAGGAGTTAACCAGACAAATTTCCCAATGCATACTCACTCGCCTTTATGGGAAGCGCCCTCAGCAAATAAGCCCTGGGATATCAAATTTTGTTTTTCTGTGTGTAGGAAATATGAGAAATGGGTTACAAATTTGTTTCCTACAGTACATATTTAAATAACCAAAAGTGAAATTTTACAAAGAACGAAGCCATCTAACTCTGAAGAGATGAATAAACCTGTCGCTTTTTCAAAATGCTGGCCTGATCTGTACTTTGAGTGGAAGTGAAGAATTTCCACTCTTCCTCTGGACAGTGTCTCCAGGACATTTCAGTAAAGTGGGCTGTATAGTATGCCTGCCCAAGATAGCACTCAGAAGGCAGCTTCAAAGAAGCATTTTATCTGACTTTTCTCTTTCTACGACTAATTAGGAGGTTTGACTTTGGATTTTAAGATTAAATCACTGTTAAATGCTGAAAAGTCTATAAACCATTCTATGGGGTTGGTTTGATCTTCCAGTGTAAACAAAGGGGTTGCTGAAGAAACAGCCTTGGGGTTTACATTCTGGTAAGGATAAGGGGGTGTAGGAGTGGCCAGACAAGAATGGGTGGAAGATGGGTAGGAGGTAAGTAATGCCCGCTGGAAAGAGATGCTTCATGGAGCAGTTATTCACAGACTAGGCAGGGTATGGGCAGTGTTGAAAGCATTCGATGAAAAAAAAATAAAAAAGAATCCTTAACCAGCCTGACTTAAAACTGTGACCTGCAACCAGACCTTAATAACCTTTTTATTGATCTCATCATTGGGCTGTTGTCTACATATACTTCATTATACATCTATCACTGTTGGTCTCTGTATTTAATTATGACATTAAAAAATTTTTTTTAATGTTTATGTATTTTTGAGAGAGAGAGGGGGACAGAGCATGCATGGGGGAGGGGCAGAGAAAGAGAGAGAAAATCTGAAGCAGGCTCCAAGCTAGGAGCTGTCAGCACAGAGCCTGATGTGGGGCTCGAACTCACAAACTGCTAGATCATGACCTAAACTGAAGTCAGACACTCAACCAACTGAGCCACCCAGGGACCCCTCATCACTCCATTTTGATAAGATGGTGGACAGCTGCTGATTTGGATGTCTACAGAACAACTGTATTTTCCTTTGGGAAAACTCTTCTACTCAACTGCATCATGGGACTTACTGAGTGTTCATAAGACTTGCCACTTCAAGCAGTGGCAGTGAGATCCGAGCGTGGCTCCTCAAACCATCTCCCTGTAACTGGAATCATGAGCAGGGGGGCACAGGGGTCTAAAATGTTGGAATTCACCCTTCCTACTACTAAAGAAAGTTTCTACAACTTCTTGCTCCACAGAGTCCCCCTGAGCTATTTCAGGCCAGTACCTTCCAAGAACTGATTCTACAATTTTTCCTTCCATTTTTCCAGTGCATTTTCCCCCTGTGGCTGTTATAACATAATTAGAGTCAATTGCTGTTGTTTGCCACATAAGTACCCTGACTGATACTGAGGGGGTTTGTGATTAGTTCTCTCAGATAATCAGATCTCATGATTCTGCACAAAACATGGTGGATTTGGCTGAGTCAAGCTAGATTTGCTCTACCCATGACCGCACAGCATCCTGGGTTACAGAAGAGTTTCAGATGGACGATTCCCAGTGGATTGGCAAGGCTTTTGATTATATGATAAAGGCAAAAATGCAAGTGGAAATCCCATGGATGGCAGGTGAACAGTGCCACATCTCTTTCTGAAAGTCAGAGACATTTTATAGACTTGCTGCAGAACTTAAATTATTCAATTTCTCTGAACCAGCCTAAGATAAGATGGAGTAAAAAGAAGAAACAGGTGTATATAATTTGGATGGACAGGCCAAATGATGGGGGAAGCAGGAAGGGAGAGAGTGTGTAATTTGTAATTATTTCTCCTCTCTCATCTGCCCATGAACAGCTTATTCCCCAGGGAAGAGAACCCCCTAACTGCCAGTGGCTGACCATACGTCGCTGAGAGAACTCTTCTGTGAGACGAGACCATCAGATTGGCAGACCGGAGCAGCCCTTAATGGGAGGGTAGACAGTTTATGCTTGAGGTTGAATAAAATACTCTTGTCTCCCATCCTGGTGCTCAAATAAAAAAGCTGTGTATCCTCGAACAGCTGATTCACCTTCCCTGGCTGTTATCTGTAGGAGTTGAGGGTTAACCCAAATTCTCTCTAAGGTGTTTTTCCTAGTTTTGAAACTGCTGATTTTTGTGCCTGTGTAAGTAATTCCAGCAACTTTCCATTCAATCGCTCTAATGTTGCATTATGATCATTAATATTTCATTAAATTACTCCTTTAGTTAGACTTTAAAACATCGTATGTCTTTTATGTGTGAGTTAGAGTCTGCAGACTGCTATCTTCCCTTTTACAGATTTTTCTCCAGTGAAATGCAGTATACCTTTTTGTTTTACAAATATCTCCTGAACACACTTACGCTCTCAAGTGTAGTATATCATAATGCTGATTTACACACATGAATACTCAATGAATGTCAACTGATTCACTCATCTGGAGAACTTATAGCTGAATGAGGATTATCATTTGTTCCAAATTTGCTCTAACAGACTTAAAAATTCTTCTCAGAGTATAAATCACTAGAACAGTCGTGGCATGCAATCTTTATTTTTGGTATGCAATCTTTATTTTCTTTTAAATACACACGTAGTACTTTAGAGGAGAAGACACATTACCCTTTGTCACCTATCCTAATAAGATGTTTAGTTAGTTTTCTCTCTTTTCCACTTTCTCTAAACTCTCTCTGGCCTCAGACTCAGCCAGCTGAAAACAAACATGTGGCTACCACACGGGGGACCATTGAAAGTATGTACAAGCCTTAGAGGAGACAATCTAGCCACACATTGTGCTTTATCGTTCATAAAATTGGAGAAACCATACTTCCTTCTATACACTGAAATAATAATAATGACAATAACAATAACAACAACGGCACCTACATCAAATACCTTTAGCATTTTAGCTTTACTTTTAGCAGTTAGCCATAGCTGATTCCACTTTGACCTTGAGACTTTTCATAGACAGGTCTGCAGTATATACCATATGCAGAAGACTGTTGGAATGATATTAAATGTCTTTTTTGGTTCTGGGCTATCGATATCAAGAATTTTTTTTTTTTTAAGATTTTATTTTTAAGTAATCTCTACAGACAACATGGGGCTCAAACTCACAACCCTGCAATCAAGAGTCGCTTGCTTTACTGAATGAGCCAGCCAGATAAAACTGATCGATACCAAGAATTTAAATAGAAATATTGTTTGGCCCATTTGACCAAGAAGTGGAATTTGTCCTAAAGCAACGTCCACAGTGTTTGTTGACTATATTTAGAGTTGTAGGATAATTCATATAAATTATGGAAAGTAGAATTATGAAAAAAGCCCAAACCAGGTAACAGTCCCATGGAATGACCAAGGCCAGAACACGAATGCTATAGTCAAAGAACTCGGGCTGAGCATTAATTCTTTTGTTTGGGGTTCAGGAAGCTCATATCAAACTTGTTCTTTGGTACAGATGAATGCACATATGTGCTTATGCCCTTGTGAAGCATCCCAGGGAATCAGATAAAGAAAGTGGGAAATTGGAGATGTGTAGGGGGAAAAGATCTAGAAAAGAGGAAGGTATGCCATCAACACAAGGTGGATGACTTGAGAGACGCTTTTTAAAAAAGTAATTCAGAAAGGGTAACAGTGAAATAAAGAGCTAGAAATCATTTTACTTGGAGAAAATGGAGGAGGGTGAGTTAGCCTTCAAGTTCACAGAGTGCTTGTGTTCTCTCCTCATTCTTGTCTTTTGCCACATACCACTTCCAGGTACTCACCCAAATATAAAAAGTAGACAGTTGGTACACACTTGTCTGTGTGTCAAGACTGAACTGAAAAATAAAATATATCTGTAAACAGACTGAGTAGAAGAATTCCAGAAATAATGAATTTTAAATATATCTTGTTTGGTTACCCATCCCCTTGGGCCACCTAGGGAATGGAAATGTGGAACTTCACCCTAGGGAATAGAAAATATTTTATTCTAGTGTCTTTCTGCATATTCATATGTGATTAAGTAAATAATGGTAGTCATTATAACAAAACAGAAAAATGAGAAGAGATAGGAGCATGGCTCTTTGAAATTCACTGAACCAGAGTTCAAAGTCATCTGGTTATACTGACCACAAAAATGAGGAGTCAGCCTGTTGGCAAAACTGCCCACAAGTAAAGTCCAAGTGATTTGACTGGGCCTGATGGACTGTCCAACGACAAAGAAGCAACTGACCTTCTCACCATGCTGTGTACTAGGTTCATTTCTGTTTCTAATGGAGAGCCCAGCGAGCTCCTTCGTCCGTGTCCTGGTCTATTTGCTGCCCCTCAGCTCTTCCTGCATTCAGCCTCACCATCCTAGAGCCCTGAAAGTTATTAAATTTCATAAACCCTGAGTGTGATCCTCTGAGATGGCGGATTAGAAGTTGGGAGGACATTTATGCTTAACTCGGGCATCTCCTTCTTTGCCCATCGCATGCAATGATTGCAGCCAACCATTGGTCATCTCTGCCTTAACTTAACCCTAGGGCCCAGGAGGAACAAGACAAATTACTAACAACCTAATGCAAATTATATGGAGGGGTTTTTCCCCCCGCTCCTGTAAAGGAATAGATATCAGAATATTTGAGAGTGTTATGCGTGTTTGGAATAGAGGCAGAGCGGAAGGAAGATTTGGTGAGGCTATGAAGGAGAAAACCTGTTTCCTAACTATACTTGACGTCAGTTTTAGGAATTATAGTTCTTTTTTTGTTATTAGAATACTACTTATTTAAAGTATCTTACTTCCTCTTGATTATATATCACCTTAAGCACAGAATCAAAGCTTTATAGCTAATGGTTCTTAAAATAGTGGGTCTCTTTTTTTTTTAATATCTTTTAATGTTTATTTTTGAAAGAGAGAGAGAGAGGGAGAGGGAGAGGCAGAGAGAGAAAGGGGGAGAAAAAGAATCTGAAGCAGGCTCCAGGCTCCAAACTGTCAGCACAGAACCTGACATGGGGCTCAAACTCATGGACCACCAGATCAGGACCTGAGCCAAAGTCAGATGCTTAACCGACTGAGCCACCCAGGCGCCCCAGCAAGTGAAAGACTCTTAAAGCATACCCAGTTAGTTACAGTTAGAGTGTTGTTATAAACATGGGTTTCTTTGCCTTCTACCTATTTTATTTTCTTACATTTCAGCTGTTTCAAGGATCATAGTAACTTCTTCCAGAAGGTAGCTGATAAAAAGAGAAAAGCTGAAACTCATAAACTCGCTGGGAGCAGTGTCTCCACCAGGTCATCTAATGGCACTGGACACTCCTCTGGCCTGTGATGGGAACAAGACAGGTTTTTCTACCACTGGCCTGTCTTTTATACTCTATTATCCATGGCCTATGTAAATTTTTGTAAGTAATTAATGCAGGGGCCTATAACAGTGGCATATTGAAAAATATTAAATAGAAATGTTAAAATCAAGGGAAAAATCTTAAATATGTATATACAATCTCACAACGATCCACAGCTAAGGAATCGCCAGTGTCAAAATAATTGAGTTGACTACTCAGGGCTGTTGCATGCTTGCTAAATTGGTCGCTAGCAGAGGAAGGAAATAATAAGGAAACATGCAATAATAAGAAAAATAAGCACCCTCTCTAAAAGGACAATACCTATCTTCTCATGAATAAGGCATACGTCTATTTCTTGTCATTAACTATGTTTTTGGCACAATACAAAATGCTTAGGGGCATTACCTCATTTTGTCCTTACAACACCCCTGCGAAAGTGGTGGTTACCACTTTGATTTAATGGATAAAGGGCTGAATCTTAGATTAAGCAATGTACTTGGTTAAAAACTGGCGGCTGGACCTTGAACCCACATCTATCCTATGATACACATCATATGCAACTCTCGTCATGTGAGGTAGGAAGGAGCTAATTATAAATTTGTTTTGGATTTTCAGTGTGTTAGTACTGGAGAAATTAGTCTCCTTAAAGGTAGAGATAAGGAGATTGTGGGCAGGCCAACTAAATGAGTTGACTAGCAACGACTAGTGACCTACTGCCTGTAGAAAAATGGCTTTGGAATAGGTGTGACAAGTCAAATGGAAGGTGGCACATAGTACAAAGAACATGGGTGATGGAGACAGACAAGCCCTAGAGAAACTCTTACCTCTACTATTTACTAACAGGGAGTTCTTGGACGAATTATTTAACTATTCTGAGACTCAAGTTTCACCACCAAAAATAAAGATAGTAAGACCTACCTTGAAGGATTGTTGTGTGGATTAAATGTTATGTGTTTGGCAAAGTCTAGCTTCTAGCAGACAAAGTACTTAGTGATGACCATTGTTACTACTTGGTGCTTGGGCATCCAAATTTAAAAGTCAACAAAAGCTATTTGTATGTAGACAGTCATGCTAAAAGCCTCTTTGTATATATAGAAACAGGAACAGTCTTTACTTTCTACGTGCCTATTTTGTTACTTTGGGACAGGAACATTCTCAGAAAAAATAAACTTTCTTGAGCTATAATTTACATAAAATAAAATGCATAACTTTAAGTATACAGTTTGAAGACTTTTAGCAAATGTATATGCCTTTGAAACTGGCTGGACAGTCAAGACACAGGTTATTTCCATATTATTTCACAAAATCTCCATGAGCTAACTCCACCCTTGCCCCAGGAAACGACAGTTCTGATTTTTTTGTTCCACTTAGACTAGTTTTATCTCCTTGAACGTTCATATGGTTGGGAATTATACAGAAGGCACCCTTTTGTGTCTGTTCTTTTGCTCAGCATGTCTGTTAAATTCATACATACTGTTGCTTAATCAAAGGTTCATTTGTTTTTCTTAGTGAGTAATGTTTCATTCAGTGATTTATTTTCCAGCTGGGGTATTATGAATCAAGCAAGATGAGCATTCATCTACAAATTATTCTATGGATGTATTTTTCATTTCTTTGTGATAAATACATAAGGGCAGAATTGCTGCATCTTTAGAGTAGGTACAAGTTTAATTTCATAAAGAAGTGTTAAATCTTTTTATAAGTAGTTGTATTGTTTATGTTCATAGCAGCCACATAAAAAGTTCCCATTGTTCCACATCCATGCCACCGCCTGATAGTTCCGTCTTTTTCCATTTTAGTGATTGGCTGTAAAGTGGCATTTCATTGTTGTTTTAATTTACATTTCCTTAATGACTAAGGATTTTGAGCATTTCTCTTTCGGGTGTCATTTTTCATGTGCTAACGTTTGTGAAATATATGTTTTAACTTTTTGCTCAATTTTTAATTTTTTTATGTTCTTATCAAGGAATAAGAATGTTTTATACATTCTGGATACAGGCTTATGTGAGACATATACATTACAAATATTTTCTCTGTGGCTTACCTTTTCATTTTCTTAATTATGTGTTTTGAAGAACCGGAGTTTGCAATTTTGATAAAATCTGGTTTACCAGTTTTTTCTTTTATGGTTAGTGCTTTTTATATCCTTTCAAAGAAATCTTTATCCAGCCCAAATTCACAAGATTTTCTTCTATGTCTTTTTCTAAAAACTTTATAAGTTAACTTTATCTGTAGATCTGTGATCCATTAAAAAATATTTGGGGGATATAGTATGAGATAGGAGTTGCGGTTTATTTGTTTCCACAGGGATATCCAGTTCATACAGCACTATTTGTTGAAAAAATATTCTTTCTCTAAGATGCCTCTTGACAACTATGTCAAAAACCAATTTGCCTTATATGTATAGGTCTCTTTCTGGGCTTCCTACTATTTTTCACTGACTTATTTACTTATTCTTATGCTAGTACCACACTGTCATCATTACTGTACATAGTAAGTCTTAAAATTAGGTAGTGAAAGTCCTCCAATTTTCTATTTTTTTCTAAAAATATTCTGATTGTTTTATTCTTTAAATTTCCATATGCACTTCAGAAATAGCCTGTCAATTACTACCTAAAGTACTGCTGGAATTTTGACTGAGGTTGCAGTGAATCTGTAGATCAATTTGGGGACCATTTAAATTTACATGGGATGAATTTTCCAAGGCACCTGGGTGGCTCCGTTGGTTGAGTGTCCAACTCTTGATTTCAGCTCAGGTCATGATCTCACAGTTTCATGAGTTTGAGTTTCCACATCAGGCCTGCACACTGACAGTATGCATGGAGCCTGCTTGGGATTCTCTCTCTCCCTCTTTCCCTGCCCCTCCCTCATTCATGCTCTCTTTCTCAAAATAAATAAACTTTAAAAAATAATAACAAAATCGTTTTTCCAATCCATGAACATGGTATATCACTCCACTTTTCATGTCTTCTTTAATTTCTTTCAGCAATGTTTTGTAATGTTCAGTATAGAAGCTTTTCATCTTTTGTTTTAAATTTATTCCTGAGTATTTTATGTGTTTTGAGGTTATTGTAACTGAAAATATTTAAACTTAACTATCTTGTTGTTTGTTGCTAGTTTATAGTAATATGGCTGATTTTATAAATTGGTATTTTAATCTCTTAAAACCTTTTCTTCATTAAGTTTTAAAGAGGAGAGTAACAAGAGACTGCAAGAGAGATGTGATCAATGTAAATACGAGTAAGAAATTATCAGCAAATACCTAGAATGATTCTATGTAGACAATTTTAGAAAAAAGGTAATAAAAAAAACAATACCATCCATATCAGTTAACTTTTGCTATGCTACAAACCATCCCAAAACATTGTGCTTAAAGGAACACACATACTTTTATTTCATAATCCTTTGGGTTAGCTGAGTGGTTCTTCTCCTATCTTCACATGAAGTCACTCATATTCAGTTATATCTTTGTCTCAGAAATATATATGGTACATAGTTTTTTCTGTCTGTGAACAAATCAGTGTACTGGAGAAAATAATTTTGACCATAAAAAATCAGTTGAAAAGAACATGAATAATTCATTTCACATAATCAGAATAGTGAAAATAAAATAATGGTATTTTCAAAAATATTCACTTATTCTTTAATCTAAAATATTAATACTCCAACTAATTATGATAATTCATAAAAAGCTAAAAATAAAATATTATAAGGTATTACATTTACTTTTTAAATAATTTTAACCCATCACAGAATCAATAAAAGTTTCATAAGAGAAGGCAGGAGCAATATTTGTACATATGAAAGTTGTGCTTCATCCCGGATAAGAAGGAATGACTTTTAAGTGAACAGTTAAATCATACATTAATACATACATTTCTATTCCAAAATTTATAATATATAATATGTCTAAACATTATTTTTCTGCCCCATAGTTTTTCCTTTATTGTCATTTATCTTAATAACCATAGTCCCCACTGGCTAGCCCAGATACTAGTAAGTCATTCTTCAAATTGCTCTGTCATTTACCCTCAATATGTAACCCACCAAATTGTTCATTGGACCTGCTTTAATGTTTTAGGCGTTTCTACTTTTCCCCATCTTCATTTCACATACCCTGTCGACATCACCAATTGTCGCTCCCTCAGGCAATAACTTCCTAACCAATTTCCTCATATTCACACATGCCCACCATTCACATATTCCATACAGCAGCCAGGATGATTTTATTACAAACACACTTCTGACCAGACCATTCCTGTCATTACAGTGGTTTGGGAGAATCTCATGGCTCTTAAAGTGAAAACCCCATGCGATGGCCTAATGGACACTGCTCTTGCCTACCTCTCAGCTTCAAGGGTACCACCACCCCCTTCTCCTCATAGCCCTACCTTCTTTACACCTACTACTATTTGTTGCAATTTCCAAGCCAAACTGTCTGTCCCCTCGGGGCCTTTTTTACATGAACCACTCTTTCCTCTTCTTTTTTGCTAACCAACTTCATTATTTCCTTCAAGTCTCAATTCAAAATTTCTTTCTGGAGACTTCCCCTTCACCCCACGACAATGTCAGCTCCTTATCTTTTGCACATACACAGTATACTGCCCTTCTTGTGAAGCTGGCCTCGCCTGTAGTTATATGCTCAGTGTCTGTCTTCCCTACTCAACTATCATTTCCATAAGGATATAAATTTCATTGATATATTCATCCAAGCTGTTTATTTCCATCTGTAGGAATGATGACTTTATGTATTATGTGTGAACCAAGTACAGTATCTGTTCTCAATACATGTTAATAAGCAGTAATCATAAAAATACTTTGTCACAGCTTGGTATGGTTTCAACAAACATGTATCACACTCCCAGAGTCCGTGTACCAAATGAAAAGTCCCTTAGTTGCCTCAGCATGAGAACTTAAATGTTTACTCACTTGGGAGAGAAATGGGCATAATTTAAGCAGACTAGCAGAACGTCTGCTCCAGAGGTCTCAGGCTGAAGCAATTGGAACCTTAATCTCACTAAAATGACAGGGTCTTGGCGGAGGTGAATGGGAAATCTTGCCCAATACTTGATCACACCAAACTGGCTTTAGTCAGGCTCTCACATTTACATGTACCAATACCCCATGTTTCTTAACTTAAAAAGGGTAAGGGTAACTTAATTATAAACAAAGGAGTTTTATGATAAAGAGTTTTAGCCTTATCCTATTTAAATTTTCATTTATAAATTGAGTAATTCATTCAACTGAGCTGTTATTCACATCTTCTTAGAACTTTGGATATTTTATGCACTGTCCTTCATTGAGAATGGTGTTTGGGCAGCTCAACAATAATTGTGTGATGAATTGTGAATGAGATGAGAAGAAATTTGAAGATGATCTAATACTAAACTGCAAAGCTTATGTGGCAAAAGCATGCATGAGCATTGAGATAGGGTTCCTAAAAATGCTATGATTTGTCCTGGGAAATAACAGAGCCCCGCTAAGAGCAGCTCCAGCTGGATTCCAAATGGTGATATATTCATATGTAAAGTGCTAAATGATCATTTAGTGATCTTTCAAGCAAACCACAGAGGAAATCCACAAATTACTACAGCAGACTTTGTTTGTGTTGACACTTATGTACACAATCAAATAGGCTTTCTCTAAGTGTCTCCATTAAAGCCTTGCTTTCAAAAAAGAAAAATATTGCCTAGAAGTAGCTGTAGGAACAAATAATAAACAGAAACAGAAATTACTGTGTTTTTTATTTTATCAATACATTTTTACTGTGCTATAGCCTTGTACTAACAATCAGTTTTAGGGGCACCTGGGTGGCTCAGTCAGTTAAGCACCCAACTTCGGCACAGGTCATGATCTCAGTTTGTGGATTCAAGCCCCACACCGGCCTCTGTGCTGGTAGCTCAGAGCCTGGAGCCTGCTTCAGATTCTGCTTCCTCTCTCTCTGCCTCTCTTTCTCTCTCTCTCTTTCAAAAAATAAACATTAAAAAACAATTAATAATCAGCTTTAAATTAGTGATTAGTGAGAACAAATTGACAAAATTTGCTCATTTCCTTATTGATAAGTGGGTATTATTATTAAGTCATTTATTTCTGGAAGGAAATAATATACTGATGATACTAAGGGACCACTAAATAAAATACTGCTACAATGTGCTACATTATTCTTAATCACCTTTAACAAAAAGATTTGTCTGTCATGATGGGACTCTAACTTAATTTCTGAGAACAGAGATCAGTATTCAATATTCAATGTTTATTTCATATTGGTTAGAAATTGAGACTATGTGATGTCTAAAGAGATTTTATAAGAAAACTGTACCCCCTATTATAAGAATACCCCCTATTTTGACATTTTCCTTGGAGATTGACTAAAGTTTCTAATTGCTTAATTGCTATTAGGATGATTGACTATTGTTTATTGAAATGACATCCTGCTGAGTTGGTAGGGAGCCCAAGTTCTATTTGAGTTACATGTAACGACCATTTTTCAGAATTTTGAGGCTAGTATATAAGAATTGCTAGAATTAAATACCCCATACCTGCCTGCCATACTATTAACAGAATGATTATAAGTTAAAAATGGTCCCAAAACAAGTGCCAGTGGTTTGTAGGGTGATACTGAAAGCCCATGAAATGTTGTGGAGATGTAGTGGGCAAAATGCCACTTTTGGGGACAGGCTGCTCTCATGTAGAACTAGATTTATGTAGAGTTGTAGTGAGGGGATCTCTGAGCTTGGTTTTTAATCCATTCTAAACAGGCTCTCAATTGCTTGGAATTTGTCTCAACTTCTTATAACAATTTTTCCTAAAAGAAGACAATAGCAGCCATGGCTTTTATTATTTAAATGTCTCTACTCCCCTTGGGAAAATTTCATGTCCTCAGAACATGGCTTCCACTGGGACACTTGAAGTCAAACACCTTCTGGATTTACTGATGCAGGCTACTTGCTACTAGGAATTTGAGAAATTCTTGGGAAGTGTCTCACCAGGAACCCAAGAAATGGAATTTTAGGTGTGGTTAGCAAATGACTTAAAACTGCTTTAGTAGACCTCCTTGCAGACAGAAAAAATGTTTTCTATAGGTCTAGCGGGCTCAAAGCCACACAATCCTTTCCTTTCCATAGTGGACTTCCTCACTGCTCAGGAATGAATGTATAGCAGGATGGAGAGTTGCTGGAGGTCATATGTCAGGTTCCTAACTGTGAGTGGGGAGAGACTGCTCTTGCATTCCTACAGAAAACCACTGAAATGAGTCATCCTCTAGGGGGCAATAGAGTTTGATATAGAATCATAATTGCCAGGATCAAGTTCCTGAGGGAAGGAGTGATTGGGGAGAATTGTTAAACAGTCTTAGACTTGAGAATACATTAAGCAGGCTTCCAGTTTACTGTAGTTGCTCAGAACCTCCTTGGATGTTTGTGGTTAGTAAAGCTAACTGGGGCTGAGGGTAGCTGCCCTATGGGAGCACTGCTCAGGAAGGAGGCTGAGCCCCAGATACAGGGAGGACTTCAAGAGGAAGGGATGGCACAAGGCTGACTCAGTCTCTTGAGGTGGGTTTTTTTTTAAGTGAGGTTTCTGACCTTGAGGCATGATGTCTTACTAGAGACGTGCCAAGTTGGGAAGTGTCCTCCTCATTTAACAGCAGTATAATTTTCCAGCTGCCCAATTTCCTACCTTTGATAGTACCTAGAATAGAAGAAAAACTGTTCTGGACCGCTGCTGAATTCCCCAAAACTTTGATAGTCTCATAATGCCTCAACTGTGTTGGTGCAGGTCATCCAGTGGTCACATGTCCATGTAATAGAAAGAATTCTGTGAAATCACCTTCATCCTCATGTTACTGAAAATAATAATGCTGGGTGGTCATTAAAATCCAACTGCTGATGCATCTCCTTTTCAGTTTTATAGGAGAAATGCAGATGGACACCGGTGTGCTACACTTTCCACAGTACGTGGTAGGAACCTGTGTGACCCAAGTGAACAAGAAAGCGATATTAGAGTGTGATGCCTGGTGGGGGTGAGTTGTACAAACACATATGGATGGCATTCTCCTCTTGGGAGTGGGAAGGATCTAAGGGGGCCAAAGGTAAGAGAGAAAATAGAACTGTGTACTTTGCAAATATCCAAAGACTCCCTCGTTGCTCTGTTTTCTTCCAAAGCAAAACAAGTCTCACAGGCTGGGTTTCTTTTCCTATGCAGAGTTTCAGTGATGGGATGATTCTTATGAGAAAAATAGTCAAAGCGTGGGACAAGAGTAAACTTGACAGAGGGAAAGTCATGCCGCAGGGACAGCCTACGCCGCTGGAGCAGTCGGTTTTAGACCCCTGCAGGGCCCCTCCCCTGCAGAGCAGGAGGATAAGAGAGAGGGTGGCAGTGGAAAGACCATACTAAGGGGCTGAGATGAAATTTATAACGAGACGAGGAGTAAGAAAACTATCCATTAAAAAGAATGTGAAGTCATGTGGCTCACATTAACAACACACTATGTTTGTAGGCATTTTCCCCCACCAAGAGACTTAGTGAAGATTCCAACTGCTTTTATTTGCTATTTGAAAATAGGCCATTTGGGGACAGGAACTCAATTGCATTTAGCTTATAATTAAATAACATACTGATTTAGAATACTATTGTCTACTTATTAGCCAAAATTATTTCTTCTCATTCTTTCTTCACTTTATATTTTGATAATACACTTTCCTAAGTAGCAATAGATCTGAGAAATATTTTAGAAATGTATTTTTAAATCAATAAAAAAATAAAGTTCTAGCCGGGTATTACCAGGCTGCCTGCCAAGTGCAGTAATTGTTACTTGTGGAATTTTCTTAGAATGGCCAAGGCATTTGACTCAATAACTATAACTCTGGAGCGAGTAGCTGGGTGGAGACATTCGTCTGTTGGAAAGTTGGTGGGTAGGTCAAGCCCATATGCTGGAGGAAGAGATTTATGGATGGAGTCACTCAGCACATCCAAGAAAAGGAGTATATGTTTTCTTCAAATTGAACATTGAATTTCACTCGCCTATTCGTTCCCCTCTTCTCTTAACCATTTCTTTGCCTTTTTTCCCTCTACTCCTCTTTTTTGTTGTTATTCTCTTTACTAGAGCAATACTTTACTAAATTATACTTTTTTAGATATGTAAGTACAAAGACCACACTTAGCTCATGTTAAGAAAGGAAAGTCAATTATTTAAGAATGCACATGGATTGGAAATAACCCCAAAGCTGTGAGGAACTTGAGACATGCAGAGGAATCGAGGCAGTGATAGGGACCATAGGCCGATAGCTGCACTGCTCAACAGAACAGTATGGACTACATGGTTCTCAGCCGCAATGTCCAGATCCGAGCTTTGGCCTTTTTCTCTCTGAATTTCCTTGTTGCCCTTTCCAATTTGGCAGCGTGTGGCCCAAACCTGGAGAAAGGCAGACTATAAAGGTAAGCAACTAAGAGACAAATGGTATATACCCAGAACGCCAAAGGTAATTTCAAAAAGTTCATCTGTGAATGGGCTGTTTTATCTTCAAGGTACCAGTTAGCATGTACCCGAATAGAGAGAACATTTAAAGAACAATTTTAAATTTTAAGTAGTTTTTCATGGTTGTACCTTTGTGAGCTTCTGAATATGATTAGAATATTTCATTTCCCCTCTCCCTTCTGCCCCACTGTATATTTCAGTCCATTGAACATCTTTCTGAACATTTTTGCTTTTATTTTTAATGTTTTTTAAGTTTATTTCTTTAGTTTAAGAGAAAGAGAACATGCATGTGTGCATGTGATTGGAGGAAGGGAAGAGAGAGAGGAAAAGAAAGAATCCCAAGCAGGCTCTGCACTATCAGCACACAGCCCAACGTGGGGCTTGATCGCACAAACTGTGAGATCATGACCTGAGCCCAAATCAAGAGTCGATGCTCAGTGGATGGAGCCACCCATGTGCCCTTTATTTTTGCTTTTAAAAGTGAAACCCTTAATATAAGCAACAGAAATATATAAGAAATATAAATTTTTTCTCTTCTTTGACTAATCCATACTTAAAAAATTCTAAACCATAGATGTGGTTGTGGGTCTCTCGTCAGAGAATTTGCACATATGTGGCACCATTTGCCCAGGGCCCTGAGGCTTTCAAGGGGCTTCAGGGTGCCTCTGGTTTCTCATCCATTCTATTTTTCCCTTGCATGTAAGCCACTTTAATATCCATTATTTTGGAAAGTTGCTATGCATAAATAGGATATTATCTGGTTTCTTTGTAAGTTAATGTAAATAAAAAGATCAATACATTTTCTAGGAAACAGGTAAATCAAAAGCTCAAGGAGATAGGATTCCTTCCTTATATCCATAGTATCTGAAATATTTCCTTACCTCCTCCATTCAGACACAAAAAAGCCTCCCTTCAAAACTACTTTAAATAAATGTAAACATTATTTAAAAGGAAGTTTGTAGAACCTTTCACTCCATAAATCCCTAGAAGTTAATGTGCTTTGCTTAGAATTCAGCCCTTGACCACATCAGGAAGAAAGCTCCAGAAGTAGTTTAGGCTCAACCCAATGGCAGTTAGCTGGGAAAAACATGGTACTTAAGCCGAAGCTCGGCGCAGAGTGTAGCTTATTAACATTTTGTAACCGCGAGGTATCCAAGAACTACATTTATTCCAAATCCAAGAATAATCGAGGTCATTTGTTTCAGGCTGGTTAGAATTTTGTTTGGCGATTTTATGGGGGGTGCGGTTCCCCCTTGTAAGCCTTCCTGAACTGCTGAGGCAGGAAAGCTAACATCTACATCTTTCAGAGCCCCCTGAAGCTAGGGTTCAAGAATACTCTGCAGTCAGATGGGATGCACAAAACCTGTCACAAGGGCAAGGCAGGGTTTTTCCTTCCGTTTCTGCTGAGTTTACTGGCAAGCGTGATGATGCGGGAATTGGGGTTCTCTGCTGGTCACAAGGTTGATTCCATAGCTTTGTGGGGCTAGGGCTGGTAGAGAGCCCAGGAGGGGCAAGATGGCTCTGACGCTAACAGTACTTTCCAGATCCCTGGACTGCAGCTAAGGTACGTGTTCCCAGAGCAAGAGCTCCAGGGACAGCTTCCAGATTCCCAGCTTTTCTAAATGTGGTCTAGGTAACGGCGCCCTTGGCGAGCCAGTGTTACAGAATCATTCTGAAATTATTGCTGGAGGCCAGGCTAGCATCCAAGTCTCCATCTCTTTCAAGGATTTTATAAAGACCGAATTCCCTGATTTAAGTTATGTCCTACTTAAAATAGAGCATTTTCTGTTATCTCTGACTGTATCCTGATTGATAACAGCAATTGAGGCAGTAGGTTAGATATGTAGCCAATTTGGGATTGAAGGAAATGAGGACTGACTTAGCCATGAACTGATGGAATAATAATGATCCATGGCACCTCGAATAAAGCACTGATAAATGATACAGCTTTCATAACCTAGTGATAAGGGCCATGGCACAGTATGACATGAGGAAAAGGGATAAACTGGCTACCAAAAAGTGCACTGGAGAGACTAAAAAAAGAAATGAGAAATTGAGGGCTTTAGATTTTCCACTCCGTGTGGCTAGAGAGCCAGTGGTTTTTTTTTTAGCCTTAAACAAATTTTCTTTCTGTGGTTGTTGTGTTGCCAGAAATCAATCACAGAGTCTGAACCTTTGGCCTGTCAAATTACACCATACGTTGAATTCAAAGACCTGACAGATTTCTTATGTTAAAATGCATTGCTTGAGGATGTTTGGGTGGCTCAGTCGGTCAAGCGTCCAATTTCAGCTCAGGGCATGATCTCACAGTTCGTGAGTTCGAGCCCCATATCTGGTTCTGTGCTGACAACTCAGAGCCTGAAACCTGCTTCAGATTCTGTGTCTCCCTCTCTCCCTGCTCCTTCCCCACTTGTGCTCTCTCTTTCTGTCTCTCTCAAAAATAAATAAACATTAAAAAAAATTTTTTTTAATGCATTTCTTGGGAAAGAGGAAGGCTCTAATGTCTCAAACTAAAGCCACTGACCTTCCCATGCCAGCAGATAGAGCCCCTGTTACCTAGTGTACTAGTCTTTCCATGCTTTAAAAAAAAAAAAAAAGTGACCTTTGTTAATATAGTCACCCTGCCTGGGGATGCTGATTGGCCTCATGACCCATCCTGCCTACAGCATTTCCTCCAGACCCCTAAGTGGAATCTGATCTCAGATACCACAGGATCCCAGCGATAAAGGCACACCTCAGAAAAAAATGCTTTGCAGTTTCAAACATTGCTCATTTTTACTAAAGACATAAAGAAATATGCTGCTGCCCATATGATTTGGAGAACTCACCAGGGTGCCTCACTGCACAGAAGGATCTGGCCTCGTAGAAGAATGAGATGGCATATTGAAAACAGCACCTCTTTGCTAGATGGAACTCAACTTCTTGTGACTTTGGGGTCTACATAGAAGAAGAAATCTCTTCCCAGCCGTGCCCAGTGTATGTGTGGTCCGGGCAGGAAGAGGTGCGCTGTTCACAGTATGTTGAGGACAATCCTGCCAAATTGTTGCTTTCTGTCTCACTATGATCGGGACATGCAAAGCTCCGATTGGCCAAGTCTAAGCTTCATGTCAGCCTCTAGTACCAAATATCAGGTCCACTGGAAACCAGTGGTTTGAGACTTGGGAAGATGGTAGTTCTCCAAAGGAACGCGTGGATATGATTGCCAGGAGAAGGGAAGGCGACTATTGTGTCGTCCGGGAAGCCGTGGCCTCATGTATCCCACACACCATCATAATGCCTGAAAACCTATCACAAGCCACTTGTTACTGATATTTAAGCTTTGCCTTTTCAAAATAGTGAGCACTTCCTACTTAGGGTCTTAGCATCACTGTACAAACAAGAGGTTAAGTTATCTGTCTAGACTGGTAGAAATGAGACTTGGTAGAGAGCTATTTGACCATGAAGCCCCTATACTCTGAAGGAAAAGAAGTAAATCATGCACATGCTATAAAATTCAAAAGGCACAGTTAAGGGATATAGAGTGAAAAACACATTTCCCTTACACCCCAACCTTTCAAGAAAGCAGTGTATCTGCTACTCTGGTGACCTGGAGCCTGGGCTTGGTCCTCCTAGGGGACATATCCCCACAGCCGACTATCTCTCTTGTCTCCATCCCAGGGGCAAACCCAAAGTTGGGGGCAGAGCTGGAGTGAACACAGCAGAACAAAAGGTGGTGAGTTCCCTTTCTGGGAATAGCTCGTTTGAAGAAAACAGGTAGACAGTCTAGTGAGAAAGAATGCCAGATTCCACCCTGCCCCACGGCTAAGCAGTGCTCAGGCCAGCCCTGGGGGAGACCCAGACTTGATCTGCATCCACACGGCACTCAGGAGACAGGCAGGAAAAGCCTGGCTCCAGCATCTGCTTGGACACACCAGCTCTCACCACAGAGGCCATTTACAGAGACTCCTCCAGACACCTGGGAGGGCTGGGCTCCGATTGCCCTAGCCCGAGGGAGAGGGAAGGAGCCCGGCGGGGGGCTAGTCTGACAGGGCTTGAGGCCCCAGAATTCCGTCTTTTGTATTTTCATCTTGTGAGTATTTTCCCCAAGGCTCAGCTGGTCTTAACGCTCCTGCCAAGGAGTGGCGCCGGCAGCCAGTAACCACATGAAAAACCTTGCCTGTTGTTTTGACCCTGGTGGCTCTCCGGGAAGACGGTAACTTCGAAAGGATTGTGTGCACTTCTGAGATTTTATGTACCTGATCTTTTCAAAATAGGCCCTGGGTTTGCCAAAGCACATGATGTCACCTAGTTTGAACTTGATAACTGTCTAAAAGCAATTTAAAAAATTGTATGGTTCTTCAAGCATAAGACATGGACAGATTTTTGAGAAAAATCTACTGAAATCTCCTGCAATTTGTATTTCCTCATAGATAAATGTACATTGTTGTTTCAGGAACTTGATTATTAGATCATCAGGTCAGGGCTGTATCTAACAGCAAGAGTTTTACCTGCACTTAAAAGTGAAATAAATAAATGCACAGAAATACCGTCTCAGAAAATGAATATTGTGGTATTGGGTACCCAACCTAGCAAGACAAGTGTACTTTTTATCATAAGAAGTTGTAGTCCTTTCTAGATTTTTAATAGGTGCCCTACACAAGTAATTTGCTTTGCAATCCCTTTCTGCCCTAAATTGAAAAAGAGAGAATTAGGAAAGCAGCTATTGGTGCTCTTAATAGAAAATGGCATCTGTTTCAATTTCATATAATAATTTATGCAGTTAAAGGGAAGAAGGGAGGGGGACTGGAGACAGCAGTGTTCAGGAATCAGACACAGCTGGTGGTATTCCGGCCTTTGCCGCTAATTGCTGTGTACTTTGGGATAGTTACTTAACATCTCTGAGCCCTTCAGTCTTTTCTCCTATAAAATGGAGACAATAAAAATTATCTTGGGAGAGAATTGAGAGGACAGTGGCGCATAGTAGCCACTCCATAAGGGTATTGTTTATTGTTATTAATAACAGAGAAAATAATGGTCAGCCTGGAGAAAAATGGCCTTTCTTTGAATGGTAAATAATTAGGTTCCTAAACAAAAGTTGGTTCCAGTTGCTATAATGTAAATTAAGCCATCATGACTTTGGATTACAGAGATTTCTTTGTATCTAGTAGGACACAAATAGTTGGGAATTTCTGGGTAATTTTATAATATGAAATCCGGGCTTCATGTGTGGAAGTTATTACCCCCAAAGGTGGGCACATTGTGTGTCCCTGAGCGTGCCTCAGCCACACTCTGCCACAGCGTTATTATTTCTCAAAAGCTGGAGGTGGGGAGCTACTTTGAGGCTAAAATTAAAAGACATAATGGGTTTGTTTTGGAAAAATCGATTCATCGATTATGTTTTTTTCCATGGCTATAAAAAGTATTTGAAAGCGAAACAAAATAAAGTAGTAAAAAATCCTGGTATGTATTTTTTCCCTTGGATAATGAGAAGCTCATTCAAGTCCTCTTGGAAAAGATTATTTTGTGCTCTGGTCAAGGTGGCCTACTTTCTTTTTGTGTTGAAGGGCTTTGCAATTAGAAGTTATTTGTATTTTCCCAAGGAGTGTCCACTTTGGGAAGAAAGAAAATTATATGCCTGAAGAATATGGTTGGCCAATTTATTGTTGTTTATGTCTGTGCTGCACCTAAAAGAAAATACATAGAATTCGAGTTTCTTTTTTCTTTTTTCCTTCTTTTTTGGCAGGGGGAGGGGTGGTACAAATATAGCGTCCCGTTTTGTTTTATGATAGACTATGGCTTCCCCTGTTTTAACGTGTTCAGAGGTGAATTGTTTGAATTCGCAGTCTGAACCAAGCCACATGCGTGTGTGTGAGAAATGGGAGGGAGAATGAATCAGAAGTCCTTCTGTTCGGGAAGGTTGTAATAAATATGTTTTCCCTCTTCTGAAAGATGGTTTAAATACATTTTAATTCCTCGAATTCATTTTTGGGAACTTGTCAGCACAAATAGATTCTTTCCTCTGAAATCGCCTTTTACTCCTATGGACTTGCTTCTGTGCGCTGTACAGGAAAATCAGTATCTCCCCCACCGGGTGCAGTATATCGTGCAGGACTGTCATCAAGGAGAATGTGTGACTGCAACTGTCCTGAGATCGAAAGATGTTTGCAACGGACACATGAAGTAAGTTGATTTGTAAGGGACAGGTAGTAGACTCCACAAGGAATGGGTTGTTGACCGGATTTTTTTCATTTTTCATTCATTTGTGCTAGGCGCCCTCTCCTGGTCACCGAGAGTAATGTTCAGGAGCTTATTTCTAGATTCTGCTTGGCTAGGAAACGTGAGATGCTCTGCACAGGTACTCCATGCCGGGCTTCCTTTGTGAGGAAAGAACCCTGAAGGTGAGTGACTTAATTTCACAAGACTTGGAGTCTTATTTCCATTCCTCATCCTCGCCCTTTTGCTCATCAGACGATGTTTGCTTAGCTGTGTGTGGAGGGGTAATATTTTCGTTTGTTACCTGCTAACCTCTTCTCTTTTTCCCATGACTTCACCATCAGTCCCACAGGATCCCACATGTGTTGGCCCGTTTGTATGTGACGAGAATGACAGGTCTAACAGGAAGCCAGCCGTGGCCCTGTGCAGGTCAGGAAGTGAACGTCTTCCGATGACCATGCTTGCTGATAATCATCACCTTTGTGTAAACCGTAGGAGTTTCAAACCTCATGGGCTGGGGGCGGGGGCACCCCAATGCCATTGTGTATTAATCTTCAGTTTCTGTGAAATCTCTGAATTTTATTCATTTTACCCTCAGTTTTTGGCGTGAAATCACATGAAGTTTATTACTGAAGAAGACTATCTTCATAAGCCTGTTTAAAAACTGTGATTGAATTAGGGGCTCTTGTATCTCAGCAGGAAACCACGATTTTCGATCACAGAGCTTAGCATACCAGCGTGAACGCAGAAGTCTCGTGGTCTACTTTCTAGCCTAGGATAGAATTCAACTTCTGGTCTCTTCTCAGAGGATGGAGTAAGTGTATTCCCCCAGACAAAGAACAGGCTTGCTTGCTGTTTGTTAAAATAAAGTAGTGGATTCTTTAAGTTCACTGTTCTCTAGCTGTGATGCAAACCCACTGTATGCATTGAATCCAGTGAGCATATTGGGTCACACTGGGGGGACTTGGGGACAAGAGAGCTAGTGTAAACAAGCTGAACCACATGCTGCTTGCTGTGTCATGAGTCACAGAGTCCTATGTTTCTGATTCAGGATCTCAAGACTTCAAGGCAGCGCTCATTTTTTTTTTAATGTTTTTTATTTATTTTTGAGAGAGAGAAGCAGTGTGAGCAGGGGAGGGTCAGAGAAAGGAGACACAGAATCCGAAGCAGGCTCCAGGCTCTGAGCTAGCTGTCAGCACAGAGCCCGATGCGGGGCTCGAACCCACGAACCATGAGATCATGACCTGAGCCGAAGCAGGAAGCCAGACGCTTAACTGACTGAGCCACCCAGGCACCCCAAGGCAGCGCTCATGAAATAAAACAACAACAGGCTCATTTATTAGTTTGTAAGTGGGTTAAAATCAAATCCTAGACCCAACAATAGCTTCCTCACCAAGTTGTAAGTATTTTTACACTGTACCATTCTACTACTGCCATTACTATTTTGCAGGCCAATTCCAGAAGCCAATTACTTTATCTTATCAATTTATTCCACTGTGATGAGAAGCTATTTTGGGAAATTAATTTTAAAGTGATGTGAAAATATATTAATCTTATAAAAAGTGTATTTCCTATTAGAAGGCAAAATTTGGGGGAAATTTTAAGAAGGCCTTCTATACACCTTGTTCTTTTAAACAGAAATAAATAAAATCCAGCACAGATTTGACAAATGGCTGTTTCTCACACTAAGATTTTGAAAATGTATCTGTTCATTTACCACAGATAATGCTAGTGCCCACCACACTGTTACTGGTACAAAGGAGGTGCCCCATTAATACCTGTTGAGGGAATTTATGAACTGAAATATTCTAGGGGCGCCTGGGTGGCTCAGTCAGTTGAACGTCCATCCTTGGCTCAGGTCATGATCTCACAGTTTGTGAGTCTGAGCCCCGCATCAGGCTCTGTGCTGACAGCTCGCTCAGAGCCTGAGGCCTGCTTCAGACTCTGTCTCCCTCTCTCCCTGCCCCTCCCCTGCTCATGCTCTCGCTCTCAAAATAAACATTAAAAAAAATTTTTTTTAAGAAATACTCTAAATTTTGTTAATTCTGTGATAACAAACCCAAAGTAATTTTTTCAATCACCAAAAAAATGATGACCCTAAGTAAATTACAAATAATGATGGATATGGTTATGGGAAAGGTCTCATTATCTTAAGATTGATCTTATTTTAACTGGATACATACTGTTCCAATGAGTTTTTTCTTTTCCATTTTACAAAAATGAATTAGAAGCATAAGTAGAATTATGCCTAAAGTAAAAATGAGAAAATGGAAGAGAAAAAGAATCTTTCTATTATGGAAAATTTTAATCATCAATAAAAGTAGAGAGAATAGTAGGATGAACTTGTAGACACCCACCATCCACCTTCAGCGCTCACCAAACACGCCAATCTCCCTTCATCTACAGGCCCTACACTCTGCCACTGGATTATTTTGCAACCAACTCATGAGTGCATATCCATTTATCTACGCATTCTCGAGAACAAATGCACCTGTTAATGAAAAATTAAAAATTGCTCAGAAGGGATAAATGATTGTCATGAACCTAATATTTCTAGTCAAAGCAAAGCATGAGCAGGAATGGGATTTCACCCTAAAAAGTACTATCACATCTTTGGTAGGATCAGCTCTAACTTCTACTCAAGCAGAGAAAATGTTTTTAATGTTTTTTATTTTATTTTTGAGAGAGAGAGAGAGCATGTGAGCAGGGGAGGGGCAAAGAGAGAGACAGAGGATCCAAAGTAGGCTCTAGGCTCTGTGCTGTCAATTGAGAGCCCGGTGTGGCACTTGAATTCATGGGCTGTGAGTTCATGATCTGAGCCGAAGTCAGATACTTAGTCAACTGAGCCACCCAGGTGCCCCAAGAAATTTTAAAGTTCTCCTTGTTCTTTTTTCCTCTAATTTGTATCACTGAATTTACAATATATTGATGATTTCACTAGATCCACACTATTAATTAAACCCAAATAAAACTCTCCATCTTAAATAAAGTTTTCCATTAGAAGTAAGAACGTTTTCCATTTACCACCACTTTTAGGGTAAAATTGCTAATATTTGCCCTCTGTGAATGAAAATCTTAAAATAATTATTTTTGTCTACTAAAACAACCATATTGACTTGGAGTCAATGACTCCTGATGTTATAATTTGTCACGAGAAACAATTTTGGGACATCATGTTAGTGTGTGTATGTATTTGCATGCTTATCTAAACACACAGTGAAAATGCCTTAGAATTGTAAGATAAATCTGTAGTTTGGTAGCTTATGTTCAGTCAGTACACATAAGTTTGGCCGTACTTGGTAAATATTAAGATACTTATAGGAGAGTAGCTGCAGTTTTAAACCTCCTGTGCTCCTGCTACATTTGGCTCTTGGACCTCCCATGGTCCAGTAACTAAAAGCTTAGACTGTGGCCTCTGGGAGCTGGCATGACCTTCTCCTAGCATTAGGCACTTCCCTGATCTGATTGCCTCACTGCTCGTAAATATTTGAAAAACCTGCTCAAGTGTAGAAGACGGTATAGTACTGATCCAGGGATTAGCTGGTAATGTGGAATGAACTGTGGCAGGAAAATAAGTCAAGTCCCAGAAAAGCAGGTAGGAGATAACTAGAAAGTCTGGTTGAGAGGTCTCTATGTGCACAAAAGAAATAGATCTTAGTATTTCAATGAGAGAAGACCAGCAATAGATTATAGAGGTAATGATAAATTTACAGGAGTATTGTATGAAGAGTGCCAGTTGGCTTTCTTTTCTTTTCTTTTTTATTTTCGTTTCTTTTCTTTTCTTCCTCTCTTCACTTCTCTTCTCTCCTCTCCTCTCCTCTCCTCTTCTTTTCTTTCTTTTCTTTTTTAGAGAGAGAAAATCTTAAACAGGCTCCACACTGGACTTCAACCCAGAACCCAACATGGAGCTCAGTCCCACAATGGTGAGATCATGACCTGAGCTGAAATCAAGAGTCTGACGCTTAATAGACTGAGCCACCCACGTGTGCCAAGCTCAGTTAAGTTTGTTGGTAAAGGATGCTGCTGGTACGCACTGTAAAAAAAAAAAAAAATTGCTTATGTAATGCAATCTAAATTTGTCAAGAATGGTTTTATAAGGAACTTTATTAGCTTATGACTACTGCATTCACTTGCCATACTAACCAGTATTTTACCTTCCTCTCTGGAAAGCGCACTCACTGGGCTCACAGCTTTTGCTGAATGGTCATGGACATCAGGCTCTTCTCCAGACTACCAAGCTCCTACCAGCTGAGGTAAGTGTCTACTCATGTAGAACAGCTGTCTTCTTTCTCCAATCTGTTTTTGTTGGCTACATTTACAACTTTAACTTATAAATTACTACATAAATTAACAACGTAAGGTAGATGACAGGGAGATTGTTATTCCTATGAAAATTAAGTTGAAAGCTTTTCAAACACTTGGTAGAGATAAGTTACTAAAAAACTGCTGTTGCATTACATGTGGACAATTAATATAAAAAATTGGGAGGGGGAGAATCCTTTTACACTAGAAAGATTCTACACTCAGACTGCTTTACAAGCATCTTTAAAATTTCAACTTTAAAGAAATAAAAATTAGAAACTATAGGTAATGCAGGATCAAGTGGTTTATTTAAAAAAACAGCATGTATTCAATCATTTGATCTAATGGCTACACATCAAAAGATTGTGAGTAAATGGGCATGCATTTTCATAACAGTGAAAAAATGTCTGTTTTTTAAAATTTTTTAAATGTTTTATTTATTTTTGATACATACACTTTCTCTGTGTCTCCTGTGCACACTATCATGTTCTAAGAGGAGTTGGAGCAGGGGTCTAATGCTTTCATCCTCTCCTGTGTGGAAGAAAGGGCAAGAAGAAGGGAAGCTGGTCCAGCAAGGCACTGTCATCTGTGTTTACTTGTTCCCGGAGATTCTGGTTGTGTAGAGGGCAGCAATATGAGTTACTCAGAGAGGGGAGTGGCCCTGGTGCTCCAGGCTCTGCCTCTAGGCTCTGACTTCAGGAGGTTGGAGGAATCTGCATCACCCTAAGGGACCAGACTTTCTCCAGAGAATTCTGCCCCGAGGTGATCGCCAACACTTAGGAATGTATAAGGGAGCGGGGCGGGGTAGAGAAATACACACTAAGAGTCAAATCAACACCAAAAGTAGTTTCTTTGTTCTTTAAAATTCTCATCTTGCCTGCTGATGCCAGAAAAATAATGGTAGTTGCCACTTAAAGGCACGTTATTCTCTTAAAATTCAAAAACATTTATCAGGGTTAATTTTTACTTTCAAGATTTCTTACTCCCTTTCTTTCTGCCCACCCTGGCATCTGGATATGAGGGGAAGCTAATGCAGCCTTTGAACACTGCGGGAGGGCAGTCTTTCTCACCAACTTTTGCTCACATGCCCCCATCTTGCCTTGTTCCTGGGAAAGCCTGTGGTGTCCGCTGAGTTGTCACTGGTCTTGTCTGGATGGGTGTTGTGGTGTTCTGCTGGCATGCACAGGCCAACAATCAAGAAGGTAGCTATTGTCTTTAGGTACAGTGACTCCTATTCCACAGCATTCCTGGGTCAGCACATCTTGTACAAGAGTCCGCCACTGGGAAGTTCCAGAATGTTTGCCTATCTTCTGCACAAAATACGGCAGGGTGCAGGATTCTCTGAGCCAGCTCAAGGCCCTTCTCTCAGCCATCGCTGTTGCTCACACCAAACTCGATGTGGGGCTTTGCTAAGGAATGTAGTCTCCCTCAACCTGTTGGATATCTCTTCTCTTCACCCCAGGAGCACTGACCCTAAGAGGTGAGCTGGAATACTTGGCCATGACCCATGACCCAAGTCTACCCTTCTTGGCTCTGATGCATACAAACTGGAAGAGTCTCCCCTTATTTCTGTGGGTTTGAGCCTCCCCTCATACCATTCTTCAGCCTTCTCTTCACTGTGGTTTACAAGTAATATGCTCAGGCCTTTATATTTTGTTCTTGTATATAAAGGGAAGTTTAGGATTTATTTTTAAAAACTTTCTATTTCAACAAGGCCTGAATTTCATTGCTATTATTTCACAAAGGAATCAAAAGAATTGGCTTTTAGATTCAACTCTGAGCAATAGCATTAAAAAACAAAATTTTAAAAATGTTTATTTACTTTTGAGAGAGAAAGAGAAAGAGATCATGAGCAGGGCAGGGGCAAAGATAGGTGGAGACAAAGAATCAGAAGCAGGCTCCGGGCTCTGAGCTGTCAGTACAGAGCCCAGTGTGGGGCTTAAAGTCACAGACCATGAGGTCCTGACCTGAGCCAAAGTCAGATGCTTGCTGATCAAGCCCCCCAGGTTCCCCATAAATGGCACAAAATTTGTGATAAAAAATTGTTTTGAGAGCCAGAGAAAGAAAAGAAAAGAAAAGAAAAGGTACCTACCTAGAAACAAAGACCAGAATTACACCACATTTCTTAATGAAATAATGCAAGTGAGAGGACAATAGAACATCTTTGAGGTTTTGAAAGAAAAAAACCTGCCAATGTAGAATTCTATACCCAGTCACAACAGTTTTGAAAAACGAAGGCAAAATAAAAACTGTCTAAAATGTGCAAATGCTAAAAGAATTTGTCACCAACAGACCTGCATTATATAAAATTTTACAGCAACTCCCTAAGGAAGAAAGTAATAGGGTAGAAATATGGATATACCCAAAAGAAGAGTACCAGAGGCAAGTATGTAATATTTTAAAAAAATATTTAAATATCTTTAAAAGATAATGACTCTTGGGGCACCTAAATGCCTCAGTTATTTAAGCATCAACTCTTGATTTTGGGTCAGGACATGATCTCACGGTTCATGAGCTAGAGCCCTGTATCAGGCTCTGTGCTGATAACACAGAACCTGCTTGGGATTCTCTGTCTCTGTGCCCTTCCCCTGCTCATGTGCACTCACTCCCTCTAATGAATAACTAAATACATAAATAAAATAATAACTATTTAAAGAATAATACATATGTAATAAAAGTGTATGAAAACAATAGTCTGACGACCACCAGGGGAGAAATGAAGTATATTATTCTAAGGTTATTAAACTATACACAAAATGGCATAACAACGCTTGATAGAGGACTGTGATAAGTAAAAGGTGTGTACTATAAATTGGAAAAAATAATTAAAATAACAAAACAAAACAAAAAGTGATAAGTAAGAAGCAGAAAAAAGGGAATGAAAATTGGAAGCAGAAAATAAGGAATGAAAATTGGAAGCATAAAAATACTTAATTCTATAGCAGGCAGAGAAATATTAAAAACAACCAAAAATTTGTGGTTACAAAGAAAATAACATAGGATCAGCTAAACTGACACAGAAAAGTCATTTGAAAAATCCAATGTCCATTTCTGATTAAAAACAAAATGAAAAATACTAAAAACTCACAGCAGACCCAATATACAAGGGAACTTCTTCAACCTGGGAAAGGGGATTGACAGAAAAACAAACAAGAAACTAGAGCTAACATCTCACTAAATGTGAAAATATTGAATGTTTCCCAGGAACAAAATGAGGATGTCGCCTGTCTCCACATCTATTTGCCATTATCCTAGAGGATCTAGCCAGTTCAATAAGGCAAGACAACTAAAGGCATCTGATATGGAAAGGAAGAAATAACTGTATTCAGAGATGACATGACTATCTTTGCAAAAAACCTCTTGGAATCTACAAAGTTTATAGAAACAAAAAATTAGTTTAACAAGTCTGCAGAATATTGAATCAATATGCAGAAATCAATTGTATTTCCTTATGCTAGCAATAATCTATCAATGATTAAAATTAAAAGCAGTATCATTTCTAGTATCTTTAGATACTGTAAGTCCTGAACACTGTGAAATGGTGTTGAGAGAAATTCAAGAAGAGTGAAATTAATGAAGAAATACTGCTTGCTTATAGGTCAGAAGATGTTAAGATATTATAAAGATGTTAAGGGGCGCCTGGGTGGCTTAGTCAGTTAAGCGTTCGACTTCAGCTCAGGTCATGATCTCACAGTTCATGGGTTCGAGCCCCACATTGGGTTCTGTGCTGACCGCTAGCTCAGAGCCTGGAACCTGTTTCAGATTCTGTGTCTCCCTCTCTCTCTGCCCCTCCCTTGTTCGCAGTCTGTGTCTCTCTGTCTCAAAAATAAAGACACAAGAGGTGCCTCGGTGGCTCAGTAGGTTAAAAATAAAGACACATTTAAAAACATTTTTTTAAATAAAAAATAAAGATGTTAATTTTCCCCAAGTGATGTATAGGTTCCACTCGATCCAAAAAACAAAACGACAACAACAAAAATCCTAGCAGGTGTTTTTGTAGAAACTGAGAAGCTGTTTTTAAAAATCATATGGAAATGAAAAAGACTCAGCCGTAACACTTTGGAAAAAAAGGAACCAAATCAGGAGACCAACACTACCCAATTTGAACATTTATAAAGCTATAGAAAACAAAGCAATATGGTATTGGTTTAAATGTAGACAAACTGATCAGTAGAAAAGAGTAGAGGGTCCAGAAACAAGCCCACACACTTATGGTCAGTTGATTTTCAAAAGGATACAAACACAATTCAAATTATCTTCTCAACAGATGGTGCTTGAACAAATGGCTATCCATATGCAAACAAGTAAATTTCAATGTATATCTCACACCACACACAAAAATGAACTCAAATATACACTCTAGAACTATACATTTTCCCGAAGAAAACACAGGGGAAACATTGTTTGACCTTGGTTTAGGCAAAGTTATCTTAGATACAACACCAAAAGCAGGACTCATACCCACAAAAAAATGATAAATTGGACTCTATCAAAAATAAAAACCTTTATCTACAGCAGCCAAATTATGGAAACAGCCCAAATGTCCATTGACTGATGAATGGATAAAGATGTGGTATATAGAGATAGAGATAAGCATAGATATATAGATATAGACATACATACATACAATGGAATATTAGCCAAAAAAGGAATGGAATCTTGCCATTTGCAACAATGTAGATGGAGCTAGAGAGTATTATGCTAAGCAATATAAGTCAGTCAAAGACAAATACCATATGATTTCACTCATACGTGGAATTTAAGAAACAAAACAAAGGATCATCAGGAAAAAAAGAGAGAAAGAGACGAACCAAGAAACAGACTCATAACTGTAGAGAGCAAACTGATGGTACCCAGAGGGGAGATAGGTGGTTAGGGGGGTGGAGGGTGAAATAGGTGATGGGGATTAAGGATGATGCTTGTCGTGATGGCACCCATGTTGTAGCTAAGTATGAAATCACTAAATTTATATACCTGAAACTGAGATTATAATATGTTAACTAACTCGAATTTAAATGAAAACTTAAAAAAGAAAATAAAAACTTCTTCAAAAACCACCTTTAAAAGAATTAAGACAAGTCTGAGACTGGAGAAAATGTTTGTAAATCATTTCTCTGATAAAGGGCTTGTATCTAAATATATAAGGAACCTTTAAAATCTAGTAATGGGTAAACAGTCAACAAATTTTAATGGCAAAAATACTTTTACAGGCTATCACAAACTAATCAGCCTCCAAGTACTGGATATTAGGAAGCAGAGAAGAGGATCTGATGTATAACTTAGTGATTAGCTTTTTTTTTAAGTTTACTTATTTATTTTGAGAGAGAGTGAGTGTTAGAGGAGCAGAGAGAGAGAGAGAGAGAGAGAGAGAGAGAGAGAGAATCCCAAGCAGGCTCCAGAGCTGTCAGCTGACAGCACAGAGCCCCAAAGTGGGACTCGATCTCAGGAATGGAACCATGAGATCATGACCTGAGCCAAAATCAAGAGTTGGACACTTAACCAACTGAGCCACACAGGTGCCGCTAGCATGGTGATTAGTGATAAAGCTGGGTAGAAGGCATTCAAATACTGACTGCTTCAGTAGCCTTCCTCAAGCTAGTACCCTAGATGATTGTGTGTCCCTTTTCCTGCCCTTTCTCTCTCTCCCTCAGGAAAAGAACCCGCAAGGACTCTCCGCCCTGCCAGTCAGGGTGGACGAGACAGGTACCGCCGAACGCCAGGGACGAGCGCTTAACCCAGAGGCCGGGTGATGATTAGTCTGAAACTTCTGCTACATGTATTACTGTCTGTCTGCTTTACACACCCACCAACTTCTCAATTTTAATAAAAATTAGATTAATTCCTTGAGGCACCTGAGTAGCTCAGTTGGCTAAGCATCCAACTCATGATTTCAGCTCAGGTCATGATCTCATGGTTTGTGGGACTGAGACCTATGTTGGCACCATGCTGATGGCAGGAAGTCTATTTGGGATTCTCTCTCTCTCTCTCTCTCTCTCTCTCTCTCTCTCTCTCTCTCTCTCTCTCTCTCTCCATATCTGTCCCTCTGTTGCTCATGCTCTCGTTCTCTCTCTCAAAATAAATAAATAATCATTTAAAAAATTAAATTAATTTCTTCTCATCTATCCTACTAAAGTGCTAGACAGATGTCATCTTTCTACCCAAAGTGAGTGTATAAGGGGCTAGGAGTTTATGCTTTTTCTAAATCATCATTTTAAAAGTCTTTTCAAATCAACAAAAATATTATTAAGGCCAATTAAGTATAATCTATCCTGCTGAGCATTATTAGGCAAACACAAATAAATATAAAAAGCAATCTCTGTCATCAAAGAGCAGGAAATGTAGCTAGAGCTAAGGAACAAAAGTCTTAAATGAGAAGAATTAAGGCTTTTCAAATGGAAGAGGTACATGTCATAAGACAGTACATGGTTAAATGCCTCAGGAACATTCCAGACCATGGTTGCCATGAGAAATCAGAGCTTCCTCATAATCTGGGCTGGTTGCAGCAGTTTTTCTTAAAAGAAGTGGGCCTGGAAGTTTGGTCTTGGAGGATTGTATAACATGCACCAAATGTTTGGCCTGGCCTCGGAAACACACAATTGCTTTTAATAAATTGTTGGGCTGATGTTCTGTGATCGGAGAGTCAATATGTTCAGGGAAGGCACTGTGCCAGTAAAAAGTCAGCCACTTTAAATGGTGCTGCTGACAGCCCTGCCCGTGGACTGCCCTTCTCCCCGGACAAACGCGCAGTATGACTGAGGTCTGAAGGGACTCGGGGTGTGTTTGTGGAGATGCATGTTGGAGCACCTGTGCCCACCCAGGTCTGGATGTGGTTGTTAGCCCTTCATCGTCCCAAGCGGTAACCTTGTTCACAGATGTTACTGGAGGGAAAGAAAATGCCCCGTGTTTGTACAGCAGATCTGCTCTGAAGAAACCATTTTATGTTCAACTGAGGAAATGCCATAGTTATTTTGGTATTCCTTTAATTTTGGAAGCCTGTATTATTTGCAGGGCTGACCAAAGCCCTTTAAAAAGAAAAAATCCACAAATAAACATGGAATTCCTGTTTAATATGGTGGATGTTATTGGTTTTTGGAAAAACAAAAGAATAGTCACTCTTGAACCCAACTAAAAAGCAAAAGCCCTTTCTGGTATTGACAGACTGGAAACCCAATGACATAAACCTTATTTTTGAATTAAAACATCTCCCTCAAAAAGGGGGCTCTGCAGGAAGGCCCTCTCTATTCTGGACACTCGTGAAACTGGTGGCAAAGAGCAGATAGAGGTAAAATAAAGCTAAGAAGAAGTTTCTGAAAATCAGTCTCTCATTGGCAATCAAGGGATGGTCCCCCTCAAAAAAATTGTCTTTAGCTCTATTTAACTTAAGCCTTTTCTGAGCTGGATAAATAGAGAATACATTTGGGTTCTTTGTCCATCTTAATGCCTAATGAAGTGTTTATTATCTCTCAAAAAATAAAGACAAAGGAATAGTAGTTTATAATTTTTTTCATACATACATAATCTCTGTCTTGATGAATTGAGATAACTCTGGAATCAGCTGAAGTCAGCTGTCCTTTGATTAGTTTAAATGATAATTGAGGTCAGGGCACCTGGGTGGCCCCATTGGTCAAGCAACGGACTCTCGCTCTCTGTCTGCTCAGCTCATGATCTCACGGTTTGTGGGATCAAGCCCCACATTGGGCTCTGTGCTAACAGCTTGGAGCCTTTTTGAGATTGTCTTTGTCTCCCTCTCTCTCTCTGTACTTCCCCTGCTCATGCACATGTTCTCTCTCTCTCTTTCTTTCTCTCTCTCTCTCTCTCTCTCTCAAAAACATAAATACACTTTAAATGATAATTGATGTAAACTCCTCTCTGGAGATGCTTATTTGGGCCCAAGAGTGGGTGATCTCTGATCTTACCTCTGTATCTGATCAGAGATCTGATCACCTCTGATCTTAAATTCCCACTTTTACTGAACTTTTAATCTCCTCTCATCCCACTTGCTGTGCTTGGACACTGACTATTGCTTCCCTAAAAACCACTGACCCAAGGCTGTGTGTAGAGGAGAATTTCCCAATGACTTGGAACACAAATGGGTGCACCAGGGTGGATCCTTTCACCATGAGCGGTAGGTATCTGTGTTTATAAAAATACCCCAGACATTTCTATAACCAGCAGGCCCTCTTTTCTAAAGAAGGACCCGACCTCGCCTCCATAGTGCTGCTTTCACCCCTTATTCTTTTAGATCTCATTACCCCTTCTTTAAAATTTTACTGGCCCCAAAGCCAAGATTCCTGTGAAGTAGTTCCTCTCTCAAACTCACTCCAGACCAGTGCTATCGATTAGAACTTTCTTTGATGGAAAATTTCTATAATCTGAGCTATGCAATATGGTAGCCACATGTGACTATTGAGTACTTAAAATGAACTAAACGTCACATTTAATTTTAATTAATTTATATTTACATTTACTAGCTGTATGCGGCTAGTGGTTATTATATTGGGTAGCATGGCTCCAGACCATTCACTGTTGACAAAGAGGCCGCTTTTTCTGAACAGACTTATAAAAATATGTTTCTCAACAAAGATATTTAAAAACAGCAATAGTTTAAAAAAACCAGGAATATAAAAAGTAGGATTTTTTTTCTTTCTGCTTGTTAAGTATCTAGTATGGTATGTATCCATGTCCATGAAACTTAGCCATAAAAATATTTTTTAAATGTGAAAAAAAGCAACTCTCAATTTAGCCTTTACTATTATGTTTGCCCCAGCCTCACTCTCTCAAATACATTTTTAAAAATATATGCTCTACATTTATTCAATGTCATTGTCCAAATATAAATTAGTAAACCATGATTCTGTGTTGAAGTCCTTAATAAATAACTTCTTGGAGTAATCAAATAATTCAATAGATCTAAGCCATGGTTTTAAAATATATGATTCGTATTTCTAATTTTTCGGATATACTTCAGTTATGTATATGTTTTTCTTTTTGTCAGTTGCATTTAAGGGGGGCACGTGCTTGATTTGAGGTTTAGTATTCTTCTCTCTCAAATACTGAATATGGCCCTACTAATGTACTGTCCTGCATCTAACTGCTACTTCTTTTTGTATAAAAAATCAGTTTTGGAGCACTGCAATTCTTTTAACGGAAGTATTACTTATCCCAGAAGTGTAGATTTTGTTTCACAATATGTATTGCCTTCTACATTCCTTCCTTTAAAATGTTTACTACGAATGTTAATCTTAAACAGATGGGTTTTGTTTTTGTGATTGACTCTGCATTTAATAGACGCAGTGAACCCTTCCCTGCACAAAAACACTTTTGCTTTTGAGCCAAGGCCTGGCATGGTATTTCCTTTCTGAAACACTCCCTTGTTTAGTTATTTGCTTGTCCTACCTTTACATCTCTCCTGCTTTTCTTGGCACCCAGTTGTTCAGGTGTTTTACATGAAAATGTAGCATTTCTGTTTCTGGAGACACATGCATGCCCAAGCACAATTTCCTATCGTGACTCCAAATTGCCACCTTCAGGTCTGTCTCCCTCCTCGCTGGGGAAGCAGTGTGATTATCTTCATTCTGTCGTGTAAAAGTTCTGTGAAACTTTTACTATTAGACTAGTAATTTATTTTCTATTAATTTATCACAATAAGAGGCACCTGGGTGGCTTAGTGCAAGAAGTGTCTGACTCCAACTCAGGTCATGATCTCATGATCTGTGAGTTCGAGCCCCACTTGGGGCTTGGCGCCTTCAGTAGAGCCTGCTTTCGATTCTGTGTCTCCCTCTCTCTCTGTCCCTCTCTTGCTCACACTCTGTCTCTCTCTTGCTTTCTCTCTTTCAAAAATAAATAAACATTAAACAAAAATTTTTTAATTTATCATATTTAGTAAATTATCTACTTTAATCCAGTCAGTAGTAGCTTCCAGTCTTAGCACCTTAACTTGTAGACTTCCAACTACAACAGTTACCAAGACTCTTATTTTGTCACCCACAATATACAATTGCTGATATGTAAAGTCACAAATACCTTTATTACATGCTGTAATTAGAAATGGAACATGAGCGCATGAATTTCAAATGTGGGCTAAAGAAGAAAATAACCCCCAGTCAAACAATTCTAATGCAATCCTTATTTTATTTCTTTTCCCATGCATGTTTTCACAGTTAAAATAATGATATTGGTACAATTTAGTGTCTTACTTTTAATTAACATTTTAATAGATGGCTTTTCTGTGTTGTGAGTCTCCTCAGCCCCATTTTTGTTCATAGCCATCATTTCGATTGGATACATATTATTCCATTCAGTGGCTCACACTATAACTTACTTAAATAATCCCCTCATGAAGAGCATTTGGAATACTTCTCATATTTTAGTCTAATAAAGAAGATTCCTAGGAGCACCTTTGTGTTTATAGCCTTTACATATTTTGTTTAACCTGACAGTGGAATTATTTATCTGTTAATAGATAGGATATCAATCTGCCCAGATCCGTGTCTAATAGAGTAAATCTATCCATATCTATTTTACTTTACTGAGATAGTTAAATTTTAGAACCCTAACATCAGACCATGGTACAGCAAGTTAGAATATTGGGAAGAGACAATGTTCTACAGTGTGAAATATATTAATTAATTTACTCCAAGTGTCCTTTTAAGTGCTCTGTTAAGTTCTATTCCTGACATATGAAGAAGGCTGACAATGGCCAAGGGAAGAATCATTCTGTCTTGAAGAAGCTTTCTTTAGTATAAGTGATTACGGATCAGTCTACAGAGTAGCCAGTACTTTGAATGGGGAAGTAGATGTCTTATGGAAATACATAGATATGGTTCAGCCCCTGATCCCAAAGTCTTGTAGGCTTCCTAGAAGACATAACATTTATATAAATCCTAACCACTAAGGAAATACCAAAAACCTAAAGTGGAAGGAGAGTAAATGTCCTTCAGGCAGAGATAATGGCACATGAGAGACCACTAAGCAAGGAGCACATGTGGGAGATAAAAAAATGAAAAGAAAATAGTGTGCCTGAAGAGGGGATTGCACATAAGAATATTTGAACATTTCTTTTGCATTTGTTTTAACAATCATCAATAATTGGATTTAATATTTGATTTATCTATTGAGTTTATATTCCAAGCTTTCTTTCCCACAAAAGTATTCTTGTCCTAATATAAGGCAGTGAATTAGAGGTCAGTTAAACTGCATCCCAGCCAGCATCAGATGGTATCAGTTAGGTTATTGTAACAGCAGAAGAGTTTTAAAAGATATTATTTATGTTTATAATGATCATTTCAAAGTCTATGAGTGATTTGAGGGAAATTCCCAAGGGAAGTTCTGTTCAAAGAGATTCCCATAATTCTTTTTCTGAAGACTGAAATTCCTCTTGTTTCTTTCTCCGTTGGCTTAAAATATTGAAAGCTCTTGTTAATTTGTAAATTTATTAGAGGAAAGGATTTCATATTCTATTCCTTTCAGCTGTGGAATTTTACAATAAATTATTTTTTTAAAGAGTTGTGTCCTTAAAGAATGGGTCACAGGAGAGTTAAATTTTGATTGTGACTTTTGAGACAGACACAGTCCCTAATCAGGGTTTCTCTTTGGAATGTGAAAGCTCATGTGTGGGTATTAGACTTCTGGAGCCCTTGGAAAGCAGGGATGGAGAGTGGAAACAAGATATTAACCCCAAAATGATGATGAAATAGTTCCAAATCATACCCTATTCACAAATTTTCCTAATCCCAGCCTTATCCAGCATAGGCATTCTAGAAGAAAGTAGAAAAGACCTTGGAAATGTAATTTCTTTGAAACATAAATGTGAGACTTTTTTGCTGCATGGCTAGTTTCTCAATATAATGTGGACCAACAGTATCATGGTTTTCTTTATACTGTTGGGTCATGCATTAGGAGGCACACCCTGAATCTTAAGGAGCCATGAAGAGTAGCACTAGCTGGGCAGGATAGGGATTAATGCAGTTACTGACTTGAAATGTTGGGGTTTGGAGCTAATGGTCAAGAAAGAATTCTTGATGTGTCTTCAGTGCAAAAAGATGGTATTAGGAACCCCCAGGGACGGGACCCGTTGTCAAAAAGAGTGGCACTGAGGTTGTGACAGGTGACTGCTTATGTACTTTAGAGTTGGGACGAGATTAGGGATAACCTAAGTCTCTAAGGAATTTTGGAAGCAAGTTTTCCTTGACCTTGAGGAGGAAACTTGTTTAGAAAAAGTCATTTATTATTGTCTAATAAAATCTTAGTCATGAGACCCTTCAGATGTTTAGCAGTGGGTCATATACTTGGAGGAATATTGCCAACATATATCTTGGTGGGTAGAGATAAAGGAGGTTTCCAAAGGAATTTCTATATATTAAAGGAGACTTACAGGATCCTGGAAGTTGGGATAATGTTAAGCTAAGGCCTCTTGCCTTTAGCCAAATATTAACATCAAAACAGCTGAGTTCCTAGAGGAAGATCACTCTTCCTGTTTCAAGGACTTGTCAATAGGCTGTAAGTAGGCATCTGTCACATTCTTCCAAAGTAGTCCTCAAAGTTCTCAGGAAACTCTTACGGTGTTTAGCAGCCAAATCTTTTGACTTCACTTTGCCATCTGTGATCATCTCTTTTGTTCCAGATCACTATGGCAATGACAATGAACAAAGAGAAGTAGCTCTTTCAAAAGTGCACGTTATGGGGCACCTGGGTGGCTCAGTCAGCTAAGCATCGGACTTCAGCTCAGGTCATGATCTCACAGTCTGTGGGTTTGAGCCCCATATCAGGCTCTGTGCTGACAGCTAGCTCAGAGCCTGGAGCCTGCTTCAGATTCTGTGTCTCCCTCTTTCTCTGCTCCTCCCCCATTTACTCTTTGTCTCTCTCTCTCTCTCTCAAAAATAAATAAAATTAAAAAAAATTTTTTTTTAATGCACATATAAGTGTTCCTGCCACCGTACTGTAATTGCTGAGGCAAAATGCACTGCTGTATGTCAAGGACAAAGGCACATAAACCCAAACTCTGACTGTAACAGTTAATACAAATGCCCTTTCTCATTGTTTTGGATGCTTCTAGCATTGATATAGAAATGTGATAGAATCCCAAAAATCTCACTTATATTAGTTTTTATTCATTTTTTTCACTATAGTCCTATCTCTTAGTACAAATATGAGGTCATAGTAGCTACATCAGAGTGACAGACAGTAAGGGCGTGCTATGCTATGAATCATCTTTACCTCTCTTCTGGCACTGGTAAGTAGTCCAGATAAACCAGTGTGCTTAAAAGGACAAGATTTGGGGGTGTTTTTTAAATCTCTGTTGTGGAAGGACATGCACAATCCCTCTGAGCCAGTTGACCAGTGCATGTGGCAGAGACTCCCTGTCTCCTGGCGCATTTTTCATTTCTCTATTTATTAGCAAAATATGAGTTTCACCTGGCTCATTGTCTTTAAAGGCCTATAGGGCTTTTAACGGGAGGGACCTCTTCCATTCTCTATTTTCCCCTTGTAGCTGGTTGCACCTGACATGTAATGCAGCCACCTCACACCATGAGGCAGAAACCCCATGATGAGTGGGCAACAAGATATAAGAAGCTTAAGTCCTTGACACTGTGAAACTGCTTCTCTGTCTTGAATAATTTTCACACAGACTATTAAATAAGACATACATAAATTTCTATCTAAGTGTACCTACTGTTCTTTTGTTTGGTTTTTTTACAGAAGTAAGTTTGTAGCCTGACTACTACAGTGAGAAAATTGAGATAAGGAAATACATGCTACCAAAAATTTGAGGAGCACTGGAAAGATCAGACTTCTTTGGAATGAAAGATACTTAAGGTAAATCAAAGAAATTTAAAATGCAATGTTGACAGAGTTACACACACACACACACACACACACACACACACACACACGTGTGTTTATTCAGTATTAGGAGAAGCAAGTGTGAGGTTTTTCCAAAAGAAGACCCATTAGTAAACTCACTGTAATCCTTAAGCCCATATCCTCAGGTTGGAACATCAAGAGATACCTTTGAGAGCCGATGAATTTCAACAGCTAGCTTTGCTTTCTGAGTCTAACCATGGGAAACAATGAGGCTTTCATTCCTCAGAATAGTTTCATTAGAAGAATAAGACAGTAGAAAAAGTACTTAAGCATCTTTTGTATCTCTACATGCCCCTAATCCCTATTTCTGTGCCAGGGGATAAAAACCAAGGTGCTACAATCTTAAGGGTAAACTTTCTTTCTGGAAGCACATGAGTGTTCTCTACTCCTCGAAGACTTGCAGCCATCACATTTCCATCTGCCAGACCCAGTGACTCTGCAGGCCATGAGCAGATGGGATCTGCTTCTAGGTTGATTGATCAAAACCCAGTCCTGAATGAATTACCTTCATTCATATAATAAATAAGAACTGTTTGGTTGCAATTAACAGACAGCCTGACAAACAGTGACTTAAACCATCATGATATATATTATCCTCGTAAAATAAGAAGTCTAGAGGTAGGAGGTTCCAAAATGACTTAACTTCAGCGACATAAGAACATCATCAAATTTCTAGATGCCTTCTGTCCTCCTTGGCTGATCTTGGCATTGGCTTCCGTTCCTTGTCAATACAAGATGGCTGACACGGCCCCATGCTCACTTCCTTCTTCACTCCTGTTCGAAACCAGGAAGCTGGAGGAAGCACAAGTAGCAGCTTTCTGCTTATACACTTCTGTCAAAACCAAGGAATAAAATCCTTGCCAGAAGCCCTCTAATTCCTTGATCCACAAATTGTGGTCTTCAATCAGAGCATCATCCCCTCAGCCAGGAACTCATTAAAATGTAACATCCCAAGCCCCATCCTGATTACTGATTCAGATCTGTATACTAAGGAGATCCTCAGGTGATTTGTGTACATAGTCAAGTTTGAGAGGCGTTGCTGTAATGAACTTTTTCTTACATCTTCTTAGAGCTTGATGACATGACTTTCCTCAGGTGGAAGGGAGGATGGGATAGTAATCACTTTTTTCTTTTTTTTCTTGGAAAATAGGAAATAGGAAAGAGCAGGGGTGCCCAGGTGGCTCAGCTGGTTAAGCATCCAGCTCTTGATTTCACCTCGGGTCATGGTCCCACACTTGTTTGATCAGTCCTCAGTCTGGCTCCACGCTAAGCATGGAGGCTACTTGGGATTCTCTCTCCTCCTTTCTCTGCCCCTCCCCCACTCACACATGTGCGCTCGCACGTGCTCTCTCTCTCTCTCTCTCTCTCTCTCTCTCTCTTAAAATAAATAAACATTGAAAAAAGAAATAGGAAAGAGCAAGGGAGGTAGGGAATCTTGGGACACCTCCCAAGATCTGCCATGGGTCCATGCCCTGTCTCCAGGGACAGGGTAGTACAGAATGCCATGCTCCCCACAGTTCCTTGCTGCTCCCTGAGGCTCTCTGTGATCACGCAGCAAGGGCTCACCAGCAGTATTTTTAACAGCAGGCTGAGACTTTCCCCATGTGATTTTGAAAAGGTTTCTTCTTTTTACTGTCTCGGGGTCTAAGAGTGCTGTGTAACCCAGGAGAATTCAAAGGAAAAACATCAGAGCTTGTATAATTTCAGGAAAGATGAAAATTGTAAAAGTACAGGGTTTTTTTCAGTTGGTATACATTATTTTTTCACTCGAGCAGCTAAAAAAAATTATGTTCACTGACATCCTTTTTCTGCTTTCAATTGGTTTTCTGGCCTTAGTGAAAATTTACTAAGAAGGTTATTTATGAAAATGAAGTAACTGTGTTTGAGGATTTGAGTCTAATTTTAAAAATGAAAATTGTGCTATTTTAAGATCGAGCCATTAATAAGCTAAGCCTTCTTAACTGTTTCATAAAGTAAAATTTTTAAAATTTTTAATGTTTATTTACTTTTATTAGAGAGAGGGAGCACAAGTGGGGAAAGGACAGAGAGAGAGAGAGAGAGAGACATAGAACCTGAAGCAGGCTCCAGGTTCTGAGCTGTCAGCACAGAGCCCGATGTGGGGCTCTAACCAGTGAATGATGAAATCATGACCTGAGCCAAACTCAGATGCTTAACCAGCTGAGCCACCCAGGTGCCCCTCATAAAGTAAAATTCTAAAAGATTTTCCAATAACACAAAGTAGGATAAAATGGAATATAGAAAAAATCATAAAATAAAGGAAAAATATGGGGAGACTTCTCCATCTTGGTGCAAGTACCTTGTTAGATGGCAATCTAAGCCCATTTCAGTTTGAGTTCCTGGTGATTATGTGATGATTTACATATGGCAGCATAAAAACAAAAGATGCCTTTTTTGTCTCAAAATACCTGTGTACGTTTATTTGAAGCCTCCTAACTCATCGTTCTTTCCCACTGGTGACTTAAAGGGCCTTTTGAGAATAGTTTCGGGCTACCTTCCGATCTCCTTCCAACCAAATCTTTATTTGTTTAACTCAATGAAAAATTTTGCTCCCAAGGAACTTCTTTTTTCTGTGGCCTTACCTTTTTCATATGATAGAGTACACAGAGTCTAACTCCAGACCAAAAGAAACCTTTGCAGGGCAAAACCAGAGTAAACTTCAATATAGAAATACCTGTTTGACTTCAGAAATGCTGCAACACATTCAACAGAGTGTCCTTAAAACAAAAGTGCAAATGGATCAGTGGTCGTATGCAGACAAGCCGCAAGTTGGAGGACGTGTCACTTCTTACAACATTTGGCATGTTTTTAGTGCACATAGTTCTCATCAAATTGGCTGGGAGGCCCCTACAGAGATCTGCTGGCAGACTGCAGTGCCCACTAAAACAACTGTGAGTTTCAGTAAAAATCCGTGCCGTCAATGCCAAAGCAAACTTGTGAAAATTGTCCACTTTCAGGCAACCCGTACAAAAACCTTAGGAGGGCTGAAGTCACTCTTTAAAAGGGTCTCTTTAAGAACCATGAAAATGTATCCCTGATTTATCTGGATACAGATTCTTATAAATGGTAAAGCCATAGGCAGCCAAATTTGCATTTTGTACCTGGCCCTCAAATTTGGCTCAGCCTGATCTGACTCGTGAGCACAGTGGTGCTCCTTTGTCCTCTTTCTTGGAGATGCTAAATGTAGAGTTCAAGGATATGGTGAAACTGGCTCTTAAATATAGCAGATTTGGTGATGAATTGTGGACTTGGGGCGAGTCCTGTGTTTATTCTTTCAGATAGACTGTGCCCATTGAACCGAAAGGAAAATAATATTTTCAACAAAGCCAAAAAAGCAAGTTCAGTTACGAAACTGGGAGGCCTTAAGAAAATATTATTATTTTTTTCATTTTGGTATTTGAGTTTCAGATTCTCGTCAAATGTGTGTTGTGTCCGGTCTGCTTAGTGGTAAATCAGAATGTCACCACTTGACCTTGGCACAGTTACCTGGTAATGAGGATGAAAGGTGTATGGAACAATTTGTGTCTATCTGAGTCACGGAGTTTTCCTTCCACAGGACAAATGTGTCATCTGTTTTGTCATGCCTCATCTTGAGCAATAGACGCTGAGGTGGCCATCAAGAGGAATAGGAAGGGCACCAGCCTGCAGGGCATGAGGCAGTAATCCCACATAGGTATATGTCTGTCCATGCATAGGCTTTCTGGAAGGATACACAAGAAACTGGTAATAGAGATAGCAGTTAGGGTAAGTCCTGGAGTGGGAACCTGGTGAGTCAGAGTGGGAAAAGAATTTATTATTTCATCCATATTCTTTCATTTTTCATATATGTGCCTCACCTACTCAAGGAAGCCTCTACACATTGCCTCTGTGTGTGTGTGTGTGTGTGTGTGCATGTATACACACATATATATGTATTGCTCTTTGAAAAAAAATGAATGTAGTTGCAAAGGACAGAGTGAGCAAAGACCATATTCTTCCCGGCTCGACATTAAACTGGATGGTAATTTTCTCCCTCTGAATCTTAGATGACTCTTCGAAAAGTTTAGACAATAGAGATGGCTAATGTTTATTAAAGCAGGGACTCCACAACTATAGAAAACAAATGTTCTCATTCTGAGGCTGATATTGGAGAGATGGTACATTGTTAACACTGTGAACCCCAGGCAGTACCTCACTAGCTGAAAAGTTCAAAATCTGGTGGTCATGATGGGACACTTGGGTGGCTCAGTTGGTTAAGTGTCTGACGTTTTCTCAGGTCATGATCTCATAGTTGGTGGGTCTGAGCCCTGTTAAGGCTCTGTGGTGACAGCTTGGAGCCTAGAGCCTGCTTCAGATGCTATGTCTCCCTCTCTCTCTGCCCCTCCTGCACTCATGCTCTCTCTCTCTCTTAAGATAAATAAACATTAAAAAAATACTTTTTTTTTTTAAAAGTCAGTGGTTGTGTTTGAGTAGCTGCCCTGAGGAGGAGCATTAGGGAAGAGAGGGAGAAGTTGTTGGGAGTGCGGGCTGCGGGATCAGGGAAGAGCGGTGGCTGAAGCAAGCCTCACAGGATGTAACAAACGGGTCACATTCAAAGGTAGAACTTGGTTACAACAATGTTCACCTGACTAGGATCATCACCTCTCAAGAGCCTCAGCCAGTCTATAGTTCATCTAGGAGTGAATTTTGGTATGGCTGCCCTTGGCCAGCCCAGTTGAACTTGTCTTAATATTTTCCTACCACTGGACTCTGGCCTTGTGCCTTAGAGAACGCACTTGCCCACACTTGAGACAGCTCCTAGCTGCATTCCTGCCCACTCTGATTCCATTACATCTTTCATGACAGAAGGCTCATCTCAGTTCTCTGTCCTTGCCCTTTCTGTTACTGGCTTTTACACTGCAGAAGTGATTTTACACTCAGTCACATATGATACACTGCTGCCTTGCTACTTGGGTATGTGACGTGGGAAAGAAGTCAGGCGGGCAGGGGCTGTGTTCACATTTCCAAGGTGGCTTCACTTGTTGGCTGCAGAAATATGACTCAGCTCCTTAGGCGTTCTCTGTCTGCTGCTTCATGTGTAATGTAATCCCTTAGTTATGCACCATGAGTATGAAAAGAGCCTGTTGACACAGCCTTCTAGAAAGAAAGCATTCTCGGTTTGAACACACAGATTGTCTAGAGCAGCAGGCTCAACCTGAGCCCTACTGGCACTTTGCACCAGAGGATTTCTTGTGTGGAGGGCTGAATTGTGCTTTGAAGGATACATTAGCTGCATCCCTGGTCCCTACCCACTAGATGCCAATAGCACTCTCACAACCCCGTATGTCACAGCCCAGAATCACTCTAGACATTGCCAGATGTCCCTGCGGTGATGGGGGGAATCATCCCCCATTGAGAAGTACTGATTCAGAGGATGATTTTCCTTAACGTTTATTTTGGTTCATAGAGTCAGACTAGGGTGAGTGTCTGGACATTGTTGTCTTTTCCTGGTGTCCCTTACTTTGTACCCTCAATCTAGCTTCATTGGGTACCTTGCTAGGGCAAGGGGCCATGGTCTGCTGTGCTCTGAACACTTACAGCTTGGTCTTAGGGCATAGTCTGCCTCTACCATGATGAGCCTCTGCAAGGCAAACAAATTTGGCTTCTTTGGTAAAGCTCGTGAATTATCACTCTACCCAAGTTTCTGTCTTAGCAAAGATCTTCAGGAAATTGGGGAGCAAAGAGAGACAGAAAACTGCATCCTGTCGTAGCAGAGGGACAACTCAGTAGCACAATTGCCTGACACAAGATGTGGCACACAACAAGAGTGGCCTTTCTTCCTTCTTTCTAGGTCTCAGACTATAGCATTCCTTAATGCCAGATGCCTGGCTGCCATGTCTCTCCTGACTCATCCTGGGTGGTGACCCACAGCCTCTGCATCAGAAACTATGTGTTGCAAGTAAGGCTTTGGGCTCTTCACTTCTTGACTGGATTATATTTATATTCATTAAGTCTTAAGGTTAGTCTGAGGAATGTGTGCTTCTTTGGTAATAGGATGGTTAAGAGGAGAGAATTTCTAACGGATGGGAGGGTGACCACGTTAAATACATCAACACCACTAAGGGTGATGGAAAGTGGAAAAACCCTTAGAGGAATTCATTGGGATGCTGCTGCTGATGTGCTAAGATGCTTCAGGGAGAGAAAGGGATAGAATCCAGGTAATTGGCCAAGAGGGTATAAAAATGGAAGGATGCTAGGAGAAGGGAGGCAGTGACTTGGACCACTCTTTATCAAGAAGAGCATAGGCAAACAGATTATTGTCTTTGAAGACAGAGGACACTCGAGACTGTCCGAAGTCTGAGGGGAAGAAGCCAGTAGAATAGAAGAAATTAAAAGTGCTAGAGAGATAGGGCTAATCAGGAGAGCCAACCACCAGGGAAGAAGCACCTCTTTCAGATCTACAGAAAGAATAAGAGGGAGTCACCTTTATAACTTACTGTTTTCAATTAGGGATTGAAATGCGCTTCATAAAATGCATATGGAAAGGTAAAATATTAGACGGTTATCAGCCATGAACACTCTAATTTAAACCAGCTTTAGAAATCTGTGGGCAATAAACTGGTGATTAAGTATTTATTAAACATTTATTGTTTGCATGCCATAAGGCATTGGACTTCTGCCAGTTCTCTGAAAAGAGAGGCAGAATTATTTCAAAATGTTTATAGTATATTAAGCAGAAAACTTTAAAGATCAATCTGGCCTTAACATCTTGTAACTTTGCATTATCTTTAAGCAAGCTAGCCACATAATCATTTTCAACAACACGAAAGGTGGGTGCCCAGTTTAGTGGGTAAAAATTTGCTGGGCACCTACTATGTACGTGTTCTATGTTTGGCTGAGTTTAGTGGGTGTCAAAAAAGGGGAAGAGAAGCAAGATGAAGAGATGTGCCACAACGGTTTGGAGAGCCAGAATTTGGGAAGAGTTGTCCAGATTCACAGCAGACATTTAAAACCTAGAATCTCAGGCCTCTGCAAGAGGAGGATTTACAACACAGTATATCCAAAATATTTTACTATCAGTGGAGCTTAGATAGAATCCTGAAAAAAAAAATCCCCCATCCATAGGAATGGAGATCAAAAGAAAGAAAGCCTTATCTCCACCCTGAAAATGTGTTTTATTATGCCAAGGATAAAGCAAGAGAGTCCTTGAACAATTTTTTTCTAATTGGAGCCTGAGTTTGAAATCTGTGGCACATAAACAAATAAGTTAATGTCCTCAGCCTCATCAATTTAAAGAAAGTCAGCCAATTATGTATTTTTGCCTGAAGACTGTTGGCTGAACTAAAGGCTATTTTAAAGTCCACTTTGGCTCCAAGAGTTCTGGTTCTGTGATACACTGCTCCAGCGCACAGCAAACCCCATACCCTCGCTGGCCTTCCCAAACAAATCCGTTTTTCTCTTCAACACAGTTGAAGGACGATTTGCTGTGTTGGAAGATTAGGAAGGTTTCCATGGTTTCTATATCCCCCTTGGTCTCTTCTTCTGTGTATCAGTTTGACCACAGATTGTCAGGGGCCAATGCTGTCAGCTCGTGGGACATATGTGCCTCAGGCATGCATTCCACAGAAGCAGTATAAATTGGCTTGGAGGTGACATAATTTTAGATAATACATTGGTTCATGGTTCACCAAGGGGCCATCATACATAAACAGATACAGGGGCGCCTGGGTGGCTCAGTCAGTTAAGCATCTGGCTTCAGCTCAGGTCATAATCTCACGGTTCATGGGTTCGAGCCCCACATCGGGCTCTGTGCTGACAGCTAGCTCAGAGTCTGGAGCCTGCTTCAGATTCTGTACCTCCCTCTCTCTCTGCTTGCACTGTCTCTCTCTGTCTCTCAAAACTAAATGAAAAACCAGATATAAAGTTTATATGCAGTATTAAAAATTCCTAATTGGGGGGCAATTAGCAAAAAAATATATCTATAATGACTTGGAGAGAGAACAATGATAAAAACAAAAAGTGAGTCACACTGTCCGGGGGCAGAAAGTCCTCAGGGATTTAAGATGTGTTGGGCAAGACTCTAGTGCATCAAACACACCCTTTTTAATTAGTTAATTAATTTTGTAGTTTTAAATGTTTGTATTTAAAGCATATCCTCCACCCTTTTTTTCTAATCTACTACAGGACACTTTCTGCAAATGTTTAAATGTAGACCTTTTCAAATTCAATGCAGTACATAAAACTCAGCTGATGCTGAGTCTTTTCTTGTGACAAAAAGCATATCTTGGAAAGCGACTCTCTCTTTTGAGGTCAGACTATACTGTGCAGCAGTCTGGCAGCCAGGTCTTGCAGGAGGGAGTGGAAGAGGGGTCACAGAGCACCAGAAAGACATACAGTTTCAAAGTCCCAGATTTGCCCTGCGATGAGAGGCCAGTTGCTCAAAGCCTTTAAACCCATTTCCTCACCTGTAAAGCAAGGAAACGAATGCTTTACCTTGTGGGGTTGTTGAGGGGTTTGAGATGAGGGGCCTGTGCTGTCTTTGAGTGAGGCGGAGAGGCAAAGTCAACAATAACTGGGTAGAAGAGAACAAGGCACCCAGGGGTCCTGTTTTGCCAAACTTCACAAACATCCCATTTGAGTTCCTGCTGCTATCATTAAAGAAAAGCAAAAACCTTGCTTGCAGAGTGCAAGCCTGTCTAGTTCCAAGAACGATGTATCCAAAAGCATTGTAGGTAGTTTTCAGAGTAAGACTTGGACTTTGTATCAACACAGGGACATCAGGACCATCAGAGATACCATCAGAGCAATATTTCTCCTGCTCCATAAATATCATCATGATTTATTCCTTTAATGAAAACATCAGGGGCCGGTGCAGGCACAACAGCTGTGATTTTATGAAGGGAACCTAAGCCAGAATTCCTTGTGGTGGGGCTGTTGCCACAAGGGGTCAGATCTAGATTATGGGTGGAGCCTGGCATCATTCTGCAGTGACACCAACAGGTTGGACAGCGAGTACCTTGAAATAACTGTTTTTTAAGGTGAGAAAGGCTCAGGCAATACCAAACCACAGTACGCCTGTTTAAGTAAGGGTGTCCGTGTCTGAGCTGAGGTCAAGTTGAGTATCTGGAGAGGGAAGAGACAATGAACCCAGTTACCTTGACACTTATGCTGGTTGCCGGTTGTCCACTCAGCCCCTGTGAGCACATTAGCTGTTGCCACCAATCAAGGGCTTTCCTCCCTGATGCTATAAATAGGGATGGGTAAATATTGTGGATTCATCAGCCTCCAAGTATTCTTCGGATGTTTTACATTCGAGCAAACAGACTCCATTGTGCTGAGTACTTTATCCCTTGATTTTTTTTTTTTTTAAGGACTGTGGGTGATTTATGGGAAATGGAACCATATGTTTCTGCTTCATTGACACTTGAGTCATCAAAAGGTTGTGTTGTAAGAGCTATTTGATGTCCAGGATGCCCTTGGAGCTTGGTTTTTTTGTTGCTGTTGAAGTGTAAGCTACTTAACAGTGCCGGTCCCTTTAAAAGGCGGAGAAAGAGGGAGACCCAGAGACCTGGGAAGGTCTGTTTTGGCAAGATGAAATAGATTTGAAACCCAGGAAGTTCAGTTTAAGCTGAAACTACAAACTCATGAATTTCAGATGGGTTCAGAATTTCAAGAGAACAAAGGCTCCTCCAAGGCCAGTTTCAGAAGTAGCTCTGATAAATGCAGAAAAGCAGCTGGCAGCTCACCACCGGGCCCTGGGAAGAGAGAGCTGTGAATGCGTGGTGAGCTGCCTGGCTAACGCGTGTGCTCACGACCCGGGAGCCATTGCTTGTGGTCCTCCTGAGAGCAGTGTCCCCAGTCCACATAAAGGACTCTTTGCCCTATTGAAGCATGGCAGTATCTCCCCTCCTGTTTTTCCGGGGCTTTCCTGCCCTCGCCAGCGTTTCCTATCTGTTCTCCTGCCATCTGGCCCAAAGAGCTGGCCACTGACCTGGGATGCTGTGTGTGCACTGGGGAGGGTGTTTATTTATTGGGCAATTTCTTTAGAAATATCTCACTGAGCTTACAATAGGGCCGAGAAAACATGGTGTTTGGGTAAAGTACGAAATAGGGTAACTAGGGACCCACAGATTAGTAAAAAGCCCAATGTAAAACCATGTTTTCCTGGGGCGTCTGGGGGGCTCAGTCAGGTAAGCCACTTAGGTTTGGGCTTAGGTCATGATCTCACAGTTCATGAGATCAAGCCCCAAGCTGGGCTCTGCCCTGACAGCACGGAGTCTGCTTGGGATCCTCTGGTTGACCTCTGGCTCCCTCTGTCTCTCTCCCCTTCCGCCATGCTCTTTCTCTTTGTCTCAAAATAAGTAAATAAACTTTCAGTAAATATGTAAAGCTAAGTTTTCTTTCTCTCACTCTTAGGGCAGCTCTTAAGTCTTTTTAGGCATGCTTTATCACTTCTCCGTGGCATTTTTTGAAAGGTTTCAGAAGAAAAACACCTCAGTTGGAACTATTTTATGTGATAGTATAATTGAAATATCATTGAATCTCTGTAGAGTATGTGTGTGTGTATCTGTGTTTATATACACATATATATATTCATCTTTAGAACATCATATATGGTAGAATATGGACTTTAATTATCCAGCAGGGTCTTTGGATGTGGTTTGAAGTCATCTCAACAGAATTCACAGTCCTGTGAATTACTTATATATCCTAGTGCAGTTATTTGGGGTAAGAGATAGTATTTTAGAATCTTAGAGGTTAGGTTCCCGCCCCCCCCCACTAACTCCTAATCTTAAGGAACATTTATCAGACTGTTTCCAACATCATTATCCAGTAACTACTACTGTTAACACTTGGGTGTCTGTTCTTTGAGTTAAGCATGTGCCTGTGCACACACATGCACACACAGAGTTTGATGAGATGTCAGTATGTTTTCTGTTTTGTAGCTTCTCTTTTCAAAAATATACAGTAGCCTTTTCCCATATTTATAAACTGTTTTACCTCTTGAGCTTTAGTGCATGCAGACTATTTCATCATAGAAATATATCACAATTAGCTTAATATCTTAGGGTATTTTTAAATACAGGGCTTAAAAAATAATTCAGATGTATTTTAAAATGTTGACTTTAGTTTTTAAAGTTGTTTGCTATAGGGGCGCCTGGGTGGCTCAGTGGGTTAAGTGACAAACTCTTGATTTAGGTTCAGGTCATGATCTCACAGTAAGTGAGTTTGAAGCCAGTGTTGGGCTCTGTGCTCACAATATGAAATCTGCTTGGGATTTTCTCTCTCCTCTCTCTTTTTCTGCCTTTCCCCACTTGTGCTCTCTCTTGTGCTCTCTCTCTCAAAAATAAATAAATATTAAAAAAAATATATTTGTTTGCTATAACTTAGGATGCCGGAGTCTAGCTCCAGCAGGTCCAGGGCTCCCTGAAAGATGGACAGTGTCATCGAAAAGGAGTGAGAAAGCCTTGGCTTCCTTCTTTCTGCTCCCCAGGCAGGCTACTCTACCCTGACCTGAGAGTCAGCTTTATTTATTGAAAAAAATGTATGGTGTACAAAACAGAAGTGGCAATTGCCTTAAACAATAATTTCTGATAACAAATTCTTTGGTATGTAAAAATTTCGCAGAACATAGATTGGTGGAAGACTCATACATAATCTTTACCAATAGAGACTGAAATAGGCGAATAGATGTTTATCACATGGGGAAGGAAGGGATCTTTAGCATTCAAATACAAGGCAAAGTTTTCAGCGTAGCAAAGGCAAAAGTTAGTTCTTTTGTGAGCAGGGGTCAATAGCCTATTTTCCGAGGGGAAGAAAAACAGGTTTTCTCAGGAAATGTAACATTTGCTCCTATAATCACAAAAGAAGAAACTTCTATAACAAGTTTTTTCACAAGGTACAATTCACATATTTTTAGCATAAGAAGGCAAGTCACTCCTGATATCAGTCACTCAGGTGCCTTGGGAGTCAGTGCTCCAGCAGAAATTGAGTGGGGGTTGAGTGGGGGTAGACTCTGGTTGTTATCTGACGGTGGGAGGCCTTGCAAACCTTACTTCAGAAATGGCTCCCAGCATTAGGATGTACTAGAAAATAAACTACCCATAACTTCTACATCTTTTATTTCCTTCTACGTCTGCCCCTTGAGAGCTGTGGAGAGTACCCATCTCTGTCTTTAAGAGCCCAAGCTTCCTCACTATACATGATGATGCTTTTTAAGGACCCTAAAAATGATCAGTAAGATAGTTGGTAAATTTTGTTTCTTCACCCTTAGGTAAAAAAAGTTGTTTCCACTCCATTCCTACTCTAAGAAGAGCCTTGGGACTTCAATTCATGCACCTTTTTATTGGATGTTTAGTCCATTGGTAAAGTTGCTGGAGTAACTTAAAAGAAAGCTGAAATCTGTACTTGTTTTGACCTGGCCGGCAGGTCAGTCGAAGCAGGTCCTGAGGGAGGGGGTGAGAATGGGGTAGGGCAGGGAGCACAGAGAATGGAGGCAAGACAAAATCTCTGATCAAGCCTCCTTTATTGAGAGAACACAAACATCTTAAAAAGGGTACAAGGCGGGAAACAAGGTGGTCGATGTAGGTCAGTTGCTAAGGAAACAGGGTCAAGTGATTATAACAAATGGTTTAGGGTAGGGGAGGAACCGAAACTGCAGTTTCAGCCCAGCACCTGGGGGCCCTAATTTGGGAGCAATAACGCGGTTCTGCCCGGTGGGTGACGGATGTTTGGTCAGGGCATATATCTTGTCTTCAGGCAGCTCCTCTGGCAGCCCCCCACATTGTTTTATAGTTGGTTTCCAAGTTTCTTCACCCCTTGTTGTGGATCTTGACGATCTGTTACCAGAGAACTCAGTCCGGTCCCTTTTGTTGACAAGTTGCCAGGATACCTGTAGGCGACAAAGGCTGGGGATCCTCTTTCAGGCAGCCACACACGCTGTCAGAACTCCTGCAAGAGGAAATGTGAACCCTGGAGGACCCTGCTAATTCTGCCCAGTTCCACCAGCCCCCTCGCTGAGGGGCTCAGCTGGCCATGCTAAAAGCCGCAGTGGAAAGGTGAAAACAGCTGTTACAAGGTGAGGCTCTCTGGAGGGCATGCTTTTTCTCTGTTGTCTAACAAATCAGTCAGCCTCCATCCCAGCTACACCTTTCAACTAACAATAGATTCTTATTTTAAGTAATCTTGAACTCCATTTCCATCTCACTGTTATGTAGTAAATCCTTTCTCACTATAGAAAAGGAATCCAAAATAAAATAGTCATTGAATAAAAGAAACAAGTACTCCTACACAAAATAACAAATACCATTTTACTTCATTGGATGATACTGGCAATAATGTGAACTATGGATTACATATTTTACTGGGTAAAAGAGAACCAAATTCCATTTGAAGGAATAATAGTATTTAAACTTATAATTATTTAAATATTGTTTTCTTCAAAGAAAGGCAGAAAAAAAGGTGTTTTATGTTAATCCAGGATAATATGTGTCTTAACCAAATTATCCTTGAAAGCAAAGGGGGTGATAGAGCCTGTAGTCACTCAAGTGACTTGGCAGATTTTTTATTGAGATGAAATGTACATGGAGAAACGTAACTGATCTTAAGTAAGTTCTTAAATGCAAGTTCCTAAAATCAGTGAGTTTGACAGATATATATATATATATAAAACCATGTAAACCATCACCTTAATCTATCCCCCAGAAAGTTTCTTCATATTCTTCCAGTTAATCATCCTTCTGTGAGGAACCAGGTTCTGAGAGCTATCACTAGAGCATGATTTGGCTGTCCTTGAACTTCATATGAATAGACTCACACAGTGTATATTCTTGAATCTAACTTCTTTGACTCAGTGGAATGTTTCTGAGATCACTCCACATTGCTATGTATATTACTAGTTCGATTCTTTTTATAAGCGAGTGTTACTACGTTATAGGATTATTCACGTTTGTTTACCTGTTCTCCTATTCATTAATGTTTGGCTTATTTCTAGTTTGGATCTCCTATAACTAAAGCTACTGTATCCATTTTCATACAAGTCTTTTGGTAGACATGTTTTCCTGTTTCTTTGGCTTAGACTTAGGATAGAAATTGAAGGTAAATGTACATTTAACTTTATAATGAGTGCGAAATGATAAGTCGCTGCGGTTATAGTTTGCGTTTTCCTGACTAATGAAGTTGAGCATTTTTATGCAAGCTTGGCTGGAGACTGGTATCTTGCTTTTATTAAGTTCACATTCTTTGTTCATTTTAGAGATTTCCTTTCTTGTTTATATCATCTTTACCACTATGTAATTCATATCCAGTAGCATGTGCACATTTTATGTACACAGTTTGAGGAATTGTGGCAAAGGATTACATCCATCCACCCACCAATGATATCAATATAAGAACATGTCCATTGACGTTTATACTGAATTCTCCACCCACCCCCGTACCCATGAGCAATCACCAATCTATTTTCTGGCACTTGCAGATCAGCTTTGCCTGTTCTAGGGTCTCATATATGGAATGATTCAGCATATACTCTTCTTTCCTGATTTTTAAAAATGTTTTTTATTTTTGAGAGACAGAGAGAGACAGCATGAGCATGGGATGGTCAGAGAGAGAGGGAGACACAGAATCTGAAGACAGGCTCCAGGCTCTGAGCTAGTTCTCAGCACAGAGCCTGACGTGGGGCTCAAACCCACGAATCATGAGATCATGACTTGAGCTGAAGTGGGATGCTTAACCTACTGAGCCACCCAGGTGTCCCTCCTGATGTTTTTTTTTATTCAACAAAGTATTTTTTTTTAATTTTTTAAAAAGTGTTTTATTTATTTTTGATACAGAGAGAGACAGAGCATGAGAGGGGGAGGGGCAGAGAGAGAGGGAGACACAGAATTGGAAGCAGGTTCCAGGCTCTTGAGCTAGAGGTCAGCACAGAGCCTGACGCGGGGCTCGAACCCACGAACATGAGATCTGACCTGAGCCGAAGCTGGAGGCTTAACCGACTGAGCCACCCAGGCGCCCAACAAAGTATTTTTGACTGGGATCTGTTATTAGATGTATCAGCAATTTGTTCATTTTTATTGTAGGGTAATATTCTGTGGCATGAATATTCCATAATTTGTTTATTGGCTTGCCTGCTGATGTACACTTGTGTGGTTTCTTAAATTTTTCACTATTAAGAGCAAAAGCTGCTGGAAACATTTGTATATGTCTTTTGTGGACATACATTTTCACTTCTCTTGGGTACTTATTTAGGGCTAGAATGTCCACATCAGTAAGTAGGTGTAGGCTTAATGTTGTGAGATTCTGCTAAACTGTTCACCAGAGTGTTTGTATATTTCACACGCCCCACCCCCACCCCCAAGCATGCAAGGGAGTTCTGGTATTTCCACATCCTCACTAACACTTAGTATTAACAAGTGTTAAGCCATCCTAGTGTGTGATATTTTGGTTTTTAGTTTGCATTTTGCTTATGACTAACAGCTAATGATGTTGAATTTTATTTCATGAACGTATGGACTATTTATACTTCTTCTGTTGTGCAGAATCTATTCAAAGCTTTTGCCCATTTAAAAAAAATTGGGTTGCTTGAATTTTGTTTATAGATACATGTATATATGTTATGTGTGTGTGTGTGTGTGTGTGTGTGTGTGTATCATATATATGTGACATAAATCCTTTTTAAATATATGTCTTGTCAACCTTTCTTTCCAATCTATAGCTTGGCTTTTAATTTTCTTAATGGTTGATTTTAAAGAGCAAAAGTTTCTAATTTACACAAAGGAAAATTTAAAATTATTTTTCTTTTAAGTTTAGTGCTCTTTTATGTTTTGTCTAAGAAATCTTGGTATTTATCGAGGTCATAAGGATATTCTCCTAATTACTTTCTTCTAGAAGGCTTACAATTTTTACACTTGTACACGTTACATATTATAGTTTTTATATTTAGTTCTATGACCCATTTTGATTTAAGTTTCATGTGTGGTGAAACTAAAGACCTGACACTAACTTTTCCCTGACATGTATCCAACTGTTGACCATCATTTGTTTAAAAGATTCTCCTCCCTCCATTAAGTTATCTTAGCATCTTTGTCAAAAATCAATTGACTGCATATGTGAACCAACCATATATTTCTGGACTCTCTTCTGTTACATGAGCCTATTTATCTGTCTTTATTGGCATTGTTGATTTTTAATAAGCCAGCTCCTCTTGGCTTATAAGTAGTGCAGCATGTATTAAAAACAAATATTCAAGTGGAGTCCTTCCAGAACTTCTTGCCAATGGAACTATGCATAGGCGTTTGAATTAGGTTGGGCATTTTTTCTTGCATGTTGTCCATATTTTTTCCTTGACAATAATCTGATTTTAAGTGATTCTATAACAAACAAATCTCCAAAACCATACAGTCAGAAGTGTATTCAAGAATGATAATCCCAGCAAAATATATAGATATTTTCCAATGCATTTATACAGAATGATATGTGACCTTAATTTTCATTTATTCATTCAATGATTTCTTGAGGGTGTACTATATCCCAGGCACTGGAAATAGGGAAGGAGAATATTTCTAGGTTCATAATTTTTACAAGGAAACATTACTTATAATCTCCTCCTATTGTCTCTCCTCTATTGCCTATTTAACAGTGTATTCCTCATAATTATAGAGAAAAAAATCTGTATCTGGTAAAATAAACATCAGACTAAATGTCTTCCTACATTCCTAGGAATGAAAAGTATCAGCACTCAAGCGTTTACAAAGATACATCATTTTCTCAGGTTTTCCAAGTGTCCTGTCACTGTCAAAATTTTTCTTTCCTCTGAGCCTCAGAATGTAAATATCATTTCTGTAATTTTCATTTTTCAGCATATTTTAGAATTAGAATTTCATATATGATTTCTAAGAGAAATTTCTTTGCAGACCAGACCTTAATACAGCTTATGTAATGTCATCTAAATCATTTTCCCAGGTTCTCTGGTGAATGAAACATTTTCAAGAATATATGAAAATCTGAAAAAAAAACAAAAAAAACCAAACTGTAAATAGTGAAGAATGCAAACAGTTCCAGAACACCCTTCCTGAGGAAGCAGGTGGTGACTCCTATGGAGTCTTAAAAACACAGCAGCATTTCCTAAATATCACAGCATACAAGTGTGACACTACACATAACATGCACCGTGTTAAGGCAGCAGGGAGGGAAAATGTACAGGAAGCAAGGTGACAAGAGGTAGAAAGGGATGACGAGCTGCAAATAGAATGGGCCAAGTGCAGTGTGGGTGAGAGGTGTTTTTGAGAGAAGATACTACGAGGAGTCGAATAGGAGTTTTATGGAAGCAAAACTTGGTAGAGTTCTGGCTATAGGGAGTTCTCTTTTGTGAATTCACATGATTCATGATGAGTGTTTCACTGTTAAAATGGAGTCTCATTTGTATGCTCTAATTCAGGAGTCCTCAAACTTTTCCTGCCAAATGCCCAGATGGTAAATAATTTAGGTCCATGTACTCTGCAGTTGTGGTGCAAACACAGCCAAAGTTACACACATAAATGAATAATCATGACTCTGGTCCAGTAAACCCTTATTTACAAAAAGAAGTAGCTGGCCAAATTTGGCTAGTGAGCTGTAGTTTGCTGACCCTGGTCTAATCTTCAGTTCTGATAAAATACATTGATCTTTTAAGGCCTCTGGCCTTTAGGCTGTTGGCTTGGAAACTGTTCTTCCTCTGTGTGTCCAGTATTCTGTGGCTCTCTTCAAAAGAGATATGAGTTCCAAGGAGAATTAAACTTGGAAAACCATCTGCACCCAGAATGCATGTGATCAAGAGAGACCACATACGAATGAGCTCAGCACAGGAAAGCCAGATTCTCAGGTCCTTCTTTCGCTTTCTGCCTAATTATATGGCACCCAGTGCCTGATCTTGCTGGTCATACATCACCTCTGTCTATCTGTCTGCCTATCTATCTGTCTGTCTCTGTTCTTGAGGGAAGATCCTGGCCATCGATGCTGTTGCTCATTAGTTAATAAATAGTCTTTCCTATGAGGGCTTGGTCCAGTACATAGTCCTTGGCTGAATTCTCACTTCCCTTGGATTTGGTAGGGTTATACTTTTAAAGCTAGGAAACCAATTCCTAATTCCTTGAGGATTATAAGGAACAAGGGTTAGAGGCTCAGGTATCCCCTAGACTTGAAAAAATACCACAGAGCTGGCTATTAGCCCTTCCCTTCCAAAAGTCCCGTTAATAATGTTTTCACCCCTCTATTTAAATAGATTGATTTGTGTTTAAAGTTTTATTTTAAAATTTTAATATAAAATCAAACTAATCTGTCAGCTCATTCAGCATTCAATTTATTTAGTTAGCACCTACTCTGTGCCTAGCACTAGGGATATAACTATGTAGAGAGAAAATGAGCCCCTAATGTCCTGGAGTTTACATCCAAGTGAAGGAGGCAAATACTATACAAGTAAATAAACAAGACAAAAATATAGTAAGTGCTGTGAAAAAAATAAAGAACAAAGTCACTGCAGTAGTATCTGTGACAAAGTTGGTGACAGAGGTACTTGTATGCATGCATGTGTATGTGCATATGTGTCTATGTGTGCATGGTGTGTATTCTTTGTGAATGTATATGAAGGCACATGCTTATGTGTATCTCTGCATGTAGGATGGTGTGTGTATATGTGCATCAGCATGTGTGTTTGAGAGAGAGAAAAAAATTACTGGAAAGGCATTGTCAGGAAGGATCTCTTTGTTTCTTGGGGTTTTTTAAGTTAAAAAGTTTTAAATGTTTATTTATATTTGAGAGAGAGAGAGAGACAAAGGGTGAGTGGTGGAGGGGCAGAGAAAGTGGGAGACACAGAATCCAAAGCAGACTCCAGGCTCTGAGCAGTCACCACAGAGCCCATTGCAGGGCTCAAACTCATGAACTGGAAGATCGTGACCTGAGCCAAAGTCAAACACTTAACCTACTGAGCCACCCAGGTGCCCCTGTTTTTCTTTTTAATGTTTATTTATTTTTGAGAGAGAGAGAGAGAGAGTGTGTGAGCAAGGCAGGGATAGAGAGAGAGGAACAGAGGATCCAAAGCAGGCTCTACACTGACAGCAGAGACCAATGCAGGGCTCGAACACAGGAACTGTGAGATCATGATCTGAGACAAAGTTAATGCATAATTGACTGAACCACTCAAGCACCCCAGGAAGGATCTTTTTGAATTGACAAGATATAAATAGAGAAAAAATGAAGCTTTGCAAAGAACTGGGAGAAGATTCTAGGCATTGGCAAGAGCATGCGCAAAAAAAGCCCCTTTCCCAGGCCCTCCCCTAATCTACCCTGGAGTGAGAAGGGGTTTGGAGCCTTTGAGTACCTGAAAGGTGAGCGTGGATAAAGTGAGCACTGGCAAGAGGGAGTAAGAGACCAAGGCAGAGACTTAAAGAAGAACCAGGTCACAGAGGGTCTTCATGGCCAAGAGTTTGAAATTTGTCCTGAGAGTAGAGGGACAACCATGGACCACTCAATCCAGGGAAGTTCAGGATCTGTTTTGTGATTTAGGGAGGTGAATGTGACCGTTCTGAAAAAATAGAAGCATGGGGTGTTTGCTCACCAACTATCACTGGAGCAGCACATGGCCAGGAAGTCACATCCATTCACCTGCCTGGTAGTGAACTTAATACCCACCCATATCAATGAGAGATGTGGAAATGCTTCCATGTGAATTAATATAATCTCCCAAGGGGTTATCCGGTATCCAAGGGGTAGAACTTTGATGTGAGACAGGTGTGAAAGAATGCAGGCAAGGAGATGCACAAAGATGCAAAAAGTAGAGACAACAGGAGGTGAGAAGGTGAGTGGAAAGAAAAGTAGAAGATGAGCAGAGTGGGAAACAATGTTGATTTTTCTGCTGAATCATGAATAGGCAATCATGCGGGAAAGAGATGCAAAATGTTGTTCTAGCATCTACTAAGGTAGGGCCTTTTACCTTCCCCTTGTTCTCTTCTCCCGAACCTCATATCCCACACAAGTCCACACTAAGATCGAGAATCTAGTTGGAGAGCCGGAGTAAAGGAAAACACCCTCGTGATCGTTTCAGCCTGAACTCTTCACCACTGGGACTTCTTCCAAGTCGAGAGATACAATCAAAGGTTATTTTAGTAAAATTACTGTGAAATGAACAAAGAACAAACTGAGAAGTAATGAGAAATGGAGAAGAAATAAACAGTTGGAGATGGAGTCAGAATTCACTTTCCAGCCAATTATTGTCCTTATTAGTACCATCTGACTGGTTATAGTCCAGCATATCATTACCAAATAAGTGTTAGATGGGTCCTGGCATGGATTCACTGCTAAGGGAAGATCCTGACAATGATTCTCCATGTATTCTCTGACCTAGAAAGAATATGTATAGAGGTGTGTGTGTGTGTGTCTATGTTCTTATGTGTGAGCTTCTGGAAGCACAGTGCTCAGTGATGTGATAATAACTATAGCTAATAAAATTCCAGCCTCTTGCTAAGCAAGTATATATAGTCATTGGAAGGACAGACATACATACATATAATTTGTGAAAAACTGTTTACATTATAGCTCATTTTAAAATCATAAATGTGTAATAAGAAATTAGGGTTTACATTACTTGAATAATTTCATGGCATTTCTCCTCAAAAATACCAGATGGTTGTGCAACATCAGAGTAAGATAAATCTTGGATTGCTTTACCTACTCAATTCCAAGTGGACTATCCTATATATGAAACACATAACATTTTGATCAACAAAAATTAAAACCATATTTCCCTCTGTTTCCTACGTCAAATACTATGTCAAGTGGAGTTTAATTATTTTAGCTATTACCATATTTCTGGGGGACAAGAAATCTCCAAATAAATGTCTAACAAAGACTCCCGGGAGAAGCTTATTGATAAGTACATTGGAATACTATTCTAGCTAAAATTACTTAATTGGACACTGTCCATTGCTTTCCTAAATAAAATAAGGTCTGTTGTGGTTCATCAACAATGTAATTATCTTTCATGTGATGGCATCTATTTCAATGTTAATTTTGTAGTAACTGGAATTTTATAACTAACCAAAAAGGACCAAGATTTGTAGCCTAAAATGGTCCTTCTTCTGCATGATATATACAGGACAGATTCTAAATCTGTGCATCTTCACATATTGATTCTATAGCATCTTGAGATACATCAACCTGTTCTGTATTTTTATATAAATGTGGTATATAAGATCTTAGTATTGGAAAAGTCAGAAAATTAAAGACACAATGGCATGAACAAATAAATGAAAAGCAGCGTAAAACATTTAAATGGAAGCTTCTAGGAAAAATGGGGGCTGAGAGGGGGAGGGGGAATAAAGCACTGAGAAATTGCCAGAGCTCACTGAAAGCCAATGGGAATTTGGCTAAGTATATCCCTGCTGCACTTGCCCACCCTGAGCTCCAGGGTAGCACCATAGTCCTCAAGACAGAGAAAAAGGGAAAAGCATTTTAGATAAAAAGCTTAGAAGGCACATGGAAAATTTGCCTTACTTGTCTTCTAGTGGAATAGTCTTTGTGGATAGGACCTCTGGACATGCCAAGTCAGGAGAGAGAAAAGAGGACAGAGCAGGAGGATATTCATGATGCCTATTGTTGGTAAGCTGATGGAATGCTCTGAAACGTTTTCTTGGGAGCTGGCCTACCACAGACCATCACAAAAAACCCATTTAGGGAAAGAGCTCTCCTAGGACTGGGGACCCTATGTGTGGGCTATCTGTTCTGTAGGCAGAGAGGAAAATGACATGATTTAAATAATACTGTAGTACTAGCATAGTAGTTTTGTCCCTGAGGGAAAAGGCAAGACCATTAATGGGATTGCTGAATCTCTGATGAGCTCCAGACTTCTTACTTTGATAAAAAGATATGCCTCTATTTCTTTAAGTGGCTGACTGGAGTAGGACTTTCTTTATTTTTAGCAATGTGAAATCTTTCTTTTTAATGTATTAATTTTGGGAAAGACAGAGCTCGAGCAAGGGAGGGGCAGAGAGGGAGAGCGAGCGAGAAAGAGAATTCCAAGCAGACTCAGTGCTGTCAGCATAGAGCCTGATGTGGGGCTCGAACTCACAAAACTGTGAGATTGTGACTTGAGCCAAATTCCAGAGTCAGATGCTTAACCTACTGAGCCACCCAGGCACTATTGCCATAAAATCTTAATAATACATAATCAAAGTAAACATATTGTAAAAATTAGCCTGTTAACTCATGGGGGTAAGGGCAGGGCTATTTGGAAATATCTCTAATGAATAATGTGTTGGTGGTGGTGGTGGTGATGGGAACACAAAAATTATGTCACAAAATATCTGTTCTGGAGTCTACTGCCAGAGGCAGCATTCTGCGCTGAATGAATTATTAAATAAATGCAGGTCCAGGCAGTCCTTCTTACCATATCCAAGTGCCTGAGACAGTGGCACATTGATTAGGACACACGTGTATAGGAATACAGGAGAATCTAAGAACTAGGGATCAGGAACTGCAAGACCTACCTGTTCCAGGGGACTCCCAGGCCAGAGAGTTCAGTGGAATCTGTTCTCTGGCCCAGACACCAAAATAATTAGTAGGCAATTTTTCATAAAGTTTCAGAATTCTAGAAGAATATCAAAGGAACTTCTCAACCAAGATCTTTTGATTTCTTCAGAGTAGAGTGATATTCCCCTGGGTTTTCAGCCCTTTGTTCATCTGGTCTCTTTCTTGAATTGTTGAAAAGCCTGAGGAGAACTAGAGACAACAGCCTACTTTTCTTTTCTTTTTTTTAATAATTTTTTTAAAATTTATTTTTGAGAGACAGAGCGCAAGCAGGGGAGGGTCAGAGAGAAAAGGAGGCACAGAATCCGAAGAAGGCTCCAGGCTCTGAGCTAGCTGTCAGCACAGAGCCCAATGCAGGGCTCAAACCCATGAACCATGAGATCATGACCTGAGCTGAAGTCGGATGCTCAACCCACTGAGCCACCCAGGTGCCCGGCTTCTCTTCCTAAGAAAGATGGAGAGAGAGGCCTGTCTACAGTCCAAGTTTGGCAAACCCAACCTCGTCATCACTTTTTCCACCTGTGAGGTGACTGCTTCCTTTTCAAACCTGACCTGATTGACAGGGATAACATCTGAATCTAGTTTTCACTTCTAATTTGGTACATGGCAGCCCCAGCTTCTTCTTGTATCTGATAGGAACATCATGACATTCCAGGAGCACAGATAACCTCTAAATATAGAGAAAGGTGTAAGGAGTAGAGGACATCACGTGTCTTCTGTGCCCGTGTAGCACGGGCAGCTCAGTGTGTCCTGTTATTAGTCTGTTCCCAGCTCTACCATCTTCCACCCACAGCCACCCCGTTCCCTTTATCCTGCCTTCTTCTTAGGCATCACTTACTTGCTGTGATGTGCAGCTCTCTCTCAGTGACCTCTCTGCTTTAGCAACCATTACTATTATTTTCCCCAAGAGGGGAATGTGATTGGATCTCTTCTCCTTTTTTTACATCACACCGTTTTGTAGACTTGCCAATAAGCCTACAGATGGGCAGCATTTTGTCCAGCACCGAGCTCTGTTCCAGTCTGCCCCAATTGGAAATGGAGTCGAATCACATTTTCATACTGATTTGATTTGATAGTTGGAGAGAACGTGCTCTTGTATCTGCTCACTTTTCAGTATTGCTTTCCCTTGCAGGACTGCAGGTTGGAAGGTCTTTGAATAAAATGTGAACAAAATATGATTTGAGTTGGCCGAGGAATAGAAACTTTGGAATCCCTCAGAATAATTTAGCGAAAGGAGAGTAATTTCAAAAATCTATAGTTAGTCTTCCTAATTACATTTTCCCACTTGCTGAGTTTATGAAAATATGGAGAAGACAGGCATGAAAGCCATGTAGTGACAATTATGAGACATACTTACCACCTACCACACATCGTGCTAAGCATTTTATCTTTCTTTTAATCCTCATGATAACTATGGAAGGTATTATTATCCCACTAAACATAAGATGAAGCTGAGACACTGAGAAGATACATATCCCAAGATTCCACAACTGATAAGTGTTTTGAAACTAGCATTTCAACTGGGTCTAAATTTATAGGAAGGGTACGCAAAAAGTACTTTGGAATGGAGACTAACAGAGGATTACTTGAGTCTTTGCTATAAACTACTTTTTCTGCTTTTACTCATCAAATAAGACCTTACAAGTTTGCTTGAACTTGGACTTTTTTCCCTAATGTAATTGTAGCAAACTTACGATCTGAATTACCAGATCTCAGGCCACACAGAAAAGAGAATGTGAATTGGTATAACACCACAATGGACGAGGCTCTTTGAAATATTTTTTTTTCCTTTTTTTTAAGGTTTATTTATTTTGAGAGAGAGAAAGCACCAGCATGGGAGGGGTAGAGAGAGCAAGAGAGAAAATTCCAAGCAGGCTCTATGCTGCCAGCTCAAAGCCCAAAGCAGCACTGAACTCATGAACTGTGAGATCATGACCTGAGCTGAAACCAAGAGTCAGATGTTTAACCAACTGAGCCACCCAGGTGTTCTGATGCTTTCATTTTTTAAGTTCTGTCTAAATGCAGCAAAATTCTATAGCAGAAGTTTGCTTTCTTGTCCAGAAATATTTGTCAGGATTTTTAACAGAAATATTTAGACATATGTCAGCTACTAGTAACATAAGATGAGTTATGGAGCAAACTGTCTGAAACAACTCTAAACAGATTTTGAGAATTGGAGGGAACCTATAAAACTGGCTTTGTATATTACACATAGTCTCAGATGTTAGGTACAAATCACAGCCTGTTAGCCAAAAGTATCTATTTTCCTACTAAATGTTTGCCTTTAGAAAAAATTCAGCAATAGATCCTTTTAGGAAACAAAAGAACTTCCTTTGTGTAGTCCTTAGATATGAAGTATTGATATTCTCCAGATTTCATTATTCAAGATCTTTTTTCAATCATGTGTTGCATGTGTTATAAGGAAATCTATAAAGGTTTCTCATTTCCTGTAAGGCAATCAGATTTCTTGAAATTAGCTATAATACTTTTTTTAAAAAATTTTAGTGTTTATTTATTTTGAGAGAGAGAGAAAGACAGAGGGAGAGGGAGAGAGCGAGCGCAGAGAGGAGACAGAATCCAAAGCAGGCTCCAGGCTCCAAACTGTCAGCATGGAGCCTGACACGGGGCTTGAACTCATAAGCCATGAGATCATGACCTGAGCTGAAGTCAGATGCTTAATTGGCTGAGCCACCCAGGTGCCCCAGCTGTAATCTTTTTAATAATTTATTTTCAAATTATGTTTCCTGTTACTTAAATATGTTATTGATCACTTTTCCCCCTCTGCTATTTCATCCTTGTCTTATTTCCCATCTACAGACACACACACACACACACACACACACACACACACACACATTAATTATTTACCGATTCATATATACACAGCCATTTGTACACACCCATCCACTCTCACCTGTCCACACATCCCAATCACCCATACTCATCTAAACCCACAAGTACTCACATTCATATACATATCACATTTAACAATTCATTCCGTTCACACACTCAATCTATCTCTATACTCACATCATACCTATCCATGCCTTTATCCATATACACACATCCATTCACTCATACCCACGTACAAACCCACACTCCTTCATTTGTGTCCCTCTTCACACTCATACACATACACTCACTATAAACTCTCCACACTCCTACGCTCACATGCCACATTCCCATCCGTCCTCACACCCCCACCCACTCATACCCATCTCCTCACACTTGTGTACACACTCACCATCCACATACTCAGCTCCTCACACCTAATTGCAGACCCATCTGCTTATAGGCATACACACACTCGAATGCTCCCTCCACAAACTTTCACATGCGCCACACTTAGGCCTGTCCTTCCTGCCACAAATCAAAATCCTATAATTTTTCAAGTACATCATGCTCTTTTAGATTCCCACTTTGCATACACTTCAGTCTTTGTCAGCTAGAAATTTCTTTTTCTCTTTCCTCCCTATCTAAATCCTCTTCTTTCGAGAACAAGCTCAAATGACATTGTTGTTTTATGCACAAATGTTCATAGTACCTTTATTTATGATAGCCAAACTATGATAAGCCCAAATGTTCTTGAACAGGTAAAACAAATTATGGTACATACATAATGTAGAATCATACTCAGTCATTAAAAGTAGGTAATTATTGATACATACAGCAACTTAGATCTGTGGAGGAAAGAAAGACCTGTGGGGGATTATGCTGACAGAAGAAAAAGCCAATCCCATAACGTTCCATACAGCATGATCCCATTTTTTAAAAAAAATTTTTAATGTTTACTTATTTTTGAGAGAGATACAAAGTGTGAGTAGGGGAGGGGCAGAGAGAGAGGGAGACACAGAATCAGAAGCAGGCTCCAGGCTCTGAGCTGTCAGCACAGAGCCCGACACGGGGCTCAAACTCTCAAACCGTGAGATCATGACCTGAGCCAAACTGCGCCACCCAGGCACCCAGGCATGATCCTATTTATAGAACATTTTGAAATGAAAAATAATTACTGAAATGGAGGACATATTAGTGATGTCTGGGAGTAAGAGATGAGGACTTGGAAGGGGAGGTAGGAGGGAGAGAGGTGGGTATAAATTGGTGACATGAGAGATCATATGTAATGTTGAAACTGTTGAGTAGCTTGACTATAGTGGTGCATATGTTTGTAAGTGGTAAATTGTATAGAGCTTAATCCACACACACATAGTCAAATGCAGATAAAAGTGGATTGTATCAATATCAATATTCTGGTTGAGATATTATAGTATAATTTTGCAGTGTTACCATTGGGGGAAACTGGACAAGGATAAAAGGGATGTCTGTATTATTTCTTAGGACTGTATGTGAATCTGTAATTATCTTCATAAAAATTGCAGTTAAGAATATAATCATCAGGGACATCTGGGTGGCTCAGTTGGTTAAGCATATGACTTCGACTCAGGTCATGATCTCGCAGTCTGTGAGTTTGAGCCCCCTGTTGGGCTCTGTGCTGACAGCACAGAGCCTGGAGCCCACTTTGGATTCTGTATCTCCCTCTCTCTCTTCCCCTCCCTGACCTGTGCTCTCTCTCTCTCTCAAAAATAAAATTAAAAGCAATTTAAAAAGAATATAATCATCATGTCATCTTCAGATCTAACATTAACATTAATTTTTAATATCTAGACAACAAGATACATTTTAAAGGATCATGATGTGATCAACCAAATGGGATAAAATGCACCTAGGAAAATGTAAACTTCTACAATTAGATCCAGGTAGCCAGTCACATCAATGTAGACAGAGGGAGACCTGACTCAGCAGCAGATCACATGGCCACAACCAAGGTCTGGGGACACGATGACAAAGCAGACCAAGCATTCAGCACTGCATGAAGCAACACACTCTGGGACTCATTTACTACCTAGGTCTTCTTTGTGAGACCACACAGGCTGGGATGATCTGTATTTGGGGTGACCACACCATGGTAATGCAGTGATTTTCCCAGTGCGACCCTCTTCTACTAGTAGAGAAGTTCCAAATATGACTCAATTATTGACAAAATGTTAACATCAAATCTGTGTTAACATCAAATCTACCTCTTTTTTCTGAGCATGACAGGCAATATCTCCAAAGTTCTTAAGCTGTTCATACAGTATATTCCAATTTGAATTTTTGCTTTTCTCATGTTTATGTAGTATATATACAATGGATTTTAAATGGCTCACCCATATATATGAAAACCAACCTGACAATAAAGTATAAAAGAAAAAAAATAGCTCACCCACAACGGCCATGAACTATTGATGCCGTTTAATAGGGTTACACAGAAAGTGTCATTGGCGCAGCATGTTGGGGACTCCTTTGTAAGCTAGGGATCTGTAAGGGAGGAATACATTTCTATACCTTTTTTGGTTCAGTGGCCAGGCCTGCAAAATACGCTGACAAAAGACAGATAAACAAGATAAAAACAGAGTGTATTAACATACACATACATCCACGCGAGAGGACTCAGTAACTCTTCGGCTGGTCAGAGTGTGAGGTATATATAGAAACTTAACAACAAAGAATAACACATTTGTGAAGAAGTGACAAGACAAAAAAAAAGGGATTCAAGCTTTTGGAGGCAACAAACTATAGGAAGGTAAATATCTGAGGGAAACTAATGGACCATATGTGCTATTTAGTGATGCTGCTTCCTCTTGATGCTGGTCTCTGAGCTGACAAGAGGCTGGAGTTATCTGGGTAGTTCTGCACTCCCTGGTTTAGAAAAGACAGACATCTTTACGAATTTCTGTCCTGCTCTTAGGCAAATAGAAGGAGGGCAGATTGCTGTCCTTGTATCTGCTTCTTCCCAGTTGCTTTCAGCTCAGAATAATCCTTATGCCAAAGTGGCATAGTCTGATACCCTACAATTCCAAATAGGAGCTCACTCTGCAAAACTGAAATGGCTTTTCAGCTCAGAATCCAAAGGAATAGTGACCTTTCCACCTAAGAAGAGTTTAAACATCAGCTCCAATTATTTGGGAAGACTGGTTGTGGTCCTGACAATGCCACAAGAAATGGAGTTGGTCAGCCATGAGCACCTTCTGAAGAAAACAGTCGCAAAGACTCTACCTGATGTAAACATGCAGATGCTGAGACAAAGAATACAGTCAAAGAGAAAAGGGGAAAACAAGCTTGACATGTGGATGGACGGGAAAGCTGTAGACAATGCCAACTCTGAAAGGATTATTTCCTGAGTCATACTGGTTGAGGGTCCTCACCAGACCTAGAAAGAGGTACTTGACTCTGCTGGCTAATATTATGTGAATATTTATGCTTTTGTTGCCATAGAGTGAACTGTATCCTCTTGGGGCATCTTATTGTGGCCACTGGGATGGAGTCCCCCAAGTGCTGTTTTCAGCAGAGACTAGAACTGGGTGACTCTGAACTGGCTATTAAATTTCTGGGGCATGCTGTAGGCAAAATTAGGGGAGCAACGTTTTTGCAGATGTCTGCATTCACAACGCTGATCTCTTTCAGTGAGGGTGTTTCAGTTTTCTCTTGCTGCTATAGCAAAATACAATAAAATTAGCAGGCTAAAACAACCCACATTGATTATCTCATAGTTCTGTGTGTCAGAAGTCCAACAAGTGTCTGCCAGGCTGTGTTCATTTTGGGGAGCCCTTTTTAGAGGCCCCATGTTTCCTTGTTCTGCCAAGCTTCTAAAAGCCACACACATTCCTTAGCACATAGCTCCTTTCCTCCATCTCAAAGTCAACCACGGCCAGAAGGGGTCCTTTCTTCTTCGGTTGTCCAACCTCTTTCAGGGAAAGCTTTTCCACTTTTAAAGACCTGTATGATTATATTAGGCTTATAACTTCTATCCCTGCTTTCTCCAGAATATTATATAATGAAAATATAAGCCACAGTCTTCTAGTGGTCAGCTCATCAGCATTGCTTCATGGGTCCAGAGCACATTAGCAGTGGAGTCAACCACAGGACACCCCACCTTCTCCTTATTGTGTTACGGTGTCCTTTCAGACTTAAAGTGGAGACAGACAGTGGAAACAATGAGAGAAAATGAAAGAAAGCACAGAAGGTGGGGAAAGAGCTTGTTAAAAACACAAGTAAGGTGAAAAATCAACATCCACAGAGTTGACTTTAAGTTGAACTCTTCTTTTTTTCTTCTTTAAATGTTTAGTTCTTTATTTTGAGAGAGAAAGAGAGAGGAAAAGAGAGAGATCCCAAGCAGGTTCCATGTTGTCAATCCAGAGCCCAAAGCAGGGCTTGATCTGGTGAACCTGTAAGATCATGACCTGATCCCAAAGAGTCACATGCTTAACTGACTGAGCCACCCAGGTAATGAGTTTTGGAGCCGTGGGGGTCCAGAACTGATGGCCAACAAAGAATTCTTGAGATGTCCTTGGTGCAAAAAGGTGATTTTATCAAAGCACAGAGACAGAACCCACAAGCAGAAGGAGCTGACCTGGGGTTATGAAGAATGACTGGTTCTTTGCTATGGAGTTGGGGGAGGAAAGGTCAAAAGGGAGGCCACCAGAGGGACTTTCATAGGCTAAAGAGGGCTCCTGAGATACCTGAGGCCTTGTTATTGTCCAGCTAAGGTTGTTTTCCCTTTAGTAAGGCATGAACATTAGGACCGTAGGGGTTTCCTGGAATAATACTCTACTTTGCTTATGCCTCAAGTATTTGTCAGTGGGCTGCAGGTTATAAAGAAATTTAATTTTGCCTGCCATTTCCTTCTTGCCTTTGTTCTCCACATCACTGTGGAGGGGAGGGTGACCTTAGGGCTCCAGGAAATGGAGTCTACAGGTTTCTGGAGATTTAGCTATTGATAAGATTGCCTTTATCTTGTAATTTATGAAGATATTTGTAAACTGATGGAGACTCCCGACCTGTATGACTGTGATCTCTACCAGTTTAATCATTTGTTTTCTTTCCTTTCCTTTGTTCTTGGGCAGCCGGGAGTGCCTGAGGAATATCAGAGACATCCCACCTGGGGTGTGGGCACAGTGATAGCTTGTGCTTCACCCTTGGCTTGCCTTGTGCCCCCTCATCACAGGCACCCCTAAGTTAAACTCTCCTAATCAACTATGCCGATCTTTCTGATCTTCAGTGGGACTTAAAATACACACAGGTCTTCTTTTTGTTCACTAAAGGTAAACAGAACAAAGCAGTTGATACACTGACCTCCTTACTATCTGATAGTTACTGCTGGGGGTGGGCGGAAGGAGGTGTTCAGTGTATTTTAAACCACCAAAGAAAGTAAACTACAAGCAAAGAAGGTTTACAAATTAAAGAGCTGTCACCACATTTCATGTTTGGCCTGGGCTCTGGGGATAGAAAGGATGAACAAGTTCCTCTGGGACCCCAAGAGACGCCTTCCAGTGGTTTCCTTCAGCAGGGGATATCCCATGTAAGATTCCTGAGCAATGAAAGGTTGTGTATGAAGGACTGAACCATCTCCAACCATCTGGCCCATGAAAGAGTGCCTTGTTCGTGAGTCAGAGATGTCAAATGGACCACCAATAGCTTTTTGATGACTTATTTACATAGGAGGATGGGAAATGTGGGGAGAACAGCAACCAAAAGCCCACGTTCAGAAATAGCCTTGAGCTTGTACGTAATAAATCCCGGGGTCTCCAGAGGCATCACCGGGGAAGTCATGCTGAGCATATCGGAAAATATAGGTGCATTCATGACACACACAGCAGAAACCCAGCCTGCCTCATGGGCTCTGCCCTGTTTGTGACATTCTTCCCAAGGACTTTCCTCAGAAACAGCTTTGGGTGGAGAGAGCATTAACAAAGGGTGTTGATGGCTGCAATGAATGGTAATAAGGATCAATTTAAGTGTCAGCCAGGCTCTGGGAGGCGCCAACCTCCTGGGAGATGGATAGTGCTAAGGCTGTTGTATGTTGTCTGGTCACGTGGGTGATGTGGTTAAGGAAAGGTTCCTCCAGGATACAGTGAAGCCCATCTCTCATCGGCCAATCTCCCCTGGCCAACCACCTCCCTTCAAAGCCAGCTGTGTTCTTTGTGCTTATTTCCACCTGGACCCAACTAATCCAATGACTACCCTTCTGATGCTACTGATCTGTGGCTTTGAGTCTGTGTCAAAGATACCACACTGAGGTAGCACACCGAGACAGTAAATCATGAACATGAAGACTCTGGGAACTCTGTGCAAACATATCACAGGACAGGGGCTACGAGACGAGCACATTTATTTGCAATTTTAAAATTCTAAAATGGTATCTGTCATTTTCCCCACTGTTTAGTCAGAATATGTCCACTTGAGACCCTGGATGGATATCTGATACTTCTTCCTAGGTTGAGAAGGAATTGCTATGCTGTTCTTAAACATTTTCAGTTCAAACTAACTTATAGGTGGCACTTGACAAAAAGGCCAGTTTGTCCAAAAGAAAAAGTGTGCCAGATTCTGTAATTCATACAAGGAAGCCCAATTCTCTTAGGACATATTTCCGCCCCAAATCATGGAAATCTAGCAATATATTGTTAATGGCTTGTTGATGTTCTTTTGACTGACTGATTCTTTCTTTAGATGAATAACTTAAGCTATTCAATATTCTTCATCAGAGGAATCACTTAATGGTAAATCAAGAATCGTTGGTTTAGGGGCGCCTGGGTGGCTCAGTCGGTTAGGCCTCCGACTTCGGCTCAGGTCAGATCTCACATTCATGGGTTTGAGCCCCGCGTCAGGCTCTGTGCTGACAGCTAGCTCAGAGCCTGGAGCCTGCTTCCGGTTCTGTGTCCTTCTCTCTCTGCCCCTTCCCCTCTCATGCTCTGTCTCTCTCTGTATCAAAAATAAATTAAAAAAAAAATTTAAAAAAATTTAAAGAGTTAAAAAAAAAAAAGAATCATTGGTTTAAAGAGAAGAGTAGCTCTTATTATATCAATGGTAACTAAATAATTATGGGAATGCATCCAAAAAGTTCAGATGGTCTCCAAACACATTTCTTGCCTATTTGTGTTTTTCTTTCTTTTTTTCCTCTTCTATCATCTCCCCTGTGGCTGATCTAAACACTAACTGCTTGATTTTTTCTCTCCGAAATTAGATGCATGATTTCCTATGACCCTCCAATAATGTATGAAAATTCCTCCTCAATTCTTTCTTTTCCCTTTGGATATTCCCTTCCCTCTTAGAAATAAATCTTTCCACCTCCCTCTGCTGTCATTACTAAGCTTTGTTTCTGAATCTTTACCAATAAATATGTCATGTTTTTAGTAAATATCTCCCCTAGAAGAGACTTCAGCTGGATTCCCAGTTGACTGAGGGTGAGTGCTCCTTGAAGAGATATTCAAACATTTCATTGAGGAGAAAAACGGGGGAAAGAGGCATTTTACAGCAAAGATGTAAATGGTCAGGAACTCAAATGCCTTTGAGAATCAGGAATGAACTACAAATAAATAGATCAAGGGGCTGATGAGAAACTTTGGAAGGGTGAAGATGATCTGTCTGACCCACAGGCACAGCCTTTACTCTGCATGTTTATATTGTGTGTTGCCACATTGGAATGTGGGCTCTGTATGGCCAGATCTCCCACTGTCTCAAAAAAAACCAAAATCCTGATTTGTGTGACATCTCCCAATTTAAAAACAATGGCACCTAATTCAAACATTTTTAACTCTAAGCAGGCCAAAAGGAACTTCTCTATGGACCAGATCTGACCTACCAACCCATGCTTTAAAGTCTTGATAAAGGGCTGTTTGGAATAGAGCTATTTTATTGGAATAGAAGTACTCCAGATGTCAGAAAAGATGATTTGTATCCTTGTTTATGATTCTACAGCCTGACTCCTCCCTTTTTTTTTTTTTGCCTACACTTTGAATTTCTATACACGGTAGGAGTCTACTGTGATGGTACTGATGGTTTCCATAGCCCGTTCTCCACCACTCCAGATGACAACACTGCAATTACACGGTCATACCTGTGTGGCCTTTGTGACTCTTGAGTACTCTGTGATTTGGAAACTCAATATAGAGTGAAAATTACAGGCTCAGTCTAACAATAGCTTTCATAGGGTGATATTATGAGCCTTAACAACATAAAATATCCTTACAGAAGGCTCTACTTAGAAGTGTAAGAAGTGTATTTCTCCAATCTTCTGTTTGCATAGCTTTCCCAACACCATAGACTATTATGTCTACACCTGACAATTAAACTGAATAAATGTGAAGAAACTTATTTCTTGGTTGAAAATTCTTCTCAGCGAAGGAAAGACAGGAAGTGAAAATTTTCATTAGCTATTCAGAATCAGCCTGGAAATGCCCACATGGACAGCCAGATTGCCTTGAAGGCCTATAACAGGCTAAGTGGCTTTTCTGAAAGTGTTTCCATTTTTCACCTCTCTGGTGCTGCTCCTGTCTTTCCCAAACCATTCCACCCCAGTTGCCAGTGACTCTCACCTTAGAATCTTTTGTCACTCACGTTAGAATTATTGACGACTGCACGTGCACTGGCCCAGGTCCTGCACAGAAGGAAGTGCAGAGAATCTGAGTCAGCTGGTCATCCTTGATCTGTGAATGGGGTCACTGTAATTCGACTCCCTATGTGGCAGTGCCAGCCTTATGTCTGGGCAGTCAGCTGCTGAAGAGAATCCTATAAAATGAAGAAAGATGCCCAAATGGCAAGTTTCCTCTTTTGGCTTAATTCCATTAGTCACAAATGGAAAAGCAAACATGTTCTTCCTCTTGAAACACGATGATGGTGTAATATTACAAATATAGGAGTTCAGTGTCTGAACGAGTTGAGGATGGAATGTTAAGATACAGGTACACCTGGGTGGCTCAGTTGGTTAAATGTTGACTTCAGCCCAGGTCATGATCTCACAGTTTGCAAGTTCGAGCCCCGCATCAGGTTCTGTGCTGACAGCTCAGAGCCTGGAGCCTGTCTTTGGATTCTGTGTCTCCCTCTCTCTCTGCCCCTCCCTCACATGTGCTCTGTCTCTGTCTCAAAAATAAAACAAAAAAAAATTTTTTAACGAATGTTAAGATATATACCATATGATTTTCTGAGATGCTATGGAATAATTCATTTGAGTGTATATTGATTGCAATACTTAGGTAATGTGCTGCTTGAATATCACAGATTTTTATTACTTATATTCTGAGGGTGGGTATATCAGTCCGGAGACAGAAACCATACCACTTATTTAACTAGAATTTCATAAAAAGAGTTGTCAACCCCAGGAATGAAGCTGTTGTGTAGGTAGTAACCAGCAGGTAAAAAGAGAACACTACTAAATAGAGGAGGCAACAGCTGCCATTCCTAGGGCTGACGCACCAAAGGGAAGAGGTTTGGATTATCAAAACCTAGAGACTTTGAAGTAGTGCCTAATGGAGCCGGAAATCAGAATTTCAAGGAGGAGATACAGAGGGGCGCCTGGGTGCTCAGTCGGTTAAGCATCCGACTTAGGTTCAGCTCATGATCCCGCTGTTTGCCAGGTGAAGCCCCACATCAGGCTCTCCGTTGTCAGCGCCGGCACGGACTCTGTTTGGGATGCTCTGTCCCCCTCTCTTTCTCCCGCTCCCCCGCTTGTGCACATGTTTTCTCTCCCTTTCAAAAGTAAATAAACATTAAAACAAAAAAAGGAGGAAACAGACTGGCTGGTGACGTTGTCCAGTGGGAAAGGGGAAGACGTTTGGTTTGCAAGTGCTGGAAACACTGCAGAGTGTTTCAGGGGCTGCTGCAAGAAGGCATTCTTTCTGTCAGGATGAGAGGAGTTGGTGGGGCTGGTGCCCACAGGAACCACATGCAGACGGGAAGCCTTTAAAAAGGAGCAGGACTTCTCTTCCTGCTTGAAGCTCCAACCACGCATCCTCCCTTCTTACCATGATTGGTGGGAAATAATGCAGAGCCTGCTGGCAAAGCAGACATGGCGCCTGGGGAGCCCATGGAAGTCCCAGAGTCAGCATCGCAAAGTTGAATACAGAAAAGAGCATTTCGTATACACAGTAATTGTCACAACAGTGATGCCTTCTAGGCGCGCCTGGGTGGCTCAATCTGCTGGGCTTCAACTTCAGCTTAGGCCATGATCTCTCCATTTGTCAGTTCAAATGCTGCCTCAAGCTCTTTGCTGACAACTCAGAGCCTGGAGCCTGCTTTGAATTCTGTGTCTCTCTCTCTCTCTGCCCCTCCCCTGCTCAAGTTCTGTCTCTCTAAAAAATAAACATTAAACACACACACACAACGATGCTTTCTAGCTCCTTCGAAGGCTCATGGAAAAAGTAAGTTTTTATTTTCCTAAAGCAAAATATGCCACTCAAATATGTTCCCAAAAAAATAATTCTAGGAAAGGATTGTGAACTAATTTCTTTTTTTTTTATGAAATAACAAATTTGACTGGATTATTTATTTATTTATTTTTCCATATTTTATTGTCAAATTGTTTTCCATACAACACCCAGTGCTCTTCCCCTTAAGTGCCCTCCACCATCACCACCACCTCTTTTCCCCCCTCCCTCTTCCCCTTCAACCCTCAGTTCATTCTCAGCATTCAATAGTCTCTCAAGTTTTGCATCCCTCTCTCTCCCCAACTCTCTCTCCCTCCTCCGTTCCCCCTGGTTCTCCATTAGGTCTCTCTTGTTTTCCTGCTAGACCTATGAGT